>NC_050455.1:30165121-30765121 GCF_903995425.1 Onychomys torridus
AATATGTTGAGTGTCATGTGATGTGTCTGACTGAAAGCCTCCTCTAACTGCATCATTGGGGACAAGAGCACATTGAGTTCTCATCAGATGAGGTTGGAAGACCAGGGTTCCTGTGTCAGATCAGCCTGTGTGGCACCTGGAGGGGTCCTGCCTCATTAATGCCAGTGAAGGGTAAGTGCAGACACCTTTGTAGGCTTCTGTTTTCAAACCACTGTCACTGGGAGGGTAACCGTGAATTATACCATCCCCACATGCTTTGACTAGTGGTCTTGTTATATGCCAAGGCCATTTTACACACACCCACACTCATACACACACACACACACACACACACACACACACACACACACACACTCACACACACAAAGAATACCATTACAATAACAACTCAAACAAAGACTCCTAGAGAAAACACTGAACCTACATGAGGACAACAAAAAAGAGGGGTGTGAGCAGGGAGAAGATTAGTAGCCAATAATATCTTATTTTATAAGAAATAGGCAATGAAGAGAAATCTCACCAGGTAAGAGCATGTACTGCCCTTCCAACGGACTTGGGCTACACTCCCAACACTGTAATCAAGAAACTGACAACCACCTATAATTCCAGTTCCAGAGAATTCAAAACCTTCTTCTGTCCTGTATGGGAACTTGTATACACACACACAGACACAGACACACACACACATACACACACACATGCACACACACACACACACACACACACACACATGCACACACTACACACACAAATAAAACAAATATTACAGAAAAGAAATGAGATTCACATAAAAGGAAGACACATGACAAATAGACACAACTGACAGTATCTGAGATATTTTTGATAATAAAAATGAATAATGACAGCAATTAACTCAAACATTTTAATTAAATGAAGAATTGTGGGACTTTCTTGCAGAAACATGAAGAGAAAAATAGAGTATAAAGAGAGAAAGAGATGGGATAGAATGAGGAAGGGAAAAAAGAGAGTTAGAGCTCTATAGCTGGAATTTTCCTGGTCCTGCCTGGCCCACAGTCAAATCTCTCTCACCCACCAATCCCACAGCTGCTCAGATCCAACCAAGTAAACACACAGAGACTTATATTACTTACAAACTGTATGGCTGTGGCAGGCTTCTTGTTATCTAATTTTTATATCTTAAATTAACCCAGTTCTATTAATCTATAAGTTGCTACATGGCTCATGGCTTACCAGTATCTTAACATCTTCTCATGGCAGTGACTGGCAGCATCTCTCTGCCTCAGCCTTCCACTTCCCAGAATTCTCGTCTCTGCTTGTCCCACCTGTACTTCCTGCCTGGCTACTGGCCAATCAGTGTTTTATTTAACCAATCAGAGCAACACATTTGACATACAGAACATCCCACAGCAGAGCTCTTATAATAAAGTCATAATGTATATGGAAATAAAAACTCATAAATGGTAATGAGAAAGTTTAGTGTAAAAAGGAACACAAGACTTAGTAATTTAAAATTTGCTTACATTATTTTTATTACAAAGAGAGAAATAGTAACTTTACAGTAAACAACCTAGTACATAACACCTTTATTAAATAATAACAGTAGGAAATCACCAGTGACAAGAGACAATGGTATTGTGGTCTTTAACAAATGATAGATGATTGGTGTTCCCAGATAAATTCATAGCTCTAACAAAATTATGAGGAATAATTACACACATCACCCAAACTGAAGGGTTTTCTGCCAAATAACTACCATATAGATTTAAAACTATTATTTCTTTGTTTATATTATAATAATACTTACATCATTTACCCCTCCCTTGCCTGCCTCCCTCCAAACTTTCCCATATACCTCTCTTTGCTCTTTTTCAAATTTATTTATTTTCATTAATTATTGTTGTACATGTATAGTTATGAGAGCTAAGAAAGAGACAAAGAGAAGCTATTGAAGAACTAGCTATTGTCACATGTGATACACTGTGTCCTCTAATGTATTGTGCACGCTAATGAAGATTATCTGAGGATTAGAGGAAAAAGCCAACCACTATATTAAACATAGAAATTGGACAATGTTAGCACATACTTTTCATTCTATCATTTGGGAGGCAAAGATCCGTCTGGATCTCTGTGAGTTCAAGGCCACACTGGGGAACAGAGCCCGGCATGGTTCCCAGAACTAAACACAGAGATCTGGAGGTCTATACAGACAGACAGAGAGGAAGTGAGATGCAGAACAGAAAGGTATATAGGCATGGGTATACAGGAAGTTGATCTCTTTGGCTGAGGATTTCCAAGTGGTAAGAACGTGGCTGGCTTCTTTTTGCTTTTCTGATCTCTGAGTTTTTACCCCAATATCTGGCTCTGGGTTTTTAATAATAAGACTATTTAGTAATTCGACTTACAGTCACAGAACCTGAAAACCCACAGAAAGCAAATGTGATGTACTGTCTATGCTAGAGTGTTTCTGTACTGGGGAAAATGGCAGCAATGACCATCAGCAGGAAGAATTAATGAAACACGGGATATGGATGATGGTTTGTCCAGGGACTGGAAACAACAGAGCAGGGGCTGAGTGCACTGCACAGTCTATTTTTTTCAGATGTGTTTTAAAGGATTTTAAAAAAATAAACAAACAAAATGAATAAAATGTTACAGAGACCTGATAATCCCATCAAAGCCTAAAATACTTACTGTGTGGCCCATTTTTATTGAATTCTGGATTAAGTCACTAGTGAAAGTCAAGATGCCTTTTGTTTGAGCTCATAGATCCACAAAGACAGATGGATCTTTTGCTTTTTCTTGTCCCATGAGCCAGCTACCCCACTTTGTTCTTTAACCTTGTGAGTTGCGGCTCCCACACCTGCACACCGAGGTTTGGCCCCACACTGGCAGGCCCACAGCAGCATGCTCCTGCATGCTTCTGCTTGTATTCAGGTGAAAGTCATGAAGTTTCAGCTAGGAAATTCCCCTTTATCTTTCTTGTTCTTCCCTCCCAGAATTAATGAAGAGAACTGTCAAACAGCCAGTGGTTCTTATGTTCTATAGATGGGTTTAGCTGTTAATTGCCACTATGTTCTTGAGTTTACCCGCTAGCACAGATACTGTTTAAGTTTGTAGGGTCTTTTCTAGAACTTACCAGTGACTCAGATCATGCCTGGCATGGCTGCATGTGTAGACATTTTCCATTTGATCTGCTGCATGTGTTCCTGCAAATACCATTATGCACTCCTCTCTTTTCAGAAGAAATATCGATGAAATGTGTCCAGTGTAATTAAAAATGGATTCAAAATGAAAATGCCAATTCAATGAACATAACTAATAACACTGAGAGTTCATATAATTACTTTTTAAATGGTCTAAAGATCTGATAAGAAAAAAGGCTCCACCATCATATTGTATTATTGCATAAATTTACATTTATAGAAAATTCATAAAGCAATCCTACAGGGAGGAGAGAGTGGAGGCAGAGCAAAGAAAGCCCCAGAATGGTCTAGAGAAATGAACTTCTGCCTTTTAGTTCCAGTCTCAGTGTGTGTTAGCTTTCTGCTGTAAATATATGTCTGAGATAATTAACTTGAAGGGAAAAGGTTCACTTTGGTCCATAGGTTTATAGCTTTTAGCTCATGAACCACTGACACTAGAGCACTGAGCCTGGGCTGCATGAACATCATTGTCAGGAAGATGCATTAATCTTATGCCTGCCTTTAGGAAAAAGAGGGACAGGCTAAGACCCCAGTGTTCCCTGCAAGGGCCTGTTGCCGGAAACAAAAGACCTCTCATAAGGCCATACATCTTACATCCTATCATTTTCCAGTTGTGCCACTCTGAAGGAGAAGCCTTTGATACATGCTTTGAGGGGAACATTACAGGTCCACACACACTGTAACAGACTGTAATAAATTATCAGTTCTCCTTTCCACACATTTCAGCAAGGATATACAGTATGTATTATATACTGCATTATGGCAGGGACCACAGATAAGGTTCATAATACAGCACAGCCTCTATCATTAAGTAATCACAAGTAGTAAGGAAGAGTAATCTCATACAATGGCCTCTAAGTGAAATGAAAGTTGTGCATATAGAAAACTAACAAGAAATGCTGCTGAGGATGGCAATACCTATTTCCTGCTGATGAGATTGGAAATCATTGTAGCTACTATGGATGTGAATATAGAGGTACTTAAGAATTAAAAGTAGAATCTCGATGCCGCTTGCTCACAGAATCCTGCTTCTCTCTCTTTGACTGGACTCCTGATGCTCAGTCTAGTGTTTGGCTGTGGAGCTCTGCATCTGCTTCCACCAGCTACTGGAGAAAGGCTCTATGATTACAGTTAGGGTATTCACCAATCTGATTATTAGGGTAAGCCAGTTCAGGCACCCTCTTTATTCTTGCTAGTAGTCTAAGCTGGGGTCATCCTTGTGGATTACTGGGAATTTCCCTAGCACCCAGTTTCTCCCTGTCCCCATGATGTCTCCCTTTATCATGTTATCTCTTTCATTGCTCTCCAACTCCATCCACATTCCAGCTTGACCATCCTGTACCCTTATGTTCTCATCCCCCGTCCCCTACTCTCCTTTGCCCACCCCTCACTCACAGTTTACTCATGGAGATCTCATCTATTTCCCCTTCCCAGAGTGATCCATGTCCCTATTTGGGTCCTCCTTGTTAGCTAGCTTCTCTAGAGCTGTAGCTTGTAGCCTGGTTATCCTTTGCTTTACATCTAGTATACAGTTATGAGTGAGTACATATCATGTTTGCCCTTCTGAGTCTGGGTTACCTCACTTGGGATGATATTTTCTAGTTCTATCCATTTG
Organism: Onychomys torridus; assembly: GCF_903995425.1. NCBI lineage: Eukaryota > Metazoa > Chordata > Mammalia > Rodentia > Cricetidae > Onychomys > Onychomys torridus. The sequence continues at coordinate 30,169,922 of NC_050455.1, forward strand.
CCTGCAAATTTCATGATGTCATTTTTTTTCACTGCTGAGTAGTACTCCATTGTGTATATGTACCACATTTTCTCAAGATCATGATGGGAAAATCTACAGAGACAACTAAACCAAACTAGTGGGGACTCATGAAATTTAGATCAACAGCTGGGGAGCATGTATGGGACTGGACTAGGCCTTCTGGATATGCAAGACAGTTGTGTAGCACGATCTGCTTAAGGGACTCCCTGGCACTAGGATCAGAATTCATCCATGGTGCATGGCCAGGCCTTTTTGAGCCCACTTCTATGATAGGACACCTTGTACAGCCTTGAGGGAGGGGGAGGGGCTTGGACCTGCCTCTACCTAGTGTACCTCCCCATAGGAGGCCTTAACTTCTTGTAGGAGGGAATGGGGGTGGGTTGGGAGGGGAAGCTGGAGGGGCAGGAGGAGGGAAGAGGGGGATGTTTGGTATGTAAAATGAATAAAATTATTTTCTTAAATAAATAAATAAATAAATAAATAAATAAATAAAATCTCCATGTGATTTAGCCACATGACTTTTTGATATATACCTGAAAAAGTCAGTCAGCTTGTTATAGAAGAAACTGGAAGCCCAGGTTCACTGCAGTATTGTTCACAGTGGTCAGTTTATAGGAATAACCTATGTGTTGATTAAAGAACACATAAAATATTGGTTCATATACTCAATTCAGTTTTAGTCAGCTGTGATAAAGAAAATTGAAAGTCCTGGATATCATTGTGTTAAGTAAAATGTCAGTCCACAAAAATAAGCATGTCATATGTTTTCTTTTTATAATAAATACTTTATTTTATAAGTAATTTAATTTTATATATCAGCTACCAATTCCCCTTTCTTCCCTCCATCCTCCCAGCTCCCCCCCTCCAACCTACTCCCATTCCCACCTCCTTCAAGGCAAGGTCTCCCCTGGGGATTCAGCCCAGCCTGGTGGATTCAGTTGAGGCAGGTCCAGTCCCCTCCCCGCTGCACCAAGGCTGAACAGTGTCTCTGCATAGGGCCTAGGTTCCAAAAAGCCAGCTCATACACCAAGGACATGTTCTGGTCCCACTGCCTCGGAGCCTCCTAAACAGATCAAGCTAATCAACTGTCTCACTTATCCAGAGGGCCTGGTCCAATTCCATGGGGGCTCCTCAGCTATTGGTTCACAGTTCATGTGTTTTAGCTAGTTTAGCTATTTGTCCCTGTGCTTTTTCCAATCATGGTCCTCATATCTCTTGCTCATATAATCCCTCTTCTCTCTTGCTGATTGGATCCTGGAGATCCTGGGGTTTGGCCATGGATCAATGAATCTGCTTCCACCAGTCACTGGATGAGAGTTCTATCATGACAGTTAGGGTGTTTGGCCATCCAATCCCCAGAGTAGGTTAGCTTAGGCACTCTCTCGACCATTGCCACTAGTCTATTGTGGAGGTATCTTTGTGGATTTCTGGGGACCTCTCTAGCACTCTGTTTCTTCCTATTCCCATGGGGTCTTCGTTTATCATGGCATATCATGGCATCTTTTTCCTTGTTCTCCCACTTTGTTCCTGATCCAGATGGGACCTCCTGCTCCCCTAAGCTCTCTTTCCCCCAACCCTTGCCCTCCATTAACCCCCCTTACCCCTGGTTTGCTCATGTAGATCTCATCCATTTCTCTGTCACTGGGCGATCCCTGTGTCTTTCTTAGGGTTCTCTTTACTCTCATATACGGAGTCTAGGTGCAGGTAGATCATGAAAGTGAAAGGTGGAGTGTTAGGGATGTGAAAGTGTTAGGGAGGGAGGATAAAGAAACAGATGTTGTAGTTGGAAGGTTTCCACCTTCCCAAAGCGGTCCAGACAAATCTATCTCACCATGGTCCCACAGCTTATAAAATAATCAACCAGAGGCTTAATATTATTTATAACTGCTTGACCATTAGCTCAGGTTTATTACTGACTAGCTCTTACACTTAAATTAATCCATAATTCTCATCTATGTTAAGTCATATGGCTTTGTACCTTTTTTCAGTTCTGCCTTGTCATCTTGCTTCCTGTGCATCTGGCTGGTGACTCCTGACTCCACTCTTCCTCTTTCCAGCATTCTTAGTTTGCTCATCCTGCCTATAATTCCTGTCTGGCTACTGGCCAGTCAGTGTTTTATTAAATCAGTATACAAGTGCATTACCCCACAGCAAGATGTTGCAGAATATTTGTTTATACTGTGTGAAGATGTGTCAGTGTGATTGGTTTAATAATGAGCTGAATGGCCAATAGCTAGGCAGGAGAGATAGGCAGGATTTCCAGGGAGAAAGAGGAAGTGGAGGAGGAATCTAGGAGCATGGGTTATGATAGAGACATGCCAGGAGATGTGGAACAGGTTGGCAGATTAATTTAAGTACATATATTAACCTTAATGCTGTTTATCTCTGCTATTACTATTACTCCATCCTATCCCTATTTGTAGCAAGCTTTCTCATCGGCCACCAGCTCACAAATCATGACAAGGAAGCTTCTTATTAATTATGAAAGCTTGGCCTTTAGCTTAGGCTTGTCCCCCACTAGCTCTTATAACTTAAATTAATCTGCTTTTATTAATCTATATTCTACCACATTGCTTTTCCACCTCTTCTCCATTTCCATGCTTCTGTCTTATTCTGCATCTCCTGGCATCTCTCCCACATAATACATGCACCTAGATTCCTCCTCTTCTTCCCCTCTTTCCCTGAAATCCTGCCAATTTCTCCTGCCTAGCGATTGTCTTTATATAATATAGACATCAATCCTATGTCTGATGTATACTTGACAAAGATTTTCTTCTTTCCATAAGATTTATCTTCACTCTGCTGATTATTCCATTTGGTGTGCAAAAGCATTTTAATTTTGTGTTATCCATTCTTTTAAGTTTTAGGACTATTTACTATGATGTTGGAATCCTCTTCAGAGAGTCATTGCCTATGTCTATACCTTAATTGGTGTACCTGTGTTATCCTCTAGCAATTTCAAAGTTTCCTTGATCCATTTTGAATTGAGTTTTTTTTAGGACAAGAAATATGGATGTAGTTGAATTCCTTTTACTGTGGAAATTTTCCAAATGCACATTTTCTAAATATGTTAAGGAGGCTGCCATTTTTCTAATGTACACTTTGACACTGTTGTTGAAAACTCATACCATGTTGCTGTTGTTACTGTGGCTCTCTTATATACTTTGAGATCAGGAGTTGTGATGTCTCCAAAATTGTTCTTTTCACTAACAATTATTTAAGCAATCAGTATTTTTGCTTTTGTATGAAATATGGGAATTGGGTGGCACTGTGTGAGTGTCTATGAAGAATGTCATGTTATTGGGATTTTGACAGAGACTATATGGGATCTGTAGATTACTTAGAGAAGCATAACTACTTGTATAATATTGAGTATGCCACTCTGTGAGTATGAGAAGTCTTTCCACCTTCAGTGTCTTTATTTAGCATTTAAAAACTTATCAGTATAGAAATATTTTATTGCCTTAATTAGGCTTATTCCTAGATATTATTTTAAGCTACAATAAATGAGATTTCCCCCGTTTTCTTCCTCAACCAACTAATTGTTATATAGAAATCGTGTGGATTTCTGAATGTTTATTTTGCCTCCTATTATTTATCTGATATATAAGAAATTTCTGTCGAAATCATTATTATCTTTTAAAGTCAGGATCATACTCTCTGAAAATAGGTATACTAATATTACTTCTTTTAATATTTGCATGCTTCTTATTGGACTCACTTGTTTTATTGCCCTAATAAAGATACTTAATAATATACTGAGTAAGAATGAGGCAGGTGGATCATGGAGGAAATGGTTCAGTTTCTCTCATTGAGTATGGTATTGGCTGTATAGGTTTACTGCATATTGACTCTATGATATTGAGGCGTGTTCCTTCTACTTCTAGTTGTTTGTGGCTTTTATCAGTGAGGAATTTTTAACTTTATTCATGGTATTTCTGCACCTATTGGGGTGATTATAAGGTCTATATTTTTTAATCTATGTGATATACTGCATGTATTGATTTCCATATGTTGAATTATCCTTGTGTCCCTGGAATGAAAACAAGTCATTCACAGTTCATGATTATTTGAATATGATTTAGAAAATATATATTGATTTTTTAAATCTATGTTCATCAGAGAAATGGATGTGTAGTTTTATTTTTGTTGTGTTCTCTGGTTTTGTGATCAGGATAAATCTACCTTTGTATGCTTAAATTGGTCTTGTTCATTCCCCTTCTCTCTTGTGGTAAAATTTGAGGAGTATGGATTCTAGTTCTGCTTAGCATTCTTTTAGCTGTATCCCCAATATTTACTAAATTGTGTTTTTATATTCATTTAATCCTAGGACTTAAAAAATGTCTCCCTCATTTCTTCAATTACCCACTGGCCATACAAGACTGGCATATAGGATTTTTGGTAGTTTCTTTTGCAGTTGATGTCTAGTTTTAATCCACTATACCTTGGTAAGATACAAGAACTATCCTAATATATTTTATTTGTTGAGACTTGCTTTTAGGCTTAAAATGCCAATGACCTCTATTTTAGAAAAGGGTCTACGCTCTGTTGAGAAGAATGTATAATTTTGTTTCTGTTACAAGAAACATTTTGTGTACATCTATAAGGTTCTTCTAGTTTATGCCTGAAGTTTCTTTATTGCTTTTTCTTTTAAATAACCTCTCTATGCATGAGAGTCAGATATAGAAGTCACACTCTATTATAGTATCAGGGACTACCAGGTACTTCATTCCCATTAATGTTTGCTTTATATGTGGGAGCCCACAGAGGTTTCCTAGTGAGATCTGAGCTTGTTTTACCCAGAAGGACTGCATAAGAGGATGATTGGACCATGGGCCTGGATGCCAGGTGTTTGGAAGTGTCTACACTTGGCTATTTTTAGCAAGGGGGAGGTCTTTTGCCTCACCCCTTGACATTGTTATAAAAAGTCCCCCCAAAGCTATTCTGTGTTTCTCTTTTTCTTCTTGTCAACTAGGTCTCTCTTTCTACCTGATGTTTTCTTATCCCTCTCTCCTCAAGAGTACCCAGGGTGAAGTAGGAGCAGATCCCCCATATTTATGGGAGCCTCCATGTTCAGCACATAAATATTTATAATGTGTCTTCTTGAGGAATTGTTCTATGTCTTAGTATAAAGTGATCTTTATTTTTTCTGATTGATTTAGTATAATTTTGTTTTGTTTGTTTTGATTTTTGTTTTTTGATCAAACATCAGATTAGCTGTACCTGTTAGTTTTCAGCTTCCATTCATTTGATTGACTTAGTCTATGAGTGTTTCATCAGTGATACATGTTTCTTGGATATGACTCCTGTGTTTGTTTAAATGTATGTTTGTGTATCTGTTGTGTGTGGTGTATACATGTGTATGACCATGCCTGTGTGTATATGTGGTTCATGAAAGTTTATGACATTGTGTGTGTGTGTGTGTGTGTGTGTGTGTGTGTAGTGTAGTGTAGTGTGGTGCATCTATGTGTTCAGAGCAACACATTTGACATACAAAACATCCCACAGCACTTCCCCTTTTCTTTTTTTCAAAAAGCAAGGTTTTAACTTTTATATAGTAAAATTTCAGATAGCAAAACAATTATCAAACAAGAATTACAGTTACAATGTTAAAGAAGATATCCTATCTATCCTATATTTGTAAGTCTAAGGTTCTATATATAACTTATCTTTTATCATAACTAAGGAAATTATAACCACCTAGTCTTCAACTACATCAAAGACCCCAGAAGGATATAACATTACCCAAGTAACAGGAGAAGGATGCAAGCAACTTTTGGGATTCTTGTGAGAGTAGACAGAGACTGACATGTTAACTACAATATGCCATGGAGCAATTTATCTCAGTAATGCTTATTAGGGAATCTAAATGCCTATTTTGTTTGGATGTTCATTTATTTCTTTAAATTTGGGGAACTTCTGCTACAATTTAATTCAATAAATTGTATATGCCTTTAGTTTTATTTCAGCTCCTATCCCAGGGATGACTAGTTTGGGCCTTTTGATAGTACTCCATAATTCCTGGGTCCTGTAGTCTCACAGTTTGTTTTCCTTTTGGTTACCTGGAGAACTTGCTAGACCACCTGTACTACCTCTGATATTATTTCTAGTGCTTCATGGAATCTTTTGGTGATGCTTTCTACTATATTTATGAATTTGGTTATTTATTTTTTAACTTGCACAATGTCTAATTTTGTGACCTCTTGGAGGAATTGGATTTTCCTGTTATTCTTTATTTTTTGTGATACTCTGATGCAACATGCACATCTGTAGGTTTGGATATCTCTCCTGGTTTTATTTTCAGATCTTATTCAGTAACCTGCTCTTGAGGAATCAATCTCTAATGCCATTGACTGAGCACAAAGCAAGCTTTTCTAACAGCAAAGGTACCAAGCTGTGGAAAATACAGAAATTCACTTCAAATCAGTTAAAGTCTATTCATATATCACCAGACCACAGGCCAGATAATGAGAAAACCATAACAGAATGTACTGTGAAGTTAAAAATTACTCAGGGATGTGAAATGGCAAATGAATAAGAGGAAAGAAAGAGAAAGGTCAGAGGATGATAAAGGAGAAGAAAGGCCAAATAATTGGAAAGAAGGCTTCAGCAGCATGTACTTCCAAGCTTTCAAGACCATTTTACTGGGCACAGAATGGCAAGTTAGCCATTTAGTTTATTAATATTCTTCATTTATTCTCTTGCCATCCAATTAATTTATTGGCTAAAAGTGTCACTTAGTTAATTGATTGTTTACATTTTAGTTCCATAACAAGCTGTTGACTTCTTGACTTTCTTTCAAATAAATTCTATTGTGTATATTTAAGACTTATATCATGATATTATAGGACATATACAGATAGCAAAATTATACACACACACACACACACACACACACACACACACACACACATATACAAATCAACACATTTCATCCCACATAGTTATGCTTTTATTTGGTGAAAAAGGCAGCCAAAATCTATGTAGTTGACAAAAATCTCCAGTTTGCTGTAATTTTATAAACTGTGATGCTTATCACAAATAAACATTCTAGACTTGTTTATTCTACATGTATACTATATTAGTCAGTGTTCTCTAGAGAAACAGAATTCATTTATTAGAAATTGGAGTGACTTACAAGCTGTTGTCCAGCTAATCCATCAATGGCTATCTCTTGATGGAGAATTTAAGAACTCAATAGTTGTTTAGTCCACAAGGCTGAATGTCTCTGAGGGCCTTCAGGATTGGTTGTCATTCCTCAGGTACCATCTGTTTTTTGAAGATTTCTCTATGTCTTATTAGGCTAATCTGGTTGGCCAACAAACCCAAGGAACCAATTGTGTCCACGTCTGTGGTTCAGGGATTACAAAAATGTACCACCACCTATGTCTTATTGATACCAAACTTGGATCCTTATGCTTACAAAACAAACACTTCACTGTCTGTGCCATCACCCCAGCCCTTTCACAGTCCTTTTCTGCCCTACCTGGCCCATCCCAGAACTGTGGACTGTGAAAGTAAGGATTAGGACAAGTACTTCTCATGTAACAGATCCTCTTAGTAACAAGATCTTCCCAGAAGATCTGGGAAGTTTTTCCCCAGATTAAAAAAAAAAAAAGTGACAGCAATTCCTCTGCAGTAGTATAGTGACTTCAAGTGACTGAAGATGTAGGACTATTGAAGCTATCAAAAGGGACACCACCAAGAACATTTGCATGGCAAATGTGATAATACCCAGTGACTTGTAGAGTGCTGTCTACTCTGGGAACTTTCTTTTTTGGGGGGGGGGGGTTGAGACAGGGTTTCTCTGTGTATCTTTGCGGCTTTTTCCTGGAACTCACTTGGTAGCCCAGGCTGGCCTTGAACTCACAGAGATCCGCCTGGCTCTGCCTCCTGAGTGTTGGGATTAAAGGCGTGTGTCACTTTTGAAGTAGGTCAAATTATAATGTATTCTTTTTTCACTTTGAATATGTTGCAGAAAATGGACTTTTTCAGAAAATTTTCTTGTTTTTAAACTTTTTTAATTAAGGAATTTTTTTTATTCATTTTATGTACAACCACAAATTCCCCCCACTTCCCTCCTCCTGCCCCTCCAGGCTTCTCCCCACAACCCACCCCCCCCCCCATTCCCTCCTCCAACAAAGTATGATCTCCTATGGGGAGTCAGCAGAGCCTGGTACATTCAGTAGAGGAAGGTCCAAGCCCCTTCTTTTACCTCAAGGCTGTTGTAGTGGGTAGCTGTTCCAGTTTTGACCTGGAAGTACTATCCCCATTGAGGTTTCAGTAACTGTCACACCTACATGGCAGGGCCAAATCAGAAACCCTTAAGACCTGAGATCTGGATGTGCCAGGTCTCTTGGTTCCTGGATCCTGGACACTGGAGGTAGATCGCGCAGAGTTCTCCAGAGAATACCACTGGACTGTGCTACACCTTTCCTGGACCCTGTAAACTATCCCTTTACTTGTAAATTACCCCCCAAAATTAACCTCCCTGTTGATTATATGTAGTTGCCCTAATACTACAACCAATAGGCTGTTTGGGGTGTCCCCATAAGTACTGAACCAGGTGTGGATCCTGATCCTACTGCCAAGATCAAGCTTAAGCAGATCAAGTTACACAACCATCTTGCTTATGCAGAGGACCTAGTCTAGTTCTGGGGAGACCCCATAGGTATTGACCTAAATTTCGTGAGTTCCCACTAGTTTGGTTTGGTTGTCTCTGTAGGTTTCCCACCATGATCTTGATGCCTCTTACTCATAGAACCCATCTTCTATCTCTTTGACTGGAATCCTGGAGCTTGGTCTGCTGTTTGGCTGTGGATCTTCACATCTGCTTCCATCAGCTACTGGAAAAAGGCTCTATGATTACAATTAGGGTATTCACCAATCTGATTACTGGGGTAAGCCAGTTCAGGCACTCTCTCCACTATTGCTAGTAGTCTAAACTGGAGTCATCCTTATGTATTCCTTGGAACTTTCCAGCACTCAGTTTTTCCCTATCCCCATGATGTCTCTCTCTATCATGGCATCTCTTTCATTGCTTTCCCACTCCTTCCCTGTTCCAGCTTTACCATCCTGTACCCTTATGTTCTCATCCCTATCTTGTACTCTCCATTGCCCATCCCTCATCCCAAGGTTACTCATGGAGATCTCATCTATTTCCCCTTCCCAGGGCGATCCATGTGTCCTTATTTGGGTCCTCCTTGTTAGCTAGCTTCTGTGGAGCTGTGGGTTGTAGCCTGGTTGTCCTTTGCTTTACATCTAATATGCACTTATAAGTGAGTAATACCATGTTTGTCCTTCTGAGTCTGGATTACTTTATCCAGGATGATGTTTTCTAGCTCTGTCCATCTGCTTGCAAATTTCATGATGTCATTGGTTTTTACTGCTGAGTAGTACTCCATTGTTTATGTCTAACACATTTTCTTTATTTATTCTTTGGTTGAGGGGCCTCTAGGTTGTTTGGCTATTATGAATAATGATGCTCTGAACATAGTTAAGCATGTGTCCTTGTGGCATGATTGAGATTCCTTGAGTATATGCCCAAGAATGGTATAGCTGGGTCTTAAGGAAGACTGATTCCCAATTTTCTGAGAAACTGCCATAATGATTTCCAAAATGGCTATACAAGTTTGCACTTCCACCAAGAGTGGAGGAGTGTTCCCCTTGCTCTGAATCCTCTCCAAAATAAGCTGTTATCAGTGTTTTTGATCTTAACCATTCAGACACGTGTCAGATGGTGTCTCAGAGTCATTTTTATTTGCATTACCTGATGAATAAGGCTGGGGAGCATTTCCTTAAATGTCTTTTGGCCATTTGAGATTTTTCTGTTGATAATTCTCTGTTTAGCTCTGTAGCCCATTTTTTAATTGGTTTGTTCAGTGTTTCAATGTCTAGTTTCTTGAATCCTTTATCTATTTTGGAGATCAGTCCTCTGTCAAATATTGGGTTGTTGAAAACCTTTTCCCATTCTGTAGGTTGTTGTTTTGTCTTATTTTCCATGTCCTTTGCCTTACAGAATCTCCTTAGTTTATATATAGGAGGGCTACTGATGTTTTTTAGTTAATCTTTTATCTTGCCACATTACTGAAGGAGTTTATCATCTGTAGGAGTTCCCTGGTAGGATTTTTGGGGTCACTTATATATACTATCATATCATCTGCAAATAGTGAAAGTTTGACTTCTTCCCTTCCAATTTGTATCCCCTTGATATCCTTTTGTTGTCTTATTGCTCTAGCATGTCATAACAATCTTCAAATTCATAAAAGAACACATACTGGAGAAAAACCATATGAATGCAAACAGTGTGGTAGAACCTCTGCACAACTCAATTGTCTTCAAATGCATAAATGAACACGTACTGGAGAGAACCTCTGTGATTGTAATGAATGTGGTAAAGCCTTTGCCTATCACAGTAGTCATCCTAAGCATGATAGAACATATACTGGAGAGAAACTTATGAATATAATCACTGTGGTAAAGCCTTTGCTCTTCAGAGTACTCTTCAAAGGCATAAAAGAACACATACTGGAGAGAAACATTATGCATGCAATCAGTGTGGTACAGCCTTTGCACAACTCAGTTGTCTTGAAATGCATAAAAGAACACCCTGGGGAGAAACCCTATGGATATAATAAATGTGGTAAAGCCTTTGCATGCCTTAGAAGCAACTCTTTTTTTTTTTTTTCATTGATTCTTTGTATTGATCTCTTTGTTTCTATTTTATTTATTTCAGCCCAGAGTTTGATTATTTCTTGTCATCTATTCCTACTGGGTAAGTTTGCTTCTTTTTGTTCTAGATCTTTCAGGTGTGTTGTTAAGTTGTTAGTGTGAGATTTCTCCAACTTCTTTATGTGGGCATTTAGTGCTATGAATTTTCCTCTTAGCTCTGCTTTCATAGTGTCCCACAAGTTTGGGTATGTTGTACATTCATTTTCATTGAATTCTAGGAAGTCTTTAATTTCTTTGTTTATTTCTTCCTTGACCCATTAGTGATTCATTTGAGCATTATTCAGTTCCCATGTGATTGTAGGCTTTTTGTAATTTTTGTTGTTGTTGAAATCTAATTTTAAGCCATGGCAGGCTGATAAAATACAGAAGGTTATTCCAATATTTTTGTTTCTGTTGAGATTTGTTTTATGACCAAGTATGTGGTCAGTTTTGAAGATGGTTCCCTGGGGTGCTGGGGAGAAGGTATATTCTTATGTGTTAGGGTAGAATGTTCTGTAGGTATATATTAATCCCATTCAAGTCATGACATCTGTTAGATCCCTTATTTATTTGTTAAGTTTCTGTCTGGCAGATCTGTTTATTTGTGAGTGTGGAGTGTTGAAGTCTCCTACTACTAGTGTATGGGGTTTGATGTGTGATTTAAGCTTTAGTAATGCTTCCTTTACATATGTGGGTGCCCTTGTATTTGAGGCATAAATGTTCAGAATTGAGACTTCATCTTGGTGGATTTTTCCCATGCTGAATATGTAATGTCCTTTCTGATCTCTTTTTATTTAATTAAAATATAATTACATCATTTTCCCCTCTCCTCCCTCCAGACTCATGTCCCTGTCCCACATCTTCTCAATTTAATGGCTTCTTACTTTTTAACTTCTTTCTTCCTTCCTTCCTTTGTTTCTTTCTTCCTTCCTTCCTTTCTTTCTTTCTTTCTTTCTTTCTTTCTTTCTTTCTTTCTTTTCTCTCTCTCTCTCTGTCTCTCTCTCTCTCTGTATGAATAAAAAAATATATGAATGCAATCTGCTAAGTTTTTTTGATGCTGCTTGTATGTATATGGTTTTAAAGCTGACCTCTTATGACTGGATAACAAATTGGGGCCACGTCTCTGGAGGAGACTAGCCTTATCTCTTTCAATAGTCTTTAAATACCTGTAGCTCCTAGTTAAAGGGTGGAGCCTAATGCCTAATGTGTCTTCACTTATCTACCTTGATATGTAAACTTGTGTTTATTCTTAAAAGGCAAAAAGTAGTTGTACTCTGTGACTGCTCTTTATTTTATTTTATTCTGATCCAGCATTAACTTTTTAGCCCACTCTAGACCCAGTGACTTTTCTTCAGTTTTGAATTCTGCATTGTCCCTGTGAGTATCCTTTGACCTCTATCCTCTGAAATCTAGGAGGAAGGTTGTTTATTCTCTCTTTTGCAGAGTCAGTGTAGTAAGACTTCTGTGACTACGTAATTTTACAGAAACTGACAGATGCTTTAATGGGAAACCTACTGAGGTGTACACTTAGATCTCTGTGCTCCCTTCTCTTAGGGATGTTGGCACTTCACATAAGAACAGCTTCGGCAGTGTCAAAATCTTATATTATATCCATAGTCCTATGGAATTGCCCTAACACTCTACTGACTTTTCTACATCAGCCTTTTTCTTTTTCTCCTCAACTGCCCTTTTGCCCCAAGTTGGCAAATTTCCCCATCAGAAAGTAGGTATTCTATACCCATCAGAAAGCAGGTATTCTGTACATATCAGTAAGTTTCACTGTTCTGAAATGTCCTCATGAATCTTAGCTGCTGTGATTTTTAAAAACTGTCTTCAAACTGTCTCTCTCTCTGTCTCTCTCTGTCTCTTTCTCTCTCTCTCCCTCGGTGTGTGTGTATGCATGTGCATGTGTGTGTGCATGTGTGTGTGTGTTTGCATGTGTGTGTGTGTGTGTGTGTGTGTGTGTGTGTGTGTGTGGTATATGCACACATATGTACTTAGGGGTGGGAATTTGAGTTGTCAGTGAGGAACACCACTCTCTTATAGCTTAGATAAAAACAACTGTTACTTGCATGTTATTTTAGCCATTGGCACGAATATCTGAATTCATATTATACATAAAGTTCAGAGTTTTAAGCTTTTCCCTTTCATTCCAGCAGCTTTCTCTAATGCACATGCAGCCTTACCCACTCCATGGTTCCATGTTGAGTCATTCCTGTCTCATTCATACCCTCTGTAATCATGTATTTTTCAAATGTTATAGCATATTACAGAACATTGTGTTTTCTGTCTTCAAGTTACAGTGGAAGAAAGCACTCTTGATGGAAATAAAAGGATTTCTATTAGAATCAACTCATCTTTCTATAATAGGAATTTTTCAATATAGACAAGACACTTCTACAAAATATTACCAATATATTAAATGACCTGCTATGCAACATAGTTGTAGTGAGGGACTTGGACTGGTTAAAAATTAGACTAACTACATGTACTTGGAGACAATAATTTCACTAACTGCTGATATAATGGTTTAAACCATAAAACACATATAATTGCATCTTTTCAATTTTTCAATCATTTACTCACTCACTCAATACTTACTGTGCATCTACTCCTTTATAGACATGTAAAATCAGTGGTAAACTTTAATTTTAGTAGAGTGGTAAATGAATAGAGAAACATTTAAGTGGTAGCTTCAGATAATCTCAAGAAGTTATTGTAGGTATGACACTGCTGCCAGAGATAACCATGTCCCAATAATTATAATCTATGACTTTGTTACTTTTTATAATAAATAGAAGACTACAGCTCCCAGTAAAGTTAAAGACTTTGAAACAGAGATATAGCCATGCACTGATATTGAGTCCAAATGTGGATATTTATTATTATTATTATTTGTTTGTTTCTTTGTTTTTGAGACAGGGTTTCACTGTGTAGTTTTGGTGCCTGTCCTGGATCTTGCTCTGTAGACCAGGCTGGCCTCGAACTCACAGTGATCCACCTGGTTCTGCCTCCCTAGTGCTGAAATTAAAGGTGTGCACCATGACCACCTGGCAAATGTGATTATTTAAAACCATAGAAATTTAATGAGTACCATGAGGTAGATGTGGCTACAGAAGAAGAATAAGATTAATTCAATATTGCTGACTTTTAATATGTAGGAAAGGAGTCAAGTTCCAAAGACTACAGATGATCAGGAGAAATACAAAATCCTGGAGTCTCCTCTAAATCCTTGGAGGGAAATACACCAAACTTGCTCATTGATTTTACTGCTCCCAGCTGAGTAAGGTACCTGAACTTTGGCCTATAGAATTCCAAACAAGACACTCTGTTGTGTAGCTATAATCTGACAGGTTTGTAGTAATTTTTATAATAGCAATATCAAGTTAATAATGTTATGAATAGAATAATACAGGAATTGGAACATCTAAGGAAATGTCCAGAGGAGAAACATGGTGCAAAGCCAATAGACAGTGTTGAGAACATTTGTCATGTGAGCACCTCAAAGAATGTTAACTGAAGGCCAATTAAAAAGTAGAAGACCAGTGATGGATAAGTCTCGGCATTTGAAAAGGAAGGTGCTGGGTCCTGGAAGAGGGTTTAAGTTTTATTCATTATCTTTAGAGGGATTTTCTTCAGAGGAATTTTCAAAGGAGAGTGTTGTGATTTTATGTAAATTCTTGAGTACATGCCTAGAGAAATTGGTTTATTAGGGTTATGAAGGATTGTGAGGATCTATATTTAAGTAATATCCCAAATAGTTCTAATGCAAGCAGCTCACATTTGTGATGAACACTGTTCTACCATTTTTCAGAATTTTATTCTTGATTATTTGCATGTGTACATTTGTATCCAAGCCCTTCCATTTTTTCCTTGAAGACACAGACACTCTCCAAATATATCAACCTCAAAAGCCTAGAATTCACACACATACACACACACACACACACACACACACACACACACACACACACACATTCCCTCATGGTCTTTAACTAATTCAGAACACAATAAAGGCATCTCAGTACACATTTATTTAATTGAATGAAGCAATAATGGTGTAACAGAAATCCTAGGTCATCACTATTCCATGCTAAATATACATGTGTATGCATTGAGTGTGCACTTTTAATGACGCTGTGCAAATTTTACCTTTTCATATCTTCTCACCATGCCTTTTAGTATACTTTCTCAATTCTTCAACATAAAGAAAAATCCCTTTCTTTGAGGAGCAAATGAATGCCTTGTATTAATTGGCTGTAAAATTTGAGGAATGTAAGAATGGAGAAGTTGAGCAAAGGAAAATACATAACTCACATAACTCAAAAGTATAAGTGGGGTTTAGGAAAATGTACCACATTTTGGTCATGATGAAACCTGAAGATGTCTTTACAAGCCAGCAAAAGTTAGAAATTTTCTTCGGCAGAAGGAGCCATCATACCTGATTTGACTTCTTCCTCTTCAAAGATGGCTCCTCAGAACTCTCACACTTATTTGATGCAAATGTCCTTATCACTGATTTCCTAGGACCAACAAGGAAAAAAAGAAAGAAAGCCTTTCATTTTTTAACCTGCAATAAAAAGTCCTTCTTTTATTTTTTTGAGATTATAGTATAATTACATTATTTTCCTCTTCCCTTTTCCCCTCCAAATAGTCTCATATACTCCTCTTTGCTCTCATTCAAATTCATTCTCTTTTTTCATTAATTGTTGTTTTACACACACACACACACACACACACACACACACACACACACACACACATATATCCCTAAATACATAAGTGCATTCTGTAGAGCATACATAATATTTTTTCTATGTATCATTTTTAGGTTGGCCATTTGGAATTAGATAGCCAATTCATATACTTTTCCCTTGGGAAGACTATACCTCTCACTTTTATCTCTTCATGTTTTGTGGTATGATTGAAATCCAAGAATCTTTCTTTTAAATTTAGAATCTTTCTTGCCTCAGAACTGCATGTGTTTGGTACAGCTGATCACCTCCTGGCAAGCTTCTCATTTTACTAGCCTCCCTGTTCCAGGTTGCAAATTATCTTTGATCTCATGTAGAACTCAGCAGGTATATGTGGGATTATTTCCTGACTTCTCAATTAATCTTGTCTTTCATCTCTAGCATGGCTTTTAGATTGTGCTTGTATTTTTTTCAAATAAATTCCTTTTGAGTGACACCATTATATAAAAATATAGATGAATATTCTTATGTAATTTTCCCAAGGATGTGGCTAGCCAGGGGATAACTGAGGTAATTGTTCAGACAAATTCCAGTTTTCTGGACACTTTCTCCTTTGAATTGAATTAACCTTAATGTATTATGATGACCCCTTTTTATAGGTGGTAGCTATTTTATTAGAGGTTTTTACTTATGGTCAAAACCTCCATTTCTAGCCTATCTCTAAACTTATTAGTAACCTACATTGCCTGCCACTCAGTTTGCACATTGCCCCCACCCCCACCCCCATCCCAGTGCTTTACTGTGCTTCACAGCATGAGACAGGCTGTACTTTCCCTGACTCTGGTTCTGCAAACTACATCTGTGCATTAGCTCTAAGGTACATACACATTCAAGGTAAGAGCTTATATTTTGCATGGTGACAGGGAAGGGAACAGGAGCCAAGAAAGAGAAGCACTCTGAAAGGTCTCTAGGTGCATTGTGAGATGATGTCCCTTCCTTTATCATTTTAGTGGTACCTCAGAGTAGGATTCTGGTATTGTATTCTCGTTTTTATTGCTCTTTGAATTTCTGGCTATTTGTACTCTACACCATATTAAATCCCTTTGAAGATACCAATTTGTAATTGTCTCCTCACAAGTTTGTCCAATTTCAATGCTTTTTTCTTATTTATTTATTTAAAAAATTTTTTCATTTTACATACCTACCCCAGTTCCCCCTCCCTCCCCTTCTCCCACCCCCTCACTTCCTCCTGATCCCACTCCCCATGCACTCCTCAGAGGAGGTAAGGCCCTCCTTGGGGAGTCAACAAAGTCTGGTGTACCAAGTTTAGGCAGGCCTAACCCCTAACCCCTGCATCATGGCTGAACAAGGTATCCCTCCATAGGGAATGGGCTCCAAAAAGCCAATTAATGTACTTGGGATAAGTACTGGTTTCACTGCCAGGGGCCCCACAAACAGATAAGCCACAGAACTGTTACCCCTTCCAAGGGCCTAGGTTGGTCCCATGCATGCTCCCCAATTGTCAGTCCAGAGTTTGTGAACTCTCACTAGCTCCAGTCAGCTGTCTCTGTGGTTTGTCCCATTATGATCTTGACCCCCTTTGTTCCTATAGTCCTTCTCCCTCTCTGCAACTGAACTCTAGGAGCTCGGCCAAGTGCTTGGCTGTGGGTCTCTGCATCTACTTCCATCAGTCACTGGATGTAGGGTCTATGATGACACCAGAAGGGGAAAGGGTTAAGATCTCCCAGGTAAATTCGGGAGGGAGAATACAGGAGAGGAGATGGGGGGTGGTGGGAACATGAGGGATTGAGTTTAGGGAGGGAGGGAGAGCAATGAAAGAAATATCTTGACAGAGTGAGACAGTATGGGATTAGGGAGAAACCTGGTGCTAGGAAAACCCCCAGGAACCCATACAATGTCTCCAGTTAAGACTCCTAGCAATGGTGGAGAGGGTGCCTGAACCAGCTTTCCCCTCTACTCAGATTGGTGACTACCCTAATTGTCATCATAGAACCTACATCCAGTTTCAATGTTTTTTGTTTGTTTGTTTTGTTTGTAGATAACAAACTCTGATTCAAATCTAATGAATAATTTGTCTCACCAAAACATGTGTACCATACCAATAATCTGAACTTGACGCCTACTGCTAGGCCAAGGGATTCTTTCTATCATTATCTTTTTTCCTTTGGAAATTAGTGGCCTCGCTCTTCGGTGACTATGTTTGATTGTTTTATCTGTATTGGGAGATTAATACTAGATGCATGTTATCATTCTCCTATTGCAGTAGCTCAATAAAACAATCTCTCCCTTTGAGTAGGAGAACCGAATTAAACACAGACTTCTGCTTAGATTATCTAGACAGAGTTCTGTCACTGTGGCTATGAGAAGGTCAGTGAACTTCAAATTGGCCATCCTTCATCTTTAAAATGAAAAAAAAAATCCTAAGTTGCCTTCTGGCTATGAAATTCTGAAACTCTTTAATTGCTTAAAAATGAATCATTTTATCTTTCAGTAAGCGATTAATGTTGGGGAAGTCTCTGGACAAAATAGTTTACTTTAACAAGATGAATTCTTGTTTTGATTTGTTTCTTTTTACAATTAACATACAAAGCAATAGATTCTTTTATGGAATGTTCATGCTGCTTCAGGGAGATTGTCTCTCCCTTGTGCTCCTCTGTCCCATTTCCCACCTCCCTGCCACTGCTCTGATTACACTCTTCTGACCCAAACAGAATCCATTTTTATCATACCATATACATTATTTTTTTAATGTGGGTTTTTGTTATAATTACCTTCCATTTCCTCTGTACAACCTTTTCTATGTACACTGCTCTCTTGTTGTCTCTCAAATTTATGGTCTCTTTTTCCATATATATATATAAAATATGTGTATATGTAATTGATTATAATTATATATAACATATATTTTTAATTATGTATATGTTATATAATACAGCTCTTAGCTATTGCTTTCCTGATCTCCTTTTGGTTGCTTTCTATTTTGGCTTTTATTTTACTTCTCTATGCAGCATCTTCAGGTTTAATTTTGTCTTTGTTTTCTAGTTTCTAGTCTCTCTGCTTGTGCTATAGCTCCTAAGTATCAATGCCTTATGTTATCACTTTCATTTGCCTCACAGTATTTTTGTATTACTTGTTTGATTCCCTCATTCATTGTCTTTTCAGTCATTTGGGAGTGAGCTGTTTAATGCCATGTGTACCTGAATTTTCATATCCTTGTGTTGTTGATCTTATCCCATTATGGTTGAAAAAGATACTTAGTATTATTTCAATCTTATAATTGATAGAGCTTGTTTTGTGATTGGATGAGTTATACCCCAGAGTATTCATGTGTATTTGAGGACCAATTATTTTCTGATTCTGATGAGTAGAAATCCCACACATTAAAACTTGTCTCACATGGTTCTCCCCAGGTGGGGAAAAATACAATAGATTTTATGTGTAGACTGGGGGCAGGGGATGGAAACAAGAGGTTTAGGTTGGGAAAGGATGGGGAGATGATGTTGTGGGAGGGAATGTGGGGAGAGACAACTAGAAATTGAGGGGTATTTGAGGGTTAGGGTGAGAACCCAGTGCAGTAGAAATTTCCTAAAATGTGTGAAGGTGGCCCTAATGAAGTCTCCAAAAGAATGAGGCAGATGGAGTCCCAAATGGTTATCTATTGCTTATCACCAAGCAAAGCTCCCAGTACTGGGTCTGGGTTATATGCAATTGAGTTGTTGGCCAAAGGCATCCCATGGAAATTGTCAAACAATCCAGGCTATTGCCAAGCCAATAAGTTGCTCTCCATGAACTGACAGCAAGGTGCCATTGTTGAAGACAACACCTACACAAGCCGTTAAACATGGAGAAGTTGAGCTTGTACCTATACAGAATCTCCAGCCCCATCTTCTATTGTCATTGGTAAGAGAAGGTACTCTATAGGCTACCAAAAGAGAAACTTGAACACTAAGCCATACTTGAAATCTTTGATCTATAATGCTGTCTTGTCTGCAAAGCATGCTATGGCAATGGTGGCACAAAGCTTGTGGAAGTAACCAACCAATGTCTGGTTTGATTTAAGGCCCATTCACAAGATTGAACCCATATCTGACACTAATTGAGTGACCCAGAACCAGACACTAGATAGCCCAGAGACCTAAGGTAAAATGAATTACTACTGGAAAAAAAGAAGAAATGATGAAATGACACTTAATGATTTTCTGCTATATTTTAGATCAGTGCCTTATTTAGCCATCATCAGAAAAGTTTCTTCCTGCAGCAGATGGGAAGAAATACAGAGATCCAAAGACAGACATTATGAAAACAGTGAGACATTGGAACACACAACTCTAAATGGGATGTCTCCATCAAATCCTTCCCTTCAGAGCTCAGGAAACCCCACAGAAGAGGAAGCAGAGCGAGTGTAAGAATCATAGGGAATGGAGAACAATGCCCTCTAAAACAACTGAGCAAGACTCATATGAACTCAGAGAGACTGAAGTAACAAGCACAGGGCTGATCCAGGTCTACATCAGGTCCCCTATGTATATATTATGTATTTCAGTTTAGTATTTTTATGGGACTCCTGAGTATGTGAACAAGTGGGTCTCTAATTCTTGTGCCTGCCCTTGAGGCTCTTTACCTTTTGTTGGTTTGCTTTGTCCAAGTTTGATATGATGGCTTTTGTTATCTCTTATTAAACTTTACTTTGTCATGTTTGGTTGTTACTTCTTAGAAGTCTATTCTTTTGTAATAAGAGATGGAAAGGGAGTGGATCTGGATGGGAGGGGAGGGGAGGGGAGGGGAGGAGGAACTGGGAAGAATAGATGAAAGGGAAATTGTTATCAGGATGTACTGTATAAAAAATTATCTATTTTCAATAAAAGGAAAAATTAAAATAAAAGCATGCCTCAGCCTTCCCTTCTCAAAGGAAACTCAGTGCTGTTCTGAGACCAAGAGATTGATTGTGGTAAGCATATGGGGGAACAATTCTCCTTGATCAGATGTGCAGCTTTTCACATTCATCTGGATACAGGAGTCTCTTAAGTGTTTTCTAGACTTCTCACAAAGGGAAGCAGTCCTTATGCTGTTGTTTTAATTTTACATCATGTGGGTGAAATTAGGGTATAGATATTTCATGCCAACATCACCCTGATGCACCACCGCCTAAATCCCCAGTTGTGTGGGTTATAAAGGCTGGGTATACATATAATTTACTTCTGTGTCTTATAGTCCCCACATAGTCAATCCATATCAAGTAATTTAATGGATGGGTAAGAATAGGAGTCAAACTAGCTATAAAATGGACAGTAATACATAGTCCTAGGATCCATTGCTTACTTAGCAACAAGAAGTTAAGTTTGAATAACTTCAGAGAGACACTTGCATTGATCTGCTATTTCATCAAAGTTCATGCATGAAAGAAATAAAACAGAAGAAATGTTGAAGTCTCCAGACTGACAGAACAAATGAGGTTGATAATTTTACATACCCACGGTACTGACTTCTTTTTCAGTGATGAAGCCACAGTATTGTTATGTCAGGGAAACATATCTATCTAGTTCCTCCCTCCTTTTATTTTATGTTAAAAAAATGTTCCACCCTGGGAATTAAAGAGTTGTTCAGAAATCTTACTGCTAATTAGAAGAGTAACAGATCTAAGAAATAACATGACCTTGAGTGCAGCTCTTTCTAATGTAGCAACCCATGTCTCAAGTCTGGAATAATTAGGAAGTGTGAGAATTGCCTCCAAATTTTTGAGTACAAAATGTACTTCAAAGGTAAATTTAGTATTCAGAGATCATTATTTCAAATCTCCAGCTGTGAGAGAACAAGGCTGCCTCCAATTCCAGTGTTAACAGATGTCTGCTAAATACTTACTACTAATAATTAAAATAGTAACCACAGTACTGAAATTACTCCATGAGAACAACTGTGTGCAAAGTTTTCTATCCTCGTTTTTCCATGCATCATAATGGGTCTATGTTAACATGAATGAAGCAATTGAGAATAAAAAAAAAAAAAAGCATAAAATAAAACACTTGTTGGGAGATTAGTTTTTGCCACTTAAAAATCACTATCTACACTGTGCATCTAAGTTAAGGATGTAGGGAAAATATACTTTTGACAGCAAAAAAATAAAGCAAAGATAATTTCTGTATTTTTTTGCTTACATAGAAAAAAATTGGCATAAGATAGTGACAGAGTCTCCATCAGGAGCTCTCCCTACCTCTCTCTCATAGGAAGGTTGACGGGGGACAAAGCGACTCATGTCTGAGTTTGATTTAGGTTAGCTATTTACTGACCTTCCACCTCAAAAACCTTACTTGACTCATCCACTCCACAGTCATTTAGAAACAATTATTTTCTACTTACATATTGACAAAGTAAATGAATGATTTGACTCCATGGAAAATTTAAAATATGAATAAAAGTAGCATGAAATATTCATTCTATACCAAGAATTTAAATTTTTTTCAATATGTACTCTCACTGTAGATGGTACTATGTTATCTAAGGCCATTTTTTTTTTTGTCCAAGTATACATTTGAGATTTTAAAACTATCTAATAACATGTCTGGAGAAGTGGCTCAGTGGTTAAGAATACATACGATCCTTGAGAGGACCCAGCACCCATATCAGGTAACTACCAACCGTCTATAATTCTAGTTTGAAGACATCCAACACTTCTGGCCTCCACAAGGCACTTGCACTGAGGTGCACATACTCCCACATGCACATACTTGGTGGGACAACCCAGTGGGTAAAGATGGCTGCTGCCAAGCTGGAGGATCTGAGTTTGCTCCTGGAAACCTATGTAATAAAAACAAACAGCAGATTGTTTGCAAACTGGCCTCTTAGGTCACACCTGTGTGTACACACATACACACAATAAATAAATCGATTGTTAAAAAGATTAAATAAACAGCATCATAAAAATCTGATAATTTTGTTAAATATGTGTGTTTTGGTGATAGCAAGTGTGGGTAGAAACCAGGAAACTGGAACAGGCACAAAAGTTAGGGAAAAGGATGTTAGGGGGGTGGAGTGGGGAGTGACTAGTGAACACGGAAAGGAAAGGGAATTACTAAGGACAGAAAAGCACAGAAGCGAAATGGGGATCATGGAAAGGATGTTGAGGAGGGAGGTCGGAGTGCCATCTGGACTGATCGCATGCAGACTTTTTCTAATCATTATTTCCCCAACATCGCATTGACAGAACATTTACATTTTAATAGATACCACAAACAATAAAACACTGGGAGAGAACTGACCTATTAATAAATCATATAACTTGTACAAGGTCAGAAAAATCTATATTTTTGAAGAGTTAGACTGATGTGTAAGATCCTGGCTAGGGAAATGTTCTCTCGCCTCCTATAATATGCAGCCTCCCTCTCTCGAGCTACACAGTAAAGCTTGAGAAGTTCATCAAATAAAACAGTTGTCCTTTCACCCACTAAAAACATAATAATGCAAAAATTATTTCAGTGTTTCCATGAGGTTTTGAATAGTATCAAAGGCCTTTAATGAGAAGCAACAGCCCTCAGATCTAAGGTTAAGGGCATCTAGGGAAGAGACATTCCTTTGACCCTCTTGTTTCAACCTTGTTCTTAATACATGGAGAAGTAGAAACACTATAAACCTACACATTCCTAACAAGATCACCTAGGGAGACAGCAACCAACACACAGCACCCTAATACATCTAATTAAACAGAAAAATATATTTGTAAGAGCTGTGCTCAACCCAGCTTTCTGTAAGGATGGAGTGGATGCAGTTACTTTAAAGCTTTAGTTGGGAACTGTCAGGCTCCATGAAAGAGGGAGTCGATGCGTGAAAATCATTTTGATATTAATATGTTTCTAGTACTTGTTTTATATATTATAGTGAGCTCAGTAGATTATGAAATCAATGTTGGCATGAATATTTGAATAATCCTAATTGTTCCTGTTCAACTTCAATTATAAATAACCCCAGACTCAATGGATTCCCATCTTCCCACTTTAGTTTTGGAGAGGGAAATACTTCTCAAACTTTTTCTCACCCTGAAAATAACCTATGAATCTGTTGTTCAAGTAAGAGCTCAAAAAGAAACTCTGAACTCTTTTTTTTTTTCTGTAAATTAACCCGTGCGTATATTATTTATCATGACATTAAGGGACTTTTGAAGACCTTGAAAGAAAATCTGTAAATTCTGACATTAATACACAGAAAAATCAATTTGATGAATGCAGGCTTTGGATTCATTTTATTTTAGGGTGAAAAATACATGTGAGATATGAGTTTATAAGTTTTATTAATCCTTTGATCCTTGGGTTGCAAAGGCTGACACTCCTCCATTAGGCATTTTAGAAATTATAGTGATGGACAATCTGTCAGTAAGCCTCTGGCCATGGGCCTTTCCAGCAGCCCAGTGGCCCAGTAATCGATAATATGACCTAGTGGAAGGCTCCTGCCAGGGCTGTCCTCACATTGAAACTGGAAAAGAATACAAATCTAGTCTGTCAGTTTTACTTTGATTTTTTTTCTTGTTTTGTTCTGAGATTTGATGTTCTTGGAGCACGTCATAGTTCTTAAGCCATGTCAGAACCTTATTTTGTCGTTTTATTTATTTATTTATTCTTTATGATACTAAATTATAGTGATTAAACAACTCAAGTATCTCTATGATGACAAAGATTAGGAATTAAATGAGTATGTTTAGTTTGTTGGGATCGAGGCAAAGACAGAATCAGACCAATTCCACAATTTCCAGCTGTATCCAGCTCATTCCTCTCAAAAATAAGGAAATTTGTGCATCTTGTGAACATAA
This sequence comes from Onychomys torridus, assembly GCF_903995425.1. Classification (NCBI taxonomy): domain Eukaryota; kingdom Metazoa; phylum Chordata; class Mammalia; order Rodentia; family Cricetidae; genus Onychomys; species Onychomys torridus. The sequence continues at coordinate 30,194,162 of NC_050455.1, forward strand.
CCTTTGTCAGTATTTGGAATATTGCTTTTTTATACTGTGAGATTAATTTAATGATGCTCATAGATACAGGAATGACTTGTTAATGAGATATTGATTCTTAGAATTAGAGTATGGCTAGTATCACATTTTCAATCCCTATTAATGTTTCATTAAGCTAATTAATACCATAACAATGATAACAAATTTATAGACAATGGTTAATCATAATCAACACTGTTCCCATAGTGGCCCACAGGTATCATGTGATCTTTTAGAAACCAGAGGAGCTTTCCATGCAGCTAAAGTAAGCTGTTTCTTGTTGTTGTTGCTGTTGTTGTATCACTGCTATAGCATGATTAAAAATGGTAAAGTAGCCAAGCTGTGGTGGCACACGCCTTTGATCCCAGCACTCAAGAGGCAGAGCCAGGTGGATCTCTGTGAGTTCGAGGCCAGCCTGGGCTACCAAGTGAGTTCCATGAAAGGCGCAAAGCTACACAGAGAAACCCTGTCACAAAAAACAAAAACAAAACAAAACAAAATGGTGAAGCATTAAGACAGGACTGTATTTCATCTGTATAGAAGATCTCCCTTCCCCTCCCTCTTTCCCTTGCTTCTTTAATTTCTCCTGACTCCTCTCTTCTCTCTCTTTACTCTTCTTTTCATCCCCTGATTTTTGATGCCTATGAAGTCTTTGATATATTACTTCCTCTGGTACAAGTAGTTCACTTCATTGAGAAATAGAAGAGTTCTAAGAAACTAATATCCTTTGTACTTGTAAAAACTGTTATTTTGAGAGAATGTGAGAAAGAAGGTGATTTCATATATTACCTATATTTTGTTTAACAATCACATGCCTGTAACTTCAGATTTTACCTCTATTTCATTCCTGTTATTCAGCCTTTTTGTAAAGGTATCACTTGGACATTCCTATGTAGAAGTGTATTGGGGCCTAAGGGGAAGGCTGACTCCCACTGAACTCTTCATCTTCCCTATTAAATGTATTCCTTCTAAGTGTCTCAGATGAGTCAATTATGCCCAAATCCATTCATTCAAGTAAAAATGTATGGTGATTATAGCCCACTCAGACCTGTAAGTCACAGTTCCAAGCTGTCTCCATAATATGCCGTCTTCCTACTCATTGCCTAGGATCAAGGGCTTCTACCTGGGCTAAATCCACCTCACTTCCCTCACTGCCTTCTGTGATCATATATCTACATTTCTACCTTTAACTCTCTTCCAAGTAACCCTTCTGAAAGGCACATGCTTTTATACAAACACTCATATTAAGTACCTTCTCAAATTTACCAAATCTGTAAGAACCCCAGATGTCTCTCTGTCCGTCCATGCCACCATGACCTCCTCTGGGTTCTGACTAAGTTAGATTATGTTTTTACCACTTTTGCTGTTTTCTGTTACTTTGATCCACCACTCTCTGGGTTACACCCCTTGTGGCCACACTTTTAGAAATCTCTTTTTCCTAAATCATTTCTTTTTGGTCTGACCTTACTTACTACAGCTGAACTTCAAAACAAAACAAGCTCCCTAAAGATAATAATAATAAAAAACACTTCTTCAATCCCATCTCAATGCATTAAGAATAAAATACATGGTCCTTTATGTTTAGAGGGTATACTCTGCATTTCCCTACAGGTCTCTATGCTCTTTCTCAGCTTGCATTTTTATCCTTGTCTCAAAAGTTCTTTAACTAACAGGACACTGTTCTAGTCATATGACAGCACATTAGAGTGGGGGGTGGGCAGAGGTTACAAAGAGATTAGCAATATTTTAAAGTTTTGTATGTACACCCAATTCAATGAACTAGTTGTGTTTATAAAAAAATTTATCATAGTTTAGTCTAAAAGAATTAAAAAATAAAAACATTGGTAGGAAAGTTCCTAGATAAGAAGAATAGGCAACTCACTAGCTAACTGCCATCAATCACACAACCCACACACACAAATTCACCCATGTTAGAGATTAATTAGCATCTTGTGGTGTTCTAAGCACTTAAGATTAGTAAATCAATAAGAGTAATACGAAAATGGCCTTCCCTCAAAAATTTTACAAATTGTGTGTGTGTGTGTGTGTGTGTGTGTGTGTGTGTGTGTGTGTGTATACAGTAACCCATAGGAGTCTGTTTTCTTCTTCTTCTATCATTTGGGTTCTGGGGATAAAACTTAAGTCACTAGACTTAGTAGTAAGCATTCATAACCACTACGAACCATCTTGCCAGCCATCTTCTTAGATTTTCATGCAGAATGTGACAAATGTATCAACATAAACAAGGGCTTATTGGTCAAAGGAAGGTAGTGAAGCGCTGCCCACAAAGCTTTCTGCATTGATTCTGGCATTCTGTGTGCTTCTCAAAAAGGTAGTCACATGTGGTTATCTAGCATTTTGAGTTTACGTTAGTGTTGTTGAAGACCAGGGTTTTCAATTTAGTCTTAATTGTTTTAAGATTAATAGCCACCAGTGACTAGTAAATATTTCACTTGTCAATACAGAGTTAGGGTGGCAGTTCCTTGAGTAAGAATGGGAGTTTTCATAGATCGAATATGAAAATGCCATTTGAGGAAGTGACCTTTTGATGGCATGAGTGGCTGAGGTGAAGAAATGACCCTTATAGATGTGGAGTAGGGGAGTGGGATCTGGGGAAAGAAGGCAGCATATTTTTGGAGTGAGCAACTGGAGATGCACTGGAAGGAGTACAGTTACTATGCTAGGATGCAGAGCAAGGGGAGAATGAGTGTTGCCTGTGCATACAGGCTTCAATATCACCAGAAAATTTACATTGAGATTAATGCAATAAATTGTCACTTGACTGATTTCTCTGCACTATTATGGTCTGAGTTCAAATACAAAACTCCATTCTAACATGCACCTCCTCACTGGACTCAGAACGCATCACTTCTGAAATCATTTGGCCACTTATTAAATTGATCATGAGTTAAAGTGTGAGATTGTTCAGAAAAGGGAATATGGTATTATGAGTCTTGTTCAGTATCACCCCTCAGTTTTGAGAACAGCTTCAGGCATAGATTAGATATTTAAACAATACTGGCAACTAGGAATGAAATTCAGCAATTATATATCACCTCCTAAGGGAGAACGTTCCCAGTTTCTTAGCCCAGTAAGTAAGATTTTTAGTATGTTTCCAAATATGTCTTGTAAACCTCTTAAAACTATTCATATTGATCACAATTTCTTTCTAGTGTCTGTCTTCTCAGCCATTGGTTCATTGAAAGTGTGGTTGTCTTATCCATCAGTCTCTCCAGTGTGTTCATCAGTTATCCTAGTTTGCCTTGGGCTCCTGAACTCCCTGAAGACACCTTGAAAATTCCTGTACCCTTAGCAACTATTAGATGCTGGACAAAGTGGTCATCTTAGGAATTTAAATCTCTGTAACACTGAATGATATTTATTTAGCTGAACTAACAGCAAATGTACTCTTATGGATTGTACTATCTGGCTTAAAAGTTAAGAGGTCCAGTGGGAGGCTGATTCTGAACCAAAAGGTAGCGGGAGATGGCACTTTCTGCAAGTTCATCTGAATACTAAATAAGAGTTTTTGTTCCCTTTAGGGATTTTTCAAGCAAGGGTCATTTATTCATCAGTTTTCTTAGCTGAACTGAACTGTCAATATCAGGCAGGAAAAATTAGGATAGGAGAGATTAGGTTAATTACACAGTCCTCAGTAGAACCAAAATTAGGGGCTTTGCTAAGACAGAAGGTAGTTTCATACTTTCTTTTAACTTCCCCCTTTACCTTGTACACTGGTTAAACATCGGGGCTCTCATTTCATCCTGGCCTCTAGGACTCACCATCCATGAAACTCTTTTAGCCTCCTTCTTAGTATTGGTGGGATAAGGACAATAACTCTAGCTATCATATGCGCTGTTTCCAAAGACCAAATTAGATAATATATATAAATCATTTGTCAAGGTATCTACTACACATCAAATCATAGAAAACATTTTGTGGCAGTAGTGTGTGGCTTGCTGAGTCATTTATAAAAGCTAAGTTAAATACCATTTTATAGCAGTTACATTATGTTGTCTTGCAATCCGTAATATTTTCTAAGCAGCAGATTCCTGTACTTTGATGTAAATCCCACGAAAATGCAGCAGAGATAGAAGGCAGCTTTCATCTTCATTACTAAGATAGCATCGGGTAGAAAAGGCTACCTAAGGAAAGATATTTAGTTAAAAAAATGTTTAATGTACATTTACTGGGTCACTCTTGATAAAAGGAAAATTCTAACTCTAGCGGAAGATACATTCCAGTGAGGGGACTGGCAATAGACTTAATAAAGAGGTTCTTATGAAGGAGCAGATTAAGAGACCAAGTACAGTTTGAAAGGTGGAGTTTGGTTAGGCTGATGAAAGATGCTGTTTGAACTATCCCCCCATTTAAAGAATCTTCGAGATGATCAAAGAATAGGAGACTTGTTGTGTCTGAGTATCAGATCTGTGTACTTTGTGCCTTGGGATTAGTAAAGGATTCAAATATTTCAAGTGCAGCATTACAGATGCAAAACAACAAGATAGATTTTTTAGTTCATTGATATAGCCATGAAACAGACACGTATTGGGTGCTCATTTATTGTTAGTTTTAGTGTAGTTAGTATTAGGTAATAGAGAAGGATTCACACAAAGCATTCAGAAGAGAGTGGATAATGTGACTCGGGTACCAGCATTTCTCCTTCCTTTGTCGCAGCTATGGCAGAGGACTTTATAGCACATAGCAAGCTCACAGAGAACCCGAGTCCCTCTCAACTGCCTCCCTGTGTCAGCTTGTGACCTGAAGCCTGTTTTTCTGGTCTGTGACTCTTTCACACTGAAGACAGAATTATTGTCAAGCATGCCCTGACATTCTGGATCAAAGATCTTATTTTCATCTGTCTTTTATGTTTTAATTTCATTATATTTTAAATTTGTCTCCATGGACCACTTGCCATAGTAATGTCAGACAATGAGATGTTGTTGTTCGCTGTAGATTAGAGCTGCGACTGTAAATATAGAGGTCAATCCCTTCATGATGAGCATACCTATATTTATTGACTTGTACCATAGATTTAGGATGATAAAGAATAAACCTGCAATTAAGAACTGATTATTTTAACACAGTCCAACGTCCACGTGGCCTGGCATGTCATCAATCGATACACCTGACCTTGCAATTTTTTGATTTATCTCTGATACTTCCAAACCCATAAGGCTTCTGGTTTTGAAAGCATGTTTACAGTATTGTTGCCTTGTGCATGGACTTCCCCCTTGCCTCACCTATAAATTGCTTCTTTTGTCCTCATCCTATTGAGTAAAAAGGAAACAACTGAACTCCTAAGTATATTTCCTAAGTGGCATGTTAAATTGCAGGTGGACCTGTTCTCTGTAAATAATTGTTTAGGACAGATAATGCAGTTTCATGTTATTGATTCAGAAGCATGGGCTTTTAAAGGACAATAAGAAAAACTAAGTGTATGAAAGCCAATTGCTTTGGAAAGCGAAAATAAGTTGCATCATCATTAAAAAACATCTTGATGGTACTGAAAAAAATACTTTTTCCAGGCTGAAAATAAGTATTCCATTTTGGGAAAAAAAAAGAAATTTACCACTGAAAAACAAATATATTGCAAAAAGATCACATCTATGTAGTGATTAAGTCTCTATAGAAGCTCTTCCCCTACCTCCTCCAAGTCAGACAATGGTGCTCTAATCACGAAAGCAGGTGCCTGTGGCCTACATTCTCTGAGTCACACATGGCCTCTCTACATGGGAACGAATCCAGTCATCTTTCTTTGTGGAAACTGTAGGCAGGGTAGGGGAGCTTCACTGAAGAGTATTTTGGGAAAGCCTGCATGATCCCAGCTAAATAGACTTGTAAGGCAAGAGTAGCAAGACTTAATTGCATCCTTGTGGGACTCAGGGTGCTCAATATATGTGAACTCAAAACACATTCTGCTAATAATGACACATACACACAAATACACTTTCAAGCTGAAAGACATAGAAGGAGGAACGGAAGGTTCCATACATAGAACACAGAACAAAAGGCTTGGGGAGGGCTGGCTGCGAAAGCAGCATTCACTCTGCTGGGAGATTAGTTTTCAAACCTGGTTTAGCTTTTCTCTTCAGATTGTTTGTTTGTTTGTTGTTTGTTTGTGTCCCCCCTCCCCTTAGGCCAGTCTTTTCACCCTGAGTCTGTTTTCCCTTTAGAACTGAGAGTATGGATTACATTATCCTTTACGTATGTCATCATACATATGCTTATGTATTCAGGCCCTTGAGAAGAACAATATTCCTGGCAAGAAGCCTTCCTAGCATTTTTGAAAAAAAAAATTGTTATAGCAACCTTTCTCTTGTAGTCCTGTAATCACCCTCACTACACATTTGGAATACAGCTTCGCCAGGCTCTGTGATCTGATCCACGTCATTTTATTATCAGTGAGTGTAAGAGGAATTTAAATGGCGCTTGCCTTCTGTAGGTTGGTGTTTTCAAACACAGCATAATTTTATCCCCTCTAGGATTTTCACACTACTGGTGTTTTTATTTTTTATTTGTATTTTTATTTATATTTTTTACCTCGTCCAAACTGCTAAAATAGTGTTGCCTATAAACTAAGGAATATAATTTGATGTAGACTGATAATTAAATGTAGATCTATATTAACTATGATGAGGGAGACATTTGTATTCAGTACCTTTTTTTGAATTTCTTAATTAATGCAAAAATAAGGAAGCAATGACCATGCTTTTCTGTTGCAGTCTGAGTTAAGAGAGGGAGCTGTCTCTAATGATCAGAAAAGATTGATTATCAATAATTAAGCCATATAACAAACAATTGAGTATGAAGACACACTACTGGTGCTTCTAAGTAAGTATATTAAAAGAAAATATCTCTCTAAGGTTAATGGTCTTTACATATACAAAGACAGCTATTTTACTAACTTATTTTGGCAATTGTATTAACAACTCAGGACAATTGCAGGAGAAAAAAATCTGGAGGAGAGTTGTATATTGTGAAGGAAAATGTCAAGAGTATTGTTTATGAACTTTCTCCAAAACTTTCACATCATATCCAGGCACATTCACCATTATCACCATCATCTTTGTATTCACAGGTGGATTTTGTAACATTCCACCTAGTGTATCAGTTCTGATTTGTAACTCATACTAATTTTAATTTTGTAAATGCTATTAAGTACCAGTTAAAGGTGGCTTGATATGAAACTTTAAAAGACAAAGAAGAGTGGTTATAAGTTTATTTAGAATGACAAAATCCCAACTCTTACTGGTTTAAACAAAACCAACAGAGAGAGGAGAGGGAGAAGGAAAGAAGCAGGGAGGAAAAGGGAGAGAGGGAGGGAGAGGGAGACAGAGAGTGAGGAGGAAGAGACAGAGATTTCATTCAGAGGCACAGAGGATCGCTGGCTTTTGTGCCTGCTGACTCTGGGAACCCAAAGAGTGAAGATTCATCGCCTTCTTCTGACAATCAGCATTGCTTCTTTCTATGGTTAACATTGTATGTAGCTTCATTCTCTGGCAATATCCTTCCATGACACAGGAAAGAACCATCAGAAGCCCATAGTATTATAGCTCATAATCCAAGACTAAAAACTCTTCATCAGTAATTTGGGGTTTACTAATTCCCTGCCAGGTAGCACATGCTTGTTATTTATTTATTTTTAACTCTAGTGATTGATCATACCGGTGAGATTGGCAGAACTACAGAGAGTGTGGCATTAGAGTTTAGTGCAAAAATGGAAGTTAGTTGACCAGACAAACAGGGCATAGTTATTATACATAGACAGTTATTTATGAGTAGTTTCTGTGTTTTCCCAAAATGTTTGATGCACCAGGTGACAGGTAATGAGGCAGTAAGTAAATTCAGGTAAAGAAGTTGACACAGCTCAACTGTGAGGACTACAGAACGTCTTTTTGGAAAACTAAAGTAATAGCAGTGGAAGTTGAGGGGATGGGGCAGAACTTTTTCATTTCACCCATGGACCAACTGCTGGGACTGTTAATCTAATCATGGGTACAGATGACCAACCTAGGCCTGAATCATCTAAACAGCAAAGTACATCATGTTCTCTCTGTGGAGTGAACTCACCCTCTTTCTCCAGCTCCTCCTCTCACCATCTCTGTCATTTCCATCAAACATAGGTGAGTCTGGCTTGCTTGTATGCAGTACTCAGAATGCTGCTTACAGAAACTAATGTCAAGATGGATAAACCCCAAGAAAACAGGAAGAACAAGCAGTCCTGTATTAGGATCAAGGTTGTCATTAATACATTGTCATGGCTTTGTTGTAACAGCAGCCAACCAACCACATTGTCTGCCCTGTCTCCTCAGAGCACATGATGCTGAGGACAGCTGTGGCTTGAGGTGATGAAGATCTGGATGCTGGTGAAATGTGAAAAGCCGACTGAGTAAAAGCAGGACAGTCCTTCTCATTACAAAACAGCTTTAAAGGCCCTATTACTTAAGCAAGTTGCCACTGTTAGTGCTATTATGTCCTTCTCAGAAATGTTGTTGCTCCTAATTTGAAACAAGTGCTTTCTTTAGGGCTAATTAAAGAGATGAATGACACCTCCCTGGACCACATGGTTACTATGTTCAGTGTACAACAAAGCCAAAAATGCTGGATAAGACAGCAGGAGATTTGTACTTACATAAATAATAGCCTTCTAAAATTTGTATTTATTTTATTCATCATGTTTTTCTGTTGACTACAATTTTTAGGTTGAAATTTCTGGTTGGTGAACTAACAATAAATAATTTTTTTCTGGTGGTGTGAGGGTGAATTGAGATGCCAACTGAAAGTCACTCATTGGAATTCTTGAGGCCCAGTGAGCTGTGCTCAGAGGGTTGGTTTTATAAAAATCATTTGGCTGATTTCTACACTAAAGTCTAAAGACACCAAATTTGGGTCGGAAACCTGACCAGGCTTTGTTTCATACAAAGTGAGAATGACTTCAGCAATTATTTTTCCTCACCAGGAACTAATGTATTTTCATTCTAGAATAGGAGAAATTTAAGATTGTGATATTGGTGACATTCTCCCAAAGCACAGTGGTGCTGGATTGAGATTCATACAGCTAGAAATCCATAAGTGCCCTCACTGGGGTAAATATGTCCATATACCTCTGCATTTTCAGGACGAAGTTGGTAACATTAGCAACCAGATTTTAAATACTTCTAGTTCATAGACCTTTAAAGAGATCTCTCATGATACTGTATTCCAAATTGCATGCATCTTGATTTTTATATCAAGTTCTTTGACAACCCATCTGGTTCTCACACGATTCCATCAAGATAGAACAGCAGCACACCACAAAATAGCAACTATTATTAGATCAAAGTGACATTGCATGCAATTAGCATATTTAAAATACATACCAAAGAGCATAATACTTAGAAAAACATCTTCCCATGATTTTTGAGACTTTCCATCTACCCTTCTTACTTATTTCTGTTATTGGGCATCTATCTACCTCTGCGAAGAGATTGGGTGTGCCTGTTAAATGTGTCTGTGTATATGTGTGATCTTACATAGCATCTGTGTCTCAGTTATACTGTTTGTGCTACAGATGTTCCTGTAATAATTTATTAATCAAATTGAGCCTATTGACTCTTCTTATACAGTTTATAATGTTTTATCATTGAACTGTGGCCATAACTAAGGATGCCTAAAATCTTGACTCTAAACTAAATACGGTTTAAGCTTATAGAGTTTGTTCTAAGCCAACCTCCTTTTCATTCTACAGACTGGCAAAGGCCCTACTAAGACCTCTGAGAAAATATGTTCTTACATCAAAAAGAGCCTTTCCACCCAAGGGACTTGTTCCTTATCTCTGAATGATGGAGCTGGACTAAGAGACGCTTAATGTCTCATTTAGGCCTATGCCAGTGTGTTTTAGAGGATATGAATTTCTTCCCTGAAGACTAATAAGAAAGAATGATGACTTTTGCTGCTAGACTCACCCACACTCATCACAACGGGCAAAATATCCCAGGCCTTAGTAATTAGAGCCAGTCTTCACCTCCAGACACCCAGAACAAAAAGGAGGATTGTAGTGGGTAGCCATTCCAGACTTGGCCTGGAAGTTTCAACCCCATTGAGGCTTCGGTAATGGTCACACCCATAAGGTGGGGCTGAGGGAGGACGCTGAAGACCCAGGATCCAAAGGAGAGGCTTCTCTTGGTTCCAGGACCCTGGATGGACACTGGAGGTAGACCAAGCATAGTTCTCCAGAGAAAACCGCCGGACTGCGCCATACCTTTCCCAGACCCTGCAACCTATCTCTTCATTTGTAAGTTACCCCACAAAATAAACCTCCCTTTTAACTACATGGAGTGGCCTTAATAATTTCACCAATAGAGGTTGTTTTAGAACAAACTCTGCAAGCTTAAAATGGATTTAGTTTAGAGTCAAGATTTTAGGCATCCTGAGTTATGGCCACAGTTCAGTGATAAAACATTATAAAGTGTATAAGAAGAGTCAATAGGTTCAATTTGCTTAATAAATTATTACAGGAACATCTGTAGCACAAATAGTACAACTGAGACACAGATGCTATGTACACAAGTGTACAGGATGTCACTCATGTAGTGGAGCCTTGGAATCATGGTTGTTACCACTCCCTTGGTACTTGTTCAGCACCCTTTAACATAGCAGGCAGCTTACCTGTACCACAGCTGAAGCACTCCTGTGAGTCTGGCATCATTGTACCTATTTTGTGAGGCTAAACATAGCAAAAGGAGCAAATAGCATGGCCACTGCCATAGGTAGGTTTCTGTCTATCTGTTGTTCTCTGTAACCATGCTGTGCTGTCAAGTCTTTTTATTTATTATTTTACCCAGTTCCTAATCTTTTTCTTGCCCTAGATTTATCAAGGAGAGGATATGAATTTGGCATGAGATTTTTGGCCCAGGATAAGGATGTTATCTTTGGCTCTGTAGCACTGTCTGTACTGTCTATGCATGGTGCCTCTCCTGGGATTAGATACCACAATGGTTTCCTTGATTGATACTCTTAAACCTAATGCCTGATCAAAAAGAACCATGAAGTTCTAGGTTAACTGTACCTTGGCACAGATTCTGAGCTGCTAATTAATTCATTGGAAGAAAGAGTTGGCAGCTACTAGAAGGCATAGTGAGTATCTCTCTGTGAAACAGCTTGAAATGTTTCTCTCCATGAAATCCCTAGAACAAGAGTGTGTGTGGTTTGGGGTGACCTATATCTTTTTGAGGAAACAATTGGATAGAAGGTGGTAGTTCTGTGAGATAAAGATCACAAGTCCCATCCTCTAGAGTTTTCCAAAACTGCTTCAATTTCACTGTTTACAAAGCATGAGACCTCCCCTTGTGTTCACTTCACCCTCTGCTTTTGAACTGACATAAATTGTTTACTCTTCCACTTTGAGTCATCACCATCTAATATCTGTGAGCACAACTTATATTTATTCAACAAAAAGTTAGTAGGCACAAATGTATACCAGGCATTGGAAGTGTAATAACAAGTAAGACAGATTTCTCCCAGCACGAAGATCATATTCAAAGGAAAAGACAGATGGCAAATAAAGAGAGAGCCATGGATTTACAACATAGTTTCATTTGGTGACAAAAAGTCAAAAAATGGCGTCAGGTTGGATGTTAGATATTCTCTGCAGATAGAGCACTGAAGAAGCCCTTTATAGAAATATAAAAAGTATGTGCCAGATCTGGGGGTAAAACATTTTAGAGTTGCAACAGAAAAAGTCAAGATTTAGAAGATGAGTTAGCTCCACCTTTATGAGCAATGAGAGGCACACATAATAACATAAACAAGAAGGATAAATGTAGCTCCAGTGCAGGGGAAGGTAGGATGGGGTCACCAAGGACTCTGAGGCTACAATACGAAGTTCGAAGAAATTGTTGACAACTGAACACATTAAAGGCACAAAGTTTGTAAACTAGCTGGACAGTTATAAACAACCAGCATTGTCTAGCCTTTGGAGGGTTTGGAGCAGAAGCAATAAACTATGCATGTGTGACTATATAATATTAATTAGTGGTAAGCTGTAAAGAGAAAAGAAAGAAGCAGGAATATGTGAATCAGTAAAAAAGCAAAGGAGGTTTTGAAAGACAATTGGGATGAAACTAAAGTCAAGAAATAAAATATATAATTCTTCCTCAATGAAAGAACATTTTCAATAGAGCTATAGAAAGAAACTGAGGGATGAACAGGAAGGCCTGTTTTGCTGGATGTTGGGAACCAGGGGGAAACTGGTATGAACTGTAGATCCAGTAGAGTTCCACAGGTATAGTGAAGTATTTGGCTTTTATTATAAGTTAGATGGAAGCTCATGTGTAAGCCAAGAGTCCACAGACTAGATAGGGAAGAGATACCTGACTAGAAAACAGACGTGAAAAATACAAAGGTAATGGAGAATCCATGGCAGTCCTGCCGAAAGAAAACACAAAGCACAGGATAGCCGGCCTCATGTGTAGTTTCATGTTATTGCAGTAATTCACATAAAAATCAAAACAAGGGGCATACTAAGTTGGGGTCAGTTGTTTTGACTACCCAAGGAAGGCCTTACCTTCTATGAGGAGGGGATGGCAGTGGGATGGAAGTAGGTGGGAGCAGGGAGTGGAAGTAGAAGAGGGAGGGGGAATATATGTAAAAGGAAAGAAAAACATTTAAACAAAAAGTTACAAAAAAAAAATAAATAAACAGCAGCTAAGTGACCTTAGCACTAGTAATGCATTTCACTTGCCCCCTGATTCACTTTGTTTTCCTTTGAAGCATTTCCCGCTGTGTGTTTCACATGTGGCATATCTAATTCTGTCTTCTGTGACTACGGATGCCTAGGAGCTGTCACAGCAGTTCCAACATCTGGAGGTGGCAAGGTCGATGGGTGATGAGAAGAGCTCAGATTAGGGGTGTATACTCTTTTTATTTTTTCTTTATTATTATGTGTTTTAAATTTTACACATCAGCCATGGGTTCCCCTGTGCTCCCCCCTCCCACCCCCACCCCCAGCTTTCTACCATCCCCTCCCCTCCATTCCCATCCCCTCCAGGGCCAAGACTCCCCTGGGGATTCATTTAGACCTGGTGGATTCAGTACAGGCAGGTCCTGTCACCTCCTTCCAGGCTGAGCATGTGTCCCTGTGTAAGCCCAAGGTTCCAAACAGCCAGCTCATGCACTGAGGACAGATCCGGGTCTCACAGACTGGGTGCCTCCCAAACAGTTCAAGCTATTCAGTTGTCTCAATTATCCAGAGGGCCTGATCCAGCTATGTATTTTAAAGAGAGGGCTAAGAGGTTTGTTTAAAGAAGGAATGTATGGATGTATAAGGAACAAAATAAAAGGATTTTCCAGAGTAAAATCTTTACAAAGGAATTCAATAGTTACAACAGAGAGTGGCTTGGTGTTAGGAATGGCAGAATACTGCTTAACTTAGAGGCAATTGCCAGTAATGTCTCTCTAAAAAGAGAAATCTGCATAATTATGTTTAATAATTTTTATTTTAAGTAGATATAAAGGAAAAAGAATGAGCCAGGACTCAAATCACGCCACCAAATTTTTCATTCTTATACAGTCTTACATTCAAAAAACATTTAATGGCTTCCATATTATGTCCAGGTGACTATGATAGCTGATAAGAATTCATTCATTCATTCATTTCTTCCTTCTTTTAGACAATGAATATTTGTTGAGCACTAGAACTACATGTAAGTTTTTCCAACAATTAGTGAAGGAAATAAATATGAGTGATGATGGTCCAAGGTAAGGTTTTGATCATATTCCATTATGATCTTATTAGAAATTCAAACTGATGCAAATTGGTGAGCATCAAGACCATCATTTGGGTCTAGAATCTGTGAGAGAGAAATGCAGATCTTGGAATTTAGTACACGTCAGCATAGAGAGTAAAGTGAAGTATTAGGTAAGAAGGGTTTCCTATAGAGATGAGCCTGAAGGAGTAGAAGATCATTGATTGAGGATGTGAACCCATGGAGGGGACAAGTAGCATTAAAAGGAAATCAAGGAAATGTTCCACCCTGGAATTTTCGGGATGAAAATAGGGCAAGTTGGTAGAAGAAACAAAGGAACAAAACGCTGCCATTAAATCAAGTCAAATGAAGACTGAAAGCACACTATAAAGTTTAGCGACAAGGAAGTTATATATCAGCTTGATAGAAGAAGTTTCAGTAAATCCTGGTTGGAGTAGTTTTTTTTTTTTTCTTTATTATTATGTGTTTTAAATTTTATACATCAGCCATGAGTTCCCCTGTCCTCCCCCCTCCCGACCCCCACCCCCACCTTCCCCCCATCCCCTCCCCTCCATTCCCATCTCCTCCAGGACCAAGACTCCCCTGGGGACTCATTTAAACCTGGTGGATTCAGTACAGGCAGATCCTGTCACCTGCTTCCAGGCTGAGCAAAGTGGCCCTGTGTAAGCCCAAGGTTTCAAAGAGCCAGCTCATGCACTAAGGACAGATCCTGGTCCCACAGACTGGGTGCCTCCCAAGCAGATCAAGCTATTCAATTGTCTCACTTATCCAGAGGGCCTGATCCAGCTGGGGGCTCCACAGCCTTTGGTTCATAATTCATGTGCTTCCATTCACTTGGCTATTTGTCCCTGTGCTTTTTGCAGCCTTGGATTCAACAATTCACACTCTTGCAGACCCTCCTCTTTCTCGACAATTGGACACCTGGAGCTCCACCTGGGGCCTGGCTGAGGATCTCTGCATCCACTTCCATCAGTTATTGGATGAGAGTTCCAACACGACCATTAGGGTGTTTAGCCATCTGATCACCAGGCTAGGTCAGATCAGGCTTTCTCTTGACCATTGCCAGCAGTCTATAGAGAATGTATCATTGTGGATTTTGGGGGACCTTTCCAGCACTCTGCCTATTCCTATTCTCATGTGGTCATCATTTATCATGGTCTGTTATTCCTTGTTCTCCCTTTCTGTTCTTGATCCAGTGGGGATCTCCTGCTCCCCTAAGCTTTCTTTCCCTCAAACCTTGCCCTTCATAACTCCCACTGTCGTCCAGCATTCATGTAGATCTGTTCATGTAGATCTCATCCATTTCTCTGTCATTGGGTGATCCTTGGGTCTTTCCTAGGGTCCCGTTTTCTAGGTAGTCTCCCTGGAGTTGTGTAGCAGTCTAGTTATCTTTGTTTTACATCTAGTATCCTCCTATGAGTGAGTGAGTACATACCGTGTTTGTCCTTCTGAGTCTGGGTTACCCCACTCAGGATGATTTTTTTTCTAGGTCTATCCATTTGCCTGCAAACCTCATGATGTCATTGTTTTTCTCTGCTGAGTAGTACTCCATTGTGTATATACCATATTTTCTTTATCCATTCTACAGTTGAAGGGCATCTAGGTTGTTTCCAGGTTCTGGCTGTTACAAACAAAGCTGATATGAACAAAGTTGAGCAAATGCTCTTGTGGTATGATTGAGCATTCCTTGTATATATGCCCAAGAGTGCTATAGCTGGGTCTTGGGGGAGATGGATTTCCAATTTTCCAAGGAAGCGCCATATTGATTTCCAAAGTGGCTGTACAAGCTTGCATTCCCACCAGCAGTGGAGAAGAGTTCCCCTTGCTCCACATCTTCTCTAGCATAAGCTGTCTTCTGTGCTTTTGATCTTAGCCATTCTGACAGGTGTAAGGTGGTATCTCAGAGTCGTTTTGATTTGCATTTCCTGGATAATTAGGGATGTTGAGCAATTCCTTAAATGTCTTTCAGCCATTTGAACTTCCTCTGTGGAGAATTCTCTGTTTAGTTCTATAGCCCATTTCTTAATTGGACTGTTGGGCATTTTGATGTCTAATTTCTTGAGTTCTTTATATATTCTGGATATCAGCCCTCTGTCTGATGTGAAGGTGAAGACCTTTTCCCATTCTGTAGGCTGTCACTTTATCTTGTTGACTGTGTCCTTTGCTCTACAAAAGCTTCTCAGTTTCAACAGGTCCCATTGATTGATTGTTTCTCTCAGTGTCTGTGCCACTGGTGTTATAGTTAGAAGAAAGTGATCTCCAGTGCCAATGCATTCAAGAGTACTTCCTACTTTCTCTTCTATTAGGTTCAGAGTAACTGGATTTATGTTGAGGTCTTTGATCCACTTGGACTTAAGTTTTGTGCACGGTGACAGATATGGATCTATTTGCAGCCTTCTACACATTGACATCCAGTTATGCCAGCACCATTTGTTGAAGATGCTTTCTTTTTTCCATTGTACATTTTTGGCTTCTTGGAGCAATCAGGAATACAGGGAACATACCTAAACATAATAAAGGCAATCTATAGCAAGCCAACAGCCAACATCAAATTAAATGGAGAGACACTCAAAGTAATACCACGAAAATCAGTAACAAGGCAAGGCTGTCCCCTCTCCCCATACTTATTCAATGTAGTACTTGAAGTTCTAGCCAGAGCTATAAGACAACATAAAGAGATTAAGGGGATACAAATTGGAAAGGAAGAAGTCAAGCATTCCCTATTTGCATATGACACGTTAGTATACATGAGTGACCCCAAAAATTCAACCAAGGAACTGATACAGCTAATAAAAACCTTCAGCAACATTGCATGATACAAGATCAACTCAAAAAAATCAGTAGCCCTCCTATATACAGTAGACAAACAGACTGAGAAGGAAATCAGAGATCCATCACCCTTTACAATAGCCACAAATGATATAAAATACCTTGGGGTTACTCTAACTAAGCATGTGAAGGACCTATATGACCAGAACTTTAAATCCCTGAAAAAAGAAATTGAAGAAGATGTCAGAAAATGAAAAAATCTCCCATGCTCATGGATAGGCAGGATTAACATAGTGAAAATGGCGATATTACCAAAAGCAATCTACAGATTCAACACAATCCCCATCAAATTACCAACACAATTCTTCACAGATCTGGAAAGAATAATACTCAACTTCATATGGAAAAACAAAAAACACAGGCTAGCCAAAAGAATCCTGTACAATAAAACAACTACTGGAGGCATCACACTCCCCGACCTCAAGCTCTACTATAGAGATACTGTAATAAAAACAGCTTGGCATAAAAATCGACATGTGGACCAATGGAATCGAATTGAAGACCCTGACATTAACCTGCACAACTATGAACATATAATATTTGACAAAGGAGTAGTTTTAAGAGAAAATGAGAAGAGAATAATTCGAGACAAAGGGTGTACACACAGTTCTACCAGAGATTCTAGAAGATGGAAAAGGGGTGAGCTGGAGGTTGATAAGAGAAAGTAAATAAATTCAAACAATACTATCATATTTGCATATCAATGGGAATAATGCAACAGTGAGTTTAAAAATGATCATTATAGAGGGCAATTTCTGCAGAGCTGTTCGTAAGTAGATGGTAAGCAGAACTTAGAATGCATACTGACAAAATGGTTTGCTAAGGAACATGAGCATTTTGTTTGGTACTACTGGAGGCAGATTTTGGATGCTGGTGTAGAGTGGCAAATTGTAAAAAAGGACATCTGTGGAAGATTTCTTATCACTGCTTTAATTTTCTCAGTGAGGTAGGATGCATGATGAAATGTCCAGTTTACACTGATTTAGGTAAGCAATTCAATGGCATTGGATGTCAGTATCCTCATTTGTGAAATGTGAGTAAAATATCTCTAGGTATCTAATAATGATTAAATTTTTATTATAGAAAAGAATATTAGTTTGGTGACTGCACCATCAATTAACATTGGCCAAGGTAGCAGTATAATTATAAATGGATTAACAAGTGAGTAGCATATGTCACCTGGATTTCAGAAAGACTTGCTTCAGTGTAGGGAGGTAGCTCTGAGCTAATATCAGCATAATTCAAAGAGGAATTAGCTTAATCATGAAGAAGTACATTTATAAAGAAAAAAATGTTACCATATTTGTCATTTGGCCTCTGACCAGGATGAACTCACTAAAATGATTTATCTTTAATTTTCTCCATTCACCTGTTGAACCAATCTTCCCCTCTAGCTTAGCATGGCAGTGATCCACTGAACAAGGGGAATAAACAAATGCCAATGCTCAGTCTCCTGTCACAGCCTAAGCGATCCAGGCATGTGAGATATCACCCTGATTAAAGTGTCAAGTGGCCCTTAATCACATTAAAATGAAATGTGACCAGAACGAAACAAGAAATGTTACATCCCTGTCACCTTTTCTCTTTTCTCCATAATGGCAATATCTATCCTCTGTATTCAAGATAATGTGAATGTCTATTTGCATTGTGGGGACAGTGAGATGACTTGCATTTGACAGATCTTATTATGCTAGAAATCAGTAGTTCCAAAATTAATGTAGGCTCTCAATAAAGTGATTATGCAACACAACCTCAGTGCTTAAGATGTTTACAAGGCAAATAACTTCCAGTTCCTTCTCTACTTTTTTCATTATGCATATATATTTACATTACATGATAATAAGGGGAAGTAGTATGGAGATATAAATGACAGACAAGTTAAAGTTTTAACTTCCTGCAAACACTTGCTATTAGATATCAGATCCATATAACAGAAGAGTCCACAATGAAACTGTGGCTCAGAATCTGAGGTTCTTTAAAAAAAAAAAAACAAGCAATGATAACAAAACAAACAAACAAACAAAAACATGTTTCATTTTCCTATCTTTGAGTCTATAAAGTAAACTCATGGGAATAAAAATTTAGACTAGGGGCTGGAGAGATTTCACAGTGGTTAAGAGCACTGGCTGCTCTTCCAGAGAATCTAGGTTCAATTCTCAGCACCCATATGGCAGCCCACAACCCTCTGTAATGTCAGTTCCAGGAGATCCACCACCTTCTTCTGGCCTCCTCCAGCACTGTGCACATGTGGTGTACTTGACACATGCAAGCAAAAAACTCAATCATATAAAATTAAAAAATTAAAATTAAAAAAGAAGTTTAGACTACCCAATGGGTCTTTTTCACCACACAAGATAATTCCCGGAATACATAGTACATATCAAATAAATGTTTACTGGGCATTTGCTAATATTTTCTAATAAACTTTTCAATATATCACTATCATGAATATGAGTATCTCTTAGATGACATATTTGTCTAACTTCAGTGACTATTCCAATTAAATTGTCTACACTCCATATTGGTCTTTCCCCCTCTGTCATGATTATTGTTCTATTGCTGTTTCAAGACACCATGACCAAGGCAGCTTATAAAGGAAAGCATTTAATTGGGTACTTGCTTACAGTTTCAGAGAATGAGTCTATTATCAACATGGCAGGAAGCATGGTGACTGGCAGGCAGGCAGGCAGGCAGACATGGAGCTCGAGCACTACCTCAGAGCTCACATCGGATTTGAAAGTTTCAGGCAGAGACAGAGCAAGGGTGCCTGGCATCAACTTTTGAAATCTTAAAGCCCACCCTGCAGGGACACACTTCCTCCAACAAAGCCACACACCCCAATCATTCCCTAAACACCACCAACAACTGGGAATCAAACACTGAAATATATTTCAATATTGATTCAATATATTTCATATATGATCTATGGGTCCATAGTCACCCAAACCACTGAACTCTCCTGAACCCCAAATTCTGGAGCATGTTTCCTAATTACTTTTGCTCTATGATCCCAGAAGAAGATGGAAATACAGAGAAGAAAATTTATTCAAGAAGCATTCAATTGGTGGTTTTTAAAATGTAGTCATCTGCTCCTGTATGCACTATAGGTGCTGCCATTTCTTAGACTCTGTCAAGAAAGAACCCAAAGTTGTTATCAAAAAAGTAAGTGGCCTATTATTTAAACTCATGGCCACAAAACCTAATGTCCACAGGGGACAAATATACAAGTTCATATATCATGTAGAGTACAAGAATATGTTTTGAGTTGTAAATGGAGCATACTGACACAAGCTTCATCTAAAAATATACAAGTAAAAATTTATTTAAGTAAGTAATACACACACACACACACACACACACACACACACACACACTAACCCAGAATTAATCACTACCAATACTATTTTATATGACCAAGAGGAAGCCAGAAATGATCCAAGGAAAACTATTTTAGAAATGGAATTAATTACTTAGAGATAAAGAAAAAGAATGTCCATATTCATCCTCCAGACCATGTTCTTTAAATCCCAGGTATTCTCTTTAATAATGGAGATAGGTTTAGTAAAAGCCCCAGATCCAGAGAGTGTCATTATTTTGCCCTGAGAGCACTCCATGCCTAATCACAGAGTGCCATGTTAGATAGAATGTACATGTTTATAAAGATATGAATAATGCGGGGAAATGCTTTTAGTGGTAGGATACAACTAAGTGTCTGGGTTTGATGGTAAGCAAAAAAGCGGAAGTCAGAAACAGAAATATACAGAGGAAAGACTTAACATCGTTAATATAAATTCTCTGAGATTCAGCTGCTTCCGGGAGGGATGAGGGGGAAAAAAAAAGCAATAAAACCCTCAGTGGTAGAACATGGAAAGTTATGTGAATTGTATATTGGAATCATGCAGGAGATTTTTTAAAAATGAAATACTTGTTCTTTTCCTGTACATAGACATGCATACATGTGCATTAGTGTGGGCTTGTACACACACACACACACACACACACACACACGCACGTACACGCACTCCAACAGTCCTCTTCCAAGAGTTTGGCCAGCTAAACCTGTAGCAAGTTATAGGGCTTTCAATGTATGTGGTTAATGGGTTTTTATTTAGAAGGTACTTGGAAGGCACGGGGTTCTCCAAGCTGCCTAAGCTTTATCTTCCTCAAAAGTTCAGAAATAAAAGTTCAAAGAAAGCATGAGCGAGGTAAGGAATAACTCCATGGCAATGATGATGAATTTATGGGGTAAAGAAGGTGAAAGGAGTTTTAAATTGACTGAAATTATATAGTTACTCATGGAATTTAGGAGAAACTATTATATAAACATTTGGAGGAGTAACACCAATGAATTCATCTGTTTACTAAAGAAGCATATGGACCCATATTATTTTATGTTTACTTATAATATGCTTAAGTAAATACACACATACACCCCATATATACATTATATATATATATACACATATATATTATATATGTATAATTTAAATGGAGTTAAACCACATGGGCATTATTACTCTCCCAAATAGCTGCAGATGATCTAACAAAACTCACAGTGTCAGGTATGGGAAACCTTCCTTCAAGTTGTTAGTCAGGGGAGTCTAAAAGACTCTCAAAGTAACATAGACTACTGCCTTTGCCCTTGGTTACCTACCAGAGCTTAAAGTTAAGATCTGTTGACTGAGGACTCTACATACTTAAGACGCAAGACTCACGGGAGTAGAATTGGAACTGACCTTGCAGCATCCTCCCTGAGGACTAACTCCCACTATCTGGAGATGCTATGAAAACTGCCATGGAAAAAAAGCAATCAAAAGTCCTACACACTGTGATGTCTAGGAGCCACATCAATGAACACCCTGGCAAAATATTCCTAACAGTATAGCCCTGGCACCTTTATCTTGCAAGTAACCAACAACTGTTTAATTGGATTTAAGGCCTGCTCAACAGCAGATAATTCACATCTGATACTGTAATTCTAGCCAACCACCCAGGCCTGGTGAAATCATGGACCACAGAGGAATACCTACTAGTGTTAGTTTCTTAAACCAGTGTAATGTCTATCTGTATTCTAAATGCTTATCCCTATTCCAACAGATAAATATAGCTCTCATCTCTCATCAAAGAAGCTTCCTTACCTCACAGAGCCCCACCACAAATGGAGAGGTACAGATAATCAACAACTTCTGAGAGAGGTGAAATTGGTCTTCTCTGGGGACACACCTCTTTAACTAGATATCCAGCCCTAAACACATAGACACACAAGTAACACTAAATGTACTCAGCAAGTTATGCTTACATATATAAATACACACATCTATATGCAAATGTATGAAACAATGATAGTTAAATAATAAGAGGTCATGAATTTGAAAGGGGAGCATGAGGGGAATTAGAGCAGATAGAGGGCAGTATGGGAATGGTGTAAATATAATACCCATGCATGGAATTCTCAAAATTTTAAGGAAAAGAAATTTGTATCACAGATAAGAAAGGCAAACTAAAAGCCCATTTTAAAGATCATGGTTGACATAAGGTGCTAAACAAAACTACCATTAAGGAGAGAAAAAAAAAAACAAAAAGAAATATGTATTTAGACCTTACTTAGAGTAAAACTGAAGGAATTCAACTTCTTATGTGCTGATTCTAGTTGTCACTGGCTTCTGGGAACACCATATTGACAGATTGCACAAGAGACCACTTGGCCTCAGAAGTAAAGCATATAGTAATGAGTTAATGCTTCCTGTCATGGAAATAAACAGGATTGTGTTTGCACTCATGAAATAGACTTGCTTCTCTGCAGACTTTCTAACTTTTATGTTCAGAAAATGTTTCAACAAAAATAATGTCTTCATCCTACCTCTTATGTACATGCATTTTATTTGTACTGGCATCCAGAATAATTATGCATATTAGAAATGCTGAATAACTTGTATATACTTAAGTTGATGTCTTCCTGTTAATACTTTATGGCAACCATAGAATTTCTACAAGCTCACATTGTGTTGAGAGAATCACTTACCCTTATTTTTGTCTCTAGCAATACAGGATTGAGAACACACCTTAAATAGTAAGGATTTATAAGTTGTACAAAGTAAAAATTTTTAATGGTTAGTTGAACATCATTAACAGCATAGTAATTTTTGGAAGGATGGTTGAAATACATGAAAGAGAAAAAGGGAGAGGCAAAGACAGACAGACAGACAGAAAAATAGACTGAAACTAGTTTGAAAGCAAATCATAGATTGAATCTGAGACTGCAAAACAAAAGAAAATGCTCTGGTAAGCCTTTGCCCTTACTACATTAGATATGATATGTATTTATAATATATAAATTTATATTACTATGGTATGTGTCATAATTGAATATTAATTCATTATACAAATATTATCACCATATTATCCATCAGATTTGGTGCCCAACAAAAGCCTCTAAGCATATACTACTTGGTGTTTTCTCCAGCATCTCTTGTTGTTGTCAAAGTAGATTTTACTTAACCCTTTGAGTGCCTCAGATCTTAGTATGTCTGCTGTTCAAAATACCAGTTTTGTTGCTTGTAGAAATTCAGGGGAATGTTATACCTCTGTAAAGGGTTATTTCACCTCTGATTATATTTAATGTATTTTTAAGCTCTAAGGATGTAGTTAATCCACTCTTCTCCAGGTGTTGTCTCACATACCTTGTATTTCATGACATTGTAACAATTAGAGGTACACTCTTGTTTATATCATTACATTGGGTCTTACTGAGTGTTGACATTGGTTAGGATTTAATCACACTCTCCAGGCTGTAAACAGTGGTTTAGTGTAGTTGGAGAGCTTCTATCCAGGTGCCACCAAGCCCTGTTAGTCCAACAACCCATTTGTAAAATAAACACACAGACATTCATATTATTTAAACTGCTTGGCCATTAGCTCAGGCCTACCATTGTCTAGCTCTTACTCTTATATTTAGCCCATTTCTATTAATCTATACTTTGCCACGTGGCTTGTGGCTTACCAGTACCTTATCTCTTTCTTATCATAGTGGTGGCTGGCAGCCTCTCTCCTGCCCCAGCCTTCCACTTCCCAGAATTCTCTTCTCTCTTGTCCCACTTATACTTCCTGCCTGGCCACTGGCCAAACAGCATTTAATTTATACAGAGCGATATCCACAGCATTTCCCCTTTTCTTTTTCTTTCTTTCTTTCTTTTTTTCTTTCTTTCTTTCTTTTTTTTTTAAGGAAGTATTAGACTCAGGTTCTTTAGGATAGGACACCTTTTGGAATGATCTTTGTAACATGCCACCTACCCATGCTCTAGACTTCCCTGGATTTTAGTATGTGTTTTTTGCTTGATATTGTTTGCATTGATTATAATTCCAACTTATCTTGGTCATTATCCCTCATTACTCCTGGACAATATTTGATAACAATTTCTTTGTATATAGTCTTGTATTAGGTTAGAACTTTCTTATTTAGACAAAAGGGGGAGATGCAGTGGGTAGCCATTCCAGCCTTGGCCTGGAAGTTCCAACCCGCATTGAGGCTTCGATAGTAGTAGTCATGCCTACAAAGCGGGGCTGAGAGAGGACGCTGAAGACCCAGGATCAAGAGGAGAGGCCTCTCTTGGTTCCAGGACCCTGGACCCTGGTTGTAGACCAAGCAGAGTTGTCCAGAGAACACCGCCGGACTGTGCTATACCTTTGCCAGACCCTGCAACCTACCCCTTCATTTGTAAGTTACCCCACAAAATAAACCTCCCTTTTAACTACATGGAGTGGCCTTAATAATTTCACTAATAGTTCAGTTAGTTTAAAAGATTGCTTTTTAACCCTTGTCTCTTTTTCTCATGCTTACATTGTTATTTTATATTAGTAATAAAACTGAGTCACTGACAAAAACCCTGATCATCTTTTTCATAGGACAGAAATCCAAAAGATAGTTTTGACAAGGTGTTCTTTCAAGAAGAAAATGTCAATGCCAACTAAATTCTCTGTGCTGATCTCCACTAATCTAGACTAGGTGTGGGTCTAGTTTTAAGTATTCCTCAGAGATATAGTTGGGTACATAATGTTTTCTTTCTAGATTGCAAGAAATTCACTTTTCTGTATGGCATTAGACTACTCTGTGAAGAAAGCCAGGAGAAGCATGTTTCTGATAGGATACTGGCATGCAGCTCATCACTGTTTGTTTCCACTGGGAAATGGATCTGTGCTGAAGGCCATGCTTAATTGTGAGCAGCAGAGATAGAGGACTGGGGAAAGCACTGCACATCCATTCAAAGATCTGTTGCATCTCTTAGTCATCAGGGACCAGAATTCCAAACTAGGGAAGTTAGAAATGAGAGAATTGGAAACAAATAAATACAAATATCAAACAATTATTATAATCATTCATTGATATTGAACAAGTTAAATAGTAAATCTGGATTGCCAACAGAGCCGAGACTTTCATGCAAAATATCCATCGAACAAGGGAGGCTTGAAGATCCAGAGACAAAAGCTGTCCCTGGATTAGTGATCTGGAAAATTGCCTCTTTCTACAAGTCATGAAGACAACAGCACTTTGTATCATTTATATGCTGGACCAGAGAACCACTCATAATCACAGGAGGCTGCTGAGACAAAGGCTGAGCATCTTTCCAACCACAAATTCACATGGGAGTTTGAAGAGTGATAGAGACTATAAAAGTTAGTTTGAATTAATGAGACACTGGCAGGTGGTTAGCCTCTGTTGATGTCATTGGTTAATTAGAAGACAAAATGCTTCTACTTCATCCTTCTTAGGGTGACTAAATGGAAAACAGTAAATATCTGATAGCATACTACTGAAATACCCTTCATCACCTCCTTCATTATTACAATTAGTTTTAGCTTGAATTCAGCATTCAGTTTAATTTTAGATATTACCAAGTCATTCCTTCTTTAGCTTGGAAATTCTCTCAGAACACTAGGGATACTCAGTGTTTATCTGCCCTGAGTGACAATTTCTATCTCCTCTTCCCAAACATTTGTAGATAGACTTTGCTTTTCTCAACATCTACAGATCCATCAAATGCTACAAAAATACTAGGATTGGAACAGGCTGCTAGCACTAAATCATAATTATTGAAAAAAAATCTAGCTTCAGAAAGTAACATATATTCCTATAGGAACACATTATGTAAGCCCTCCTGCATAGATTTCATGTGATCATAGTGCAGCACAGTTCTGCAAATCGCTTCTGATGCCACTATTCCTTAGGAGTCTCACTGATACTAGCTGTGAATACCCAGAATGCCGTTCCTTAAACTTGGCTCTGTTTTTAGACTTTTGTTGATTATTCTCATTTGTCTTCATATTTTACTGCATTGTCATGAAATTCAAGTAGAGATCTTAACACAATGCAAGTGAACATTTAAATTTAAATGTAGGGTGAATCTGGGAGGAGTTTGGGGAGGGGAAAACATGATCAGATTATATTGCAGAAAAAAAAGTCTGTATTCTTTTTATTTTATTTTTCTATTAAGAAAATTTTATTCATTTTACATACTAAAGATTTACATTCCCTCCTCCCACTTCCAGCCTCCCCTTCCCAACCAACCCCCTCTTCCCTCCTACAAGAAGATAAGGCATACCATAGAGAGGCACATTTAGTAGAGGCTATTTTTTAATTAAAGAAAAAAGATAAAGACAATGTACATTTACACAATGGAGTATTAGTTGTTAAAAACAATGACATCATGAAATTTTCAGGCAGATGGATGGAACCATAAAAATGTCATCCTGAGTGAGATAATCCAAACCTCAAAACACAAACAGGGTATGTAAGCTCTTACAAGTAGATATTAGCTGTTAAATAAAGGATAATCATGCTACAATATACAGACCCAGAGTAAGTAAAAAGGAGGACTCATGTAGGTGGATACATGGATCTCTCTGGGAAAGAGAAATAGAATAGATTTCATGGGTAGACTGAAAGGGTGGGTTGGGAAAGGAACAAAATGGATCAGTTGGGGTGGGGGTAGGGTGAAAGGAGAGAGTACTGGGAGAGGTGCTGGAAATTGGGGGACATTTTGGGAGTAATGTGGAAACCTGGTGCAATGGAAACTCCCTGGAATCTCTGAGGATGACCTTAGTGAAGACTCCTAGTAATGGGAATATGGAGCCTGAATCAGCCATCTTCTGTAACCAGGCAAGGCTTCCAATGGTGAGGCTGGGATATCAACCCAGCCACAAAACCTTCAACCTACAATTTGTCCTGCCTGCAAGATGTGCTGGGGTAAAGGTGGCACAAAACTTGTGAGAGTAGACAACCAATGAGTGGTCAAACTTGAGGATCTTGCAGTGAAATAGAGTCCACACGTGACATTT
Source organism: Onychomys torridus (assembly GCF_903995425.1). Lineage (NCBI taxonomy): Eukaryota > Metazoa > Chordata > Mammalia > Rodentia > Cricetidae > Onychomys > Onychomys torridus. The sequence continues at coordinate 30,221,089 of NC_050455.1, forward strand.
CCTGGATGGTTAGGAACCAGAGGCTGGATAGCCCAGAGACCTAGGATAAAACCAAACATGACTGATTTTAAAAAATTAAATTCTAATGAAATTCTTCTACATTCACAGACCAGAGTCTAGCCCAGTTATCATCAGAGAAGCTTCATTCAGCAGCTGATGGGAACAGATGCAGAGACCCACAGCCAAACACTAGGCAGAGCCAGGGAAACTCTGCAGAACTGGTCAGGAAGGACTGTAGAAGCCAGAGGGGTCTAGGACACTGCAAGAACTCCACCCACAGAATCAACTAACTGGGGCTCATAGGACTTACAGAGACTGAATTAGGGGGCCTATATGGGTCTCAGCTAGGTCCTCTGCATATGTTATGGTTATGTAGCTTGGTGTTCTTGTGGAATTCCCAACAATGAGAGTGGGGTTCTCTCTGATTCTTTTGCCTGCTCCTGGGACCCTTTTCCTCCTGCTGAGTTTCTTCATCCAGTCTTGATAAGAGTGTATGAACCTAGTCTATTGTCACTTGCTGATTGATATTCCTGGAAGACGTGATCTTTTCTGAAGCAAAACAGAGGAAGAGTGGAACTGGAGCTAGGGGAGATGGAAAATGGGGAAGAAGGACTGGGAGGAGTGGAAGAGGGGGAAACTGAGATTGGGATGTAATATATGAGAGAAGAATAAATAGAAATATCCCTGCAAAAGTACATTTGTAAATAATACATGAATATGTGTTTGTGTGTGTGTATGTGTGTGTGCCTTAAAAATGTAGGTGTATTAAAGTTTTTATATCAAATATGCAACTACTTGTGTCCACCCAAATAAAGTAGGGCTGAAGAACTGAGAAGGGGTACATGTCTTCATGCTTACATACCTAGGATAAGAACTATTTGAAGCCGGGCGGTGGTGGCGCATGCCTTTAATCCCAGCACTTGGGAGGCAGAGCCAGGCGGATCTCTCTGAGTTTGAGGCCAGCCTGGGCTACCAAGTGAGTTCCAGGAAAGGCACAAAGCTACACAGAGAAACCCTGTCTTGGAAAATCAAAAAAAGAGAACTATTTGAAGTCTTGGATGGCCTCTCATGCATATGTGCTTGTATCAATAACTTCCTTCAATGACCTACATGAGATACAAGGACCACTGGCTGCATGCAGAAAAATCTCTTCCATTAGTGAGCTAACATCCTCTTCTAGAATATGTTCCTACAATCAGTGTTTCCATCTCCTTACACATAAGGGTATCAGTATCTCTGTTTGCAAATCCTCCTTTATTCCTGAGTAAATGCATTATTTCTGAAGTCACTCTTCCTGTGGCAATTAGGCAGATAGTGGATACATTTTTAGACCTAGTCTTACCACATGTTCTCTATATGAATTTAGGAACAGCTTTTGCCTTTGTGACTCTCATTCTCTTTTGTTCAAAAGACAGATAGATGCACACATTCTATGATGCTAATCACACAAATGTAAAAGGTGATGTCATCATAGGATTATGTATTAAGACAAACCTACTTTCTGTGAGTATTGCTTATATATGCATTTCTCTGAACACATTCATTTGCTCATTTATTTATTTATTCATTTGGTAATACTTACATAAATAAAAGAAAGTTGGATTCATTCAAAATCATCCATTAATAATTAACATTATTTAAATGGAATGTAATTTTCAAAGAAGCAAATATAATACTACAGTTTCAAAAAGATATAGTATCACAGTTTTAAAGATATATTTATTTTCTGTATGGGTTATTTTGCCTGTATGGAAGTCTGTGCATCATGTGGAGGCCTGGTATGTGTGGAGCCTAAAAAGGTTGTCATATCCTTTGCAACTAGAATTACAGAGGGTTGTGAGCTGCCATGTGGAGGCTGAGAAATGGACCTGGGACTTCTGGAAGAACAGCTAGTGCTTTTTTTTCTTTATTATTATTATTATTATTATTATTATTATTATTATTATTATATTTGTGTTTTAATTTGACACATCAGCCATGGGTTCCCCTGTCCTCACCCTCCCGCACCCATCCCCACCTTCTCTCCATCACCTCCCTTCTATTCCCATCTCCCAGAGTAACTGGATTTATGTTGAGGTCTTTGATCCACTTGGACTTAAGTTTTGTGCACAGTGACAGATATGGATCTATTTGCAGCCTTCTACACATTGAAATCCAGTTATGCCAGCACCATTTCTTGAAGATGCTTTCTTTTTTCCATTGTACAGTTTTGGCTTCTTTGTCAAAAATTGTATGTTCATAGGTGTGTGGGTTAATGTCAGGGTCTTCAATTCGATTCCATTGGTCCACATGTCAGTTTTTATGCCAGTACCAAGCTGTTTTTTTTATTATGGTGGCTCTATACTATAGTAGAGCTTGAGGTTGGGGATCGTGATGCCTCCAGAGGTTGTTTTATTGTACAGGATTCTTTAGGCTATCCTGGGTTTGTTGTTTTTCCATATGAAGTTGAGTATGAATTGTGTTGGTAATTTGATGGGGATTTGTGTTGAATCTGTAGATTGCTTTTGGTAAGATCGCCATTTTTACTATGTTAATCCTGCCTATCCATGAGCATGGGAGATCTTTCCATTTTCTGACATCTTCTTCAATTTCTTTTTCAGGGACTTAAAGTTCTTGTCATATAGGTCCTTCACATGCTTAGTTAGAGTAACCCCAAGGTATTTTATATCATTTGTGGCTATTGTAAAGGGTGATGTATCTCTGATTTTCTTCTCAGTCTGTTTGTCTATTGTATATAGGAGGGCTACTGATTTTTTTGAGTTGATCTTGTATCCTGCTATGTAGCTGAAGGTTTTTATTAGCTGTATCAGTTCCTTGGTTGAATTTTTAGGGTCACTCATGTATACTATCATGTCATCTGCAAATAGGGAAAGCTTGACTTCTTCCTTTCCAATTTGTATCCCCTTAATCTCTTTATGTTGTCTTATAGCTCTGGCTAGAACTTCAAGTACTATATTGAATAAGTATGGGGAGAGGGGACAGCCTTGCCTTGTTCCTGATTTCAGTGGTATTTCTTTGAGTTTTTCTACATTTAATTTGATGTTAGCTGTTGGCTTGCTGTAGATTGCCTTTATTATGTTTAGGTATGTTCCCTGTATTCCTGATCACTCCAAGACCTTTATCATGAAGGGGTGTTGGATTTTGTCAAATGCCTTTTCTGCATCTAGTGAGATGATCATGTTGTTTTTTTCTATGAGTGTGTTTACATGGTGTATTACATTGATGGACTTTCGTATGTTGAACCACTTTGCATCCCTGAGATGAAGCCTACTTGATCATGGTGGATAATTGTTTTGATGTGTTCTTGGAGTCTGTTTGCCAGTATTTTATTGAGTATTTTTGCATCAATGTTCATGAGGGAAATTGGTCTGTAGTTCTCTTTCTTTGTGGCATCTTTGTTTGTTTTAGGAATCAGGGTAGTTGTAGCCTCATAGAAGGAGTTTGGTAATATACCTTCTGCTTCTATTGTGTGAAACAATTTAAAGAGTATTGGTATTAAGTCTTCTTTGAAGATTTGGTAGAATTCTGCAGTGAAACCATCTGGTCCTGGGCTTTTTTTGGTTGGGAGACTTTTAATCACTGATTCTATTTCCTTAGGGGTTATTGGACTATTTAAATGGTTTATCTGGTCTTGATTTAACTTAGGCATGTGGTACCTATCCAGAAAATTATCCATTTCTTTTAGATTTTCTAGTTTTGTGCAGTAGAGGTTTTTGAAGTATGACCTGATGATTCTCTGAATTTCCTCATTGTTTGTTGTTATGTCCCCCTTTGCATTTCTGATTTTGGTAATTTGGATGTTCTCTCTCTTTCTTTTGGTTAGTTTGGATAAGGGCTTGTCTGTCTTGTTGATCTTCTCAAAGAACCAACTGTTTGTTTCATTAATCCTTTATATTGTTCTTTTTATTTCTATTTTATTGATTTCAGCTCTCAATTTGATAATTTCCTGGCGTCTATTCCTCCTGGGAGACTTTGCTTCTTCCTGTTCAAGGGCTTTTAGGTGTGCTGTCAAGTCACTAGCGTGAGATTTCTCCAGCTTCTTTATGTGTGCATTTAGTGCTATGAATTTTCCTTGTAGCATTACTTTCATAGTGTCCCATAAGTTTGGGTATGTGGTGTATTCATTTTCATTGATCTCTAGGAAGTCTTTAATTTCTTTCTTTATTTCTTCATTAACCCATTGGTGATTCAGTTGAGCATTATTCAGTTTCTATGAGATTGTAGGATTTCTGTAGTTTTTTTTGTTGTTGTTGTTGTTGTTGAAATCTAACTTTAAACCATGGTGGTCTGATATAACACAGGAGGTTATTCCAATTGTTTTGTATCTGTTGAGATTTGCTTTGTGGCCAAGTATGTGGTCAATTTTAGAGAAGGTTCCATGAGGTTCTGAGAAGAAGGTATATTCTTTTTTGTTCTGGTGGAATGTTCTGTAGATATTAAGTCCATTTGAGTCATAACATCAGTTAAGACCATTATGTCTCTGTTAAGTTTCAATTTGGCTGATCTGTCCAGAGGTGAAAGTGGGGTGTTGAAGTCTCCCACTATTAATGAGTGGGGTTTCATATGTGATTTAAGCTTTAGTAATATTTCTTTTACATATGTGGGTGCCCTTGTATTTGGGGCATAAATGTTCAGAATTGAGACTTCATCTTGGTGGATCTTTCCTGCGATGAGTATGTAATGTCCTTCATCATCTCTTTTGATTGATTTTAGTTTGAAGTCTATTTTGCTGGATATTAGGATGGATACACCAGCTTGCTTCTTAAGACCATTTGATGGGAAAGTCTTTTCCCAGCCTTTTATTCTTAGGAGGTGTCTATCTTTGAATTTGAGGTGTGTTTCTTGTATGCAGCAGAAAGATGGGTCCTGTTTTTGTATCCATTCTGTTAGTCTGTGTCTTTTTATAGGTGAATTAAGTCCATTGATATTAAGGGATATTAATGACCAGTGATTGTTCGTTCCTGTTATTATTTTTATTTTTCGGTGGTAGTGTGTGTGTACTTCTCTTCTTTGGGGTTTACTGCTGTGGTGTTATCTATTGCCTGTGTTTTCATGGGTGTATCTGCTTCCTTACGTTGGAATTTTCCTTCTAGTGCTTTCTGTAGGGCTGGGCTTGTGGATAAGTATTGTTTAAATCTGGTTTTGTCTTGGAAGGTCTTGTTCACTCCATCTATGATGATTGAAAGTTTTGCTGGGTATATTAGTCTAGGCTGGCATCCATGGTCTCTTCGTGTCTGCATTATATCTGTCCAGGTCCTTCTGGCTTTCAAAGTCTCCATTGAGAAATTGGGTGTTATTCTGATGGGTTTGCCTTTATAAATCACTTGGCCTTTTTCCTTTGCTGCCCTTTTTAGTCTTTCTTTATTCTGTATGTTTAGTTGTTTAATTATTATGTGGTGAGGGTACTTTTTGGGGGGTCTAGTCTGTTTGGTGTTCTATAGGCTTCTTGTATCTTCATAGGCATTTCCTTCTTTAAGTTGGGAAAGTTTTCTTCTATGATCTTGTTAAATATATTTTCTATGCCTTTGAGTTGGTATTCTTCTCCTTCCTCTATCCCTATTATTCGTAGGTTTGGTCTTTTCATGGTGTCCCAAATTTCTTGGACATTTTGGCTCATGACTTTGTTGGTTTTAGTGTTTTCTTTGACTGATGAATTTATTTCTTCTAATGTATCTTCAACACCAGAGATCCTCTCTTCCATCTCTTGCATTCTGTTGGTTATACTTACATCTGAAGTTCCTGTTCATTTACTCAGATTTTCTATTTCCAGCATTCCTTCTGCTAGTGTCTTCTTCATTTTTTCTATTTCTCTCTTCAGGTCTTGAACTGTTTCCCTTGCTTTTTCATGATTTTCTTTCAGGGACTTATTGTTTTCTTCTGCTTTAATTGTCCTTTCCTCTAGTTTTTTATAGCATTCTTTCCATTTTTTGTTTGTCTGTTCCTCCACTTCTACATAAGGCTCTAGCCTCTTCATGATGTTACTTATAAGGTTATTTTCTTCTTCTTCTTCCTTTCCTTGATGTTCAGGTCTAGCTGTTGGAGAAGGACTAGGTTCTGGTGATGCTGTATTGCTCTTTATTTTGTTGTATGTACTTCTGCTTTGACGTCTGCCCATCTCCTTGTGGGTTTGTTCTTGGTCTTATCAGTGTACTTGTTCCAGACAGAGCTGACAGATTTAGGGAGCTTCTTTCTGGTCCAGATGGAAACTCTGGGCTGGATGGGAGCTCTGGTCCACATGAGAGTGCTGGCCAGATAGGAGCTGGGGGGCTGGACTCTGAGTCTCAGGAAGTCCCTGGGGTCTCCTTATCTTGTCCAGATTGGAGCTCCTCTTGTCCAGATGGGAGTTCCAGGACAGGATGGAAGCTCTGATCCACATGGGAGTTCCAGGGCGAATGGTAGCTGGGGACTCTCTGGTCCAGATGGGAGTTCCAAGGTTGATGGGAGCTGGGGGCTGGTCTCTGAGTCTTAGGAAGTGGCTGGGGTCTCGGGCAAATGGGTGTGATGGCAGGTTGTGGAGACTGCACGGTCTGCCTGCAGTCTTGGAAAAGGCCAGCTAGTGCTTTTAATCACTGAGCCATCTCTCCAGTCATCTACTGCATTTCTGAAAGGTATTTAGTTGACAGTCTAAAACAACTTCTCTCACATTTGAATTTCACCAGATAGTTGCATGAGATTTATCACCAGATTGTATATATCAAACTTGCACTTTATTTTTAACAGAAACATTAGATTGTGCTGGCAGGTTTATCATTGGAAAGAACATTTACATAACTGTTTTAGGCATTTTCTATCTGACTATGGTGCTTCTTTATAAGCAACCACAGTCACTAGGGTTTACTATTAATACATCAATGTACAAAGAACTATTCAATATTCTTTCACTGGGGGGATTTCTTCCTAAATAGCATTCATCTCACCCATGATGGTCAGACAAGCTCTGATTGTGGTGTAAATACTATCAGTAACTGAGCCATAATACATGGATTGGGAAAATTCTATAGTTCCTCTTAGAAGAGCTAGTTTGTGCCTTTGCATGATCTCACAATGCCTATGGATATTTATGATTTGAGATATTTCCAATGTGGCAGAATGATTGTTTTAACAAAAACTAACTAATTATATAATCTGAATGAATGTCTTGGCTCAAAATTGTTATAATAAAGGTAGAATCACTAAGACGTTTCATTATTAAAATAATGAACATTGTCATGCTCTAAATTACTTAACACTCAAAACATTTTTCAGTTCAGTATTTCGCTTTCCTCCTGTCATAACAGCTCACGTAGTCAGAACTACATAAAGTTTCTGAGTCAGTTCCCCAGGTTTTTTTTTTTTTTTTCATTTGATCTCTGAATATTGAGAAAGGCTTCAAAAACATCTGCTAAAACATGCTTTTTGTTGCTCAAAAGTTACATGTCAATAAGGCACATTGCTCTTGTCTCCCATAGCTAGTAACTATTACACAATTTTCTAAGCCTATCATCACTATTGGTCCATATAATAAATATATGTCATCCCTATTTATTTGAGGAGGTTTTGAAGTATAGAATGGCAACCTAAGAATCTGCCACTTGGCAGTCTTTCTGATGCACACTAATTGGTAAAACACTCTTAGAAAGACTTGCCTTTCCTCTCTCTTGGATTCCTATAGTCTGGATTTATGCCAAATCAATAAACCAATAATAGAAAACCCCTCAGCTTTTCTTCTCCCTTTCCAAGTCTTGAAAGCTTTCATTTTGTATAGAAAGTCAGTAGCATATTCACCTCAGTTCATGCTGACTTTAGTACTGTGAAAATCCCGTGCTTCTAAAATCAAATCATCTGCTAGCCTGTATGGATTGATACTACTGCTAAGCATCTTGTAGAATCCACAGCAATGACAAGGCACCATCTTCAACATTGGAAAGACCCTGGAGAAAGAAGACCCACACATATGAGACAAGTCACTAAGTAACTGTCCCTTGTCAATATTCTTGGGCCTGAAGAATGCTAGTTATGTGTCCTTCTTAAGTAGTTATAAATTTATCTAAATATGTTTTATATATTCTCAGTTCCCTTTATTATCTACCTATCATATACTTATGTATCTATCCATATATGTGTATATACAGCATTGAGTAATAGTCAGCTGAACTGTGGAAAGAGTATTTCCATTGTATCATTCTTATCTTTTCCTGAGATTTATGCATCTCACTCTTGCCATAGTAAAATTTGTTCAAATAATCAAAAACTAATTATGCTTATAATTAGTATTTTTCTATTTTTTAAATATTTACTCTTATGTTTCCTAGTTAGTATATACTATCTTTCTCAATGTAAAAGCCAAGTTCCAAATACTTACTCATTTACATATCCAAGCTTAAATACTTCTACTTTTACAAGAGACTCTCTGGTGACTCAATAATGAGTGCTAATTCATAAGAATACTTATATATGATATAAACATATCATATATGACACATATTTTTCTTTAATAACTTGCTTGATTTTTTTAAATATTGATTCTGAAATTGAAATAAAATTTAATTAAGGCTTCTTGACCTTTTCCATTCCATTAAAGAAATTTCCTTCTTCATCATCATCAAGCAAATCTTTCATCCTTATAATAACCCCCAGAGAAACAGATTAGAATTATCTAAATTCCACACCCTAGGAATGTGAATTACAGAGACTGACATAGCCTTCCCTTCATTTGGTTAGGCTATAATACCCAGATACTCAGAATTCAGATTCCACTATTATGAAGATATTATTGAATAAAAATTCTACACACCTGGTACTTCCTGTAAGCTGTACTGATGCTCAAGAAGTAATCATTGATGTTATCTGATCCAAGATTAATAATTTGCAAAATTTATCATCTAAGTGCTCATATTTTGTGTGGCCGTTCTTTTCTGTTTCCATAGCCTTCTTGCCTATACAGAAACAAGCTGGCTTCAACATCACAACAGAAAGAAAAAATTATTGTGACTCTAAAATCAGTCTAGAATCAATTAGAAGTCATGTCTTCTCTCAAAGTTCCAGTTGGAGGTGTCTACTTGGGAAACAAAGATTTCTTTTGGCTTTAATACTTCCATTAGGAATTTTGTCTTATGCAGTAGATTAAAATATTTCATGCTCTAGGATTCACTTATTATTTCTGTGTAAATTTCATCACTTCTCACAGATCTGTAAAACTTATATTTTTAGATAATCTGAATTTTCTGATTGGAAATATACTTAATTTATGGTATATCCTATCAGTTATTGGTAACATCATATAGGCATTATTCCTTTCCTTGCTTTTCTTTGTCATTGTTTCCCCTGGATTATTTTCTACACTTTCCAGAAAAGCCACCCCTTCACTAGATCAATGTAGCCTTGAGTTACTGTGCTGTGGTAAAGCTCTGACCTTGGATACCACTGCAGTTGCTGGACCCATCACTCTGAGTGAGCCCTGAGACATGGGAATCATTATCTTTATTTGCTCTTGACATTAACTGAAGAAAAATCCAAGTAAGAAACGGCCTCTTAATCAGTCCTTGTCAGGGAGTGTCACAGTCACGACACACTCCTCTTATTACTAGTCTTATTGAAAAAACTCAGGGAGACTTTGAATTGTACCCATATCTGACACTTTAGTCCAAGAGTGATTTCAAAAGATCCTCACCTGTTTACAGGGATCACAATCCTGAACAACAACAACAAAAAGGACCAAGTCCAATCTTTTCAAGGATAAAATTGTTCCTCCACACAGCTAAGTACACAAATTTCTCTATCATACTTTAAAGCTCTTTTAAAATTCTATTCAACATCTGCTAAAACAAGCATCAAAAACTCTGAAGGTTCTGGAATTGGAGCTAGAGTCTCCACATGGGATTCCATATGTTCACTAAGTCCAATGTAGCCTTGAGATTAGGGTAAGTAACAGCTGAGGTATGGGTGAAGCGAGTATTTATTGAAACTTATTTTTTCAGTAGTTTCAGAGATTGGTATTGTATCAGAATTGAAATGACTATGGGAAGTTCTCAAGTCAGGAAAGGACAGCCAAAATTTTAAGAAAGTTATGATCAGATACATTCCAGCTATAGGGCATTGGGGGATATATTTAATAGTTTTAGAAATTTAGTTTTGCAATATGTAAAACAGCAGTGTATATGATATTACCTTAAAATGTTTTAGGTGTTGCATTATACAGTACAACACCTACCAAGTGGAAGGTTATCAAATGTTTTAGTTGTTTGCCTCAATTCCGACAAAATCATCATTGCAATTTTTTTTCTAGATTGGGGATCAGCAAATGACACCAGCAGCTGAGTCTTGATTATAATCAACTTTAAAAATAAAATTTTATTGGACCTCAGTCACATCAAATTGTTTGCCTATTGTCTGTGGCTATTTCCTTGAAATAGCAGAGAAACAACTATTGTGGGGACCTTAGAATGATGGCTTATTCTGGCTAGTGATTTTGAAGCCTCTGGGTCATAACAGAAAGGCCAGAAATCAAACTCTGGTTTTTGTCCTTACTCAGATCATATCTTAGAGCTTGCATGAGATTTTCTTGTATCAGCTTTGAGGGAAAGCAAAGGTAGAAGGACTAAATTTGGGTAAATAGGCTGGTATTGAATTTCTTTTTTGAAAGACAAAATACAAGTATCTCTGAGCCCATGGGTTAGGGGAAGAAAGAGGGGCAGTTGGGTGTGTCTGGAGTGTAACTCATGAGAAGGGGTAAGAAGTAGTGCCTGTGTTACTGTAGGTAGTCCTTCCTTGATGAAACAGCAAGTGTGGGGTTGAAACATTGATTGTAAGATGAATGTGAGAAATGAGTGGCAGTTAGATCATGATTGACAATGGTGTTTGACATTGTCCTAGAGGGTTGAAATCTTGAATTTCAGAAAGGGGTAATTTTGAAGAGTGGGAGACAAAAATGACATTCTAAGTTTTCTTTTGAGTTTTATCTGAATGAAATAAGATATGGAAAATAATTGGCAGATAACAAAATAGAGGCAGGAAGAACAGCTGGGAAGGAATATTGACAATGCATATAATGTGCTCTTGCTGTCACATTTAGTAAATTAGTAAATTATTGATGGAACTGAAGACTTTTGAAAAATTCACATTGGTTATAAAGTTGATACAATTTATTTCTGGATTTTAATTAAATCATTTTAATTATGCCTATCCAAAGAAAGATAAACATCAAGTTTTATTAAGAACAGCTTAAGAAGATGGGATCTGCCATTTTTACAGAGACCATCAGAGTATTCCCACAAGAGTCTATGGATGTCATGCTCACATGCCATTGGTAGTAACTTTTAGCCTCCCCTTACTGATTTACAGATTATGGAGAGGTGTATGACACAGGCTTCAGTTCTAAGGATACTAAGAACAGCTTCTGAAACGTCCACTTTCATCATTTCTGCTGTTCAAGTAAGGGCATTTATATGCAGAAAACAAAATCAATGTACCCAAATTTGAGCTGAGATTTTTCACACGTAACTCATCTTTCTCATCCACAGAATGAATGATTCAGAAGTGCATCAGACTTTATGTTCTTCTGTTCTCAGACAAGCGATCCCATTCTGATCCTGCCAAGGAATCAAAACAAATGTTTGTTAAATGATGAATTAAAAAGTAACTTGAAATTTCATGCTTATGACCTCTGTGAGGTTAGTACCTATACTCTGCCATACCATACAATTTAGTGGTTATGATCAATTATTCAATAAAAGAACAGTATCTTTTTGCTATGCCTATAATTATGTCAAATACTATTAAATTCACCTAAAATACTTGGGAACCTTGTACTGCATGGCACAATTTATTTATATGACATTGTATAACTTGTCAAGAACTTTATCAACAAGCAACTCATTTAAACTTGATAACAGCTTCATAATTTCTCTATTTTAGGAACAAAATCTGAAGTTTAGGGAGGGTTATCTAGCCATGGTTACACAAATAATAATACTGATCTATGAGTTCAATTGTACTTTCTTTCCACTGTATTAGATTGCTGCCTATGAAGATGAAAAAAATCATAGATGTATAGAAGTTATAAAATAAATGAATAGTTTTTATTTTTCATCCATGTATTATGTGTATATATTATGAATCTATATGAATATTAGTACATATAAACAATTATCAGACCATAAATAACATAATAACCTTTCACACACCATATTGCCACCATGTAGAACATTGGCCAGAATAGATCCAGTGTGACAGAGTTTTCTGTGCTCCCTGAAAACCCTTCCCCACTCTTCCACCAGTCACTGGATGAGAGTTCTGTCATGACAGTTAGGCTGCTCAGCCCTCCAATCACCAAAGTAGGTCAGCTCAGGCACTCTCTCAACCATTGCCACTAGTCTATTGTGGAGGTATCTTTGTGGATTTCTGGGGACCTCTCTAGCATTTTGCTTCTTCCTATTCCCATGAGGGTCTTCATTTATCATGGTCTCCCTCTCTGTTCTTGATCCAGCTGGGATCTCCCACTCCCCTAAGCTCTCTTTCCCTTGTCCCTTGCCCTTCATTATCTCCCCCATGTCCAGATTGCTTATGTAGATCTCATCCATTCCTCTGTTGCTGGGCAATCCCTGTGTCTTCCTTAGAGTCCTCTTTTCTAGTTAGCCTCCCTGGAGTTGTGAGTAGCAGTGTAGTCATCCTTTGTTTTAAATCTAGTATCCACCTATAAGTGAGTACATACCATGTTTGTCTTTCTGAGTCTGGGTTACCTCCCTCAGGATAATTTTTTCTAGATCCATCCATATGCCTGCAAACCTCATGATGTCATTGTTTTTCTCTGCTGAGTAGTACTCCATTGTGTATATGTACCATGTTTTGTTTATCCATTCTTCAGTTAAAGGGTATCTAGGTTGTTTCCAGGTTCTTGCTACTACAAATTATGCTGCTGTGAACATAGCTCAGCATGTGCCCTTGTGGTATCATTGAGCATTCCTTGGTAATATGCCCACGAGTGGTATAGCTTTTGTCTTGGGAGAGATTGATTCCCAATTTTCTAAGAAAGCACCATATTGATTTCTAAAGTGGTTGTACAAGCTGGCATTCCCACCAACAGTGGAGGAGAGTTCCCCTTTCTCCACATCCTCTCCAGCATAAGCTGTCTTCAGTGTTTTTGATTTTAGTCATTCTGACAGGTGTAAGGTGGTATATCAGAGTAGTTTTGATTTGCACTTCCCTAGTGATTAGGGATGTTGAGCAATTTTTCACAGACAGACAAGGAAAGAGCAATATTCAACTTCCTCTGGAAAAACAAAAAACCCAGGATAACCAAAAGAATCCTGTACAATAAAACAACATCTGGCGGCATCACATTCCCTGACCTCAAGCTCTACTACAGAGCTACAGTAATAAAAACAGATTGGTACTGGCATAAAAACCGACACATGGACCAATGGAATCAAATTGAAGACCCTGACATTAATCTGCACACCTATGAACATACAATTTTTGACAAAGAAGCCAAAAATATACAATGGAAAAAAGAAAGCACTTTCAACAAATGGTGCTGGCATAACTGGATGTCAATGTATAGAAGGCTACAAATAGATCCATACCTGTCACCATGCACAAAACTTAAGTCCAAGTGGATCAAAGACCTCAACATAAATCCAGTTACTCTGAACCTGATAGAAGAGAAAGTAGGAAGTAGTCTTGAATGCATTGGCACCAGAGATAACTTCCTAAATATAATACCAGTAGCACAGACACTGAGAGAAACAATCAATCAATGGAACTCTTGAAACTGAGAAGCTTTTGCAGAGCAAAGGACACGGTCAACTAGACAAAGCGACAGCCTACAGAATGGGAAAAGGTCTTCACCAACCCCACATCTGACAGAGGGCTGATACCAGAATATATACAGTACTCAAGAAATTAGACATCAAAATGCCCAACAGTCCAATTAAGAAATGGGCTGTAGAGAATTCTCAACAGAGGAAGCTCAAATGGCTGGAAGACATTTAAGGAATTATTCATTTTACTGTTATTCCTTAGATGCCTGTTTGTTTTCTAAAGAGAAACAGAATGGATGTGAATCCAGATGAGAAGGGAGATGGGGAAGAACTAGAAGGAATAGGGAAAGAGGAAACTATAACCACAATATATTTATGAAAATAAATCTGTTTTCGATAAAAGAAAACAATATTTGCCTCAAAGAGTGGTTATGGGTATAACCCTATGTGTGGTATTATTGTAGATTAAATTTTAATTTAAAGAATTCATAAAGGATACTTCTGATCTATAAGGAAAAATATTGTTATAGATATCAAAAATGTAAAATATGAAAATTAAGAGACTGAAAATTAAAGCTGTAACACTATGCATAATATAATCTCCATTCCTTAAAAAAAATTTTTTGTGTTGACACATTTGGACATTTGTACAAATGTGTTTCCATAGAAATTACTCAGAAATATATGAGCTAAGGATTCTATTGGCAGTGATCTGGGTTTGCAACCAATTTTAATATTGTTAACTTGTTCAACAGCATTTGTTGTCTTTATTTTCAACACTTCTGTAGTGTATGAATTCTGATTAAATATTAACAATGTCATGAAATTATTAGGTCATTCAGTATCATAAATATCTGGTGGATGATTAATGCTGGTGGATAATGAAATAATAGTAGAATAATAGCACTATGATTAGAAACAATATTAATTAACATTGAGTATGCTAAGGGTTTGATAAGCATTGCATAAACACTGTGCCAGTTGACCCTCATTAAGTCCCTATGAACTGAGTGCTGCTTTCCTTCATATGTTATAGATGAAGAACCTGAAGATCACAGAGGTTGATCAACTTGCCTGGAGACACATAGAGCAAGTGAAGGCAAATCTGAGTTAAGCCTGCATCTCTCTACATGTAAATGATTCTCACTTAATTGCCACATATACTGTGTCTTATGGGCCTTTTAGCAACATCATCGCCTCATTGAAAGTTCCACTAACACAATCTATGCTGTACAAAATGCATAGATTACAAGCTATCTGAGTGTCCATTACATTAAGGAACTAAGTCCTTGTATAGAGAAATTTGGAAAATCAGGAGAAACTTACTAAAATCTCACTCTCAACTTAGTGAAATTTTATCACTGTAGAGAAAATTCCATTATTCTTATTTTTTGGAAGACTCAGTTTTAGTGTAACAGTAAACAATTGAAAACACTTTTCTGTGGTACATGACTATGCTCATAAACTTTGTTAAAATATTTAATACCATTTTATACAGATGCTTATATTAATAATGATAAATACTTATTGGAGAATGAATATGCATATATAAAATTTATTAATATTTTCAGTAAAGAAAAAATAAGCTGGATCTTAATTAAAGACCTTCATAAATATGCACTAAGTATGCTTAAGAAAATTCCCTTATGGTTGAAAAGAATTGTTCCAGGAGACACATTTTACAGAATCACATATATTTCATGTATGTATGTAATTTCATTTTAAAGTTCACTGAGATTTATGCTTCAATTAAACTTAATTGAACATAGTAAAGGCATACAGAAAGATCAGCAGATATAGAAAGCTAAAGGGAAGAAACAATTCACATTAGATAATTTTCTTTAAAACAGCATTAAAATGTTAGCAATTTTTCTTCCAGTGAAGTAAGAAAACTTTACTGTTGTTATTGAAATTTTTGGTTCAAGAGAAAGACAGGAATAATTGCTGGTGGTGGAGGAAGTATTTCAGAAGCATAATAAGGGCACAGAAAAAATGGACTGTTGTATCTGGAGCTTAGGTTTAGACAGAAAAAACAAACAAAAATTTTATTAATATTTCTTGACTCTCTTGAATCATTTGGATGAGTGAATATATGTTTTGCTTGTTTGTATTGTATTTTGGTTCTCTCCTCTCTCTCTCTCTCTCTCTCTCTCTCTCTCTCTCTCTCTCTCCTACTCACCCCCCATACACATTCTCTCAATCTAGACATTCAACTTAAGGCATGCACATACCAGTCATAAGCTGTCTCATGTCTGAGATGACATTGATTGCAAGGAGATGGGAAAAGAGACAAAGAGGGTTAGTTTTACACTTGGCATGCTGAGGAGTCCCTGCAGGTGTCATATAGGAAAGCAAACCCTGAGAATAGATAAGAATAAAAACCCAGTGCAGATTGACTTCATCAACCTGGATCAGACTTTGGGGAGTCTAATGCCAGGTGGTTCATTGTCAGCATATTTAAAACATGGTACAGTTTGAGAGAAGGTTTCCAGGCAACAATCAGTCCATCCAATTCCAGGTGCACAATAAAGCTTAAGTGTGACTACATAGAGACACTTACACAATGTACAAGTGACCATGAAGGTGGGTTCTATAGCTAAAAGACCTAGAATGCAGTGTGGTTTCTAACCAATAACACAGAGGTCAGCAGGCCATAAAGTTCATGTGACATCTCCCCCAAGGTTGGTTAATGGTCTAGGGAGGGAAGAGTCTGGGATAATCATTCTGGGGAATTAGGGTGAGGGCTGTTCTTCAAGTAGCAAAAAGATCTTTAGGTTATTATTATTTTTTTTTTGAATGCTGTTTATTGAAGGAGGAAGAAGGTCTTAAATACAGGCTTAAAGCATAATGGGAGAACCCTGGAGGGCAGAAGTTTGCTTCTGATTTTTTTTGGGGGGGGTTGTTGTTTTTTTGTTTGTTTTTTGTTTTTTGGTTTTTTTTGATCTGATGATCAAACCACGGGCCTTGTGCCAAGCGCTCTACCATTGAGCTAAATCCCCACCCCCCCCATGCCCCCACAATGCTCCTGATGTTTTACAATCTTGCATCTAAGCTGTTAATGCCCAATATTCTGGATACACAGACAAGGAGCTTCCCTTAAGCATTCAGGAGGGTGGAATCTCACAGGGAATTAGCATAGGGAGGATATCAAGGTCAAGGTCAGCAAGCAAGGCAACAGTTATTCAAAACGGGGGCCAGGGACCTACAGGTCCCCCCTTTTACTAAAAAAAAAATAAGCTTCTGACTTAGGTTGCTTGGGATGTCAGCTGGTCACCTTATAGTTTATGGAGACACCTATCCAGGCTACACAGGCATTCTGTCTTAGATTGGTGAGCGCACCCCCAGGCATTACCTGTTTCTGAATACTCATTATCATACAGGCTCAATGGTGTGAGAGCTGCAGAGTTAAATATTGCCAAACATCTCTAAATGGCACTGGGCTTGCATTCTGTGTGTTCAACACAGAAAAGACCAACAGAAGTCTTAACCCTCCCATAGCCAGTAGGCTAAAGGCAGCTGAGCCATTCCCTTCCTTAATGAGCCTTACTACAAATTGGAGTCCTTGTAAGATGGTATACCAAGAGCAAATGGAACTTGAGTTTGTAAATTTATAACTTTCAAAGCCAATCAAAATGCATATAATTATTGATTTAAATTTGTCATTCCTATATGCAGGGCCCTGGAGGAGATGGGAATGGAGGGGAGGGGCTGGGGGAAAGGCGGGGGGGGGGACAGGAGGGGGAAGTACAGGGGAACCCATGGCTGATATGTAAAATTAAAACACAAATATAATTTTTTAAAAAGCTAAAATTAATAAGCTAAAAAAATTGTCATGTCTAATAGAATAAAAAAATTAGTTAATTGTGGTAGCTACTTTTGCTGCCAGGGTCCCCACTGTGCTAGCTGTAGTAACCAGTTATGAAATGGCAATCCCAGAAACAGTAGTAGCAGTTGTTGTCACTGTTATAACAGCAACAACGGCAGCAGTGATGTCAAATTCTCTTCTGGAGCGTGTGGGTATCCATTGGCATGGACACAACTCCAGGAATACAAACTGCTGAGGTCCATTATTCTTGATCCCAAGAACCTCCACTCTCAGCTTTCTAGATGGAATGCAGGCATTTGATTCTGTCTCCTCCATTTAGGAGACACCTCTGCATGATTAACATTCCTGGTCTCTTAGTGCTTTGCTGTGAGTATGAGGACCTCTGTGGCCCCAACAAGTACAATTCATTTTCATGTAAGACTCTTTTTTCCCAGTGCCCCCGAAAGAAACACTGATAATATTTTTTTTTTTAAAAAAAGATAGTTTCACTAGACTAAATTCACAAGATATAGAGACTTTCTAAGCAGCTATATAAATCCCAGCATAGACAATACACATTGATCCTTTCTTTAAATTTTGCAGTTTTTAACTAAGGTCAGGTTTCAGGAGTGATGAAACCCCACAGACAGTTTCTTTTCTTTTCTCTTAAATTCCAAAAATGTTTCTTCCTTTCTAACCATCTCCCCTCCTGACTGAGACAATTCACTAAAGAAAATGTTAGGGCCTAGTTTAGCCCTAGAAAGTCTTTGGGGGCTAAAAGGTGTCCTTTCTTTTTGAGATTATAATACAGTTGCAGCCTTTCCCTCTCCCTTTCCATCGTCCAGACCATTCTACACACCCTTCCTTGCTATGTTAACATCCGTGGCCTCTTTTTTCCCCTCATTGTTGATTAGCAGCTATCTTAAAGTGATTGGTACCCTGAGAGTGAGGAGGGAAGATAGTCAATCCACTCAGTTTCTATGTGTAGATAAAACAAATCGTAATCCGACCCTCAGATGTCACCCATGGGAGAGAATATCTCCACCACATGCTGATTTTGCCTTCCAGGCTAACACTTTCTTTCTTTTTCCCATAGTATCTATTTTATAGGATCCTTAAAGGATTACGTTAAAATAAAAGCCCTTGGAATCATGCGGCAAATGGTAGGTATGCTACAACATTGGGTACTATTTTCACAAACATCCATCTCCACTAATACATAGTATTGCTTTGCTTTGCTTTGCCTATTACTCTTCCTCTTAGATGGCTTCCTTTATGACTGGATCAACCCAACTGAATTTATTAGTCATACTAGCCTTATGATAGGTCAACATTACTCAAAAAATAGGGTCAAATTAAGACAATGACCCTTTTTTCCATTCAATGACTTCTTCCAATTATATGTTAAAACCTTTGGATTATCTTTAAGAACAAAACCAGAAATGAAACAATCAACATAGCCTTCCAGACAGTCTATCTGAAATTACCTCCTTTTAAGTTTTTCCTGAATGAAAGACACTATGATAACAAAATCACGATGAAAGCAAATCCCCAAGGTCCTTCCAGCAAGTCACCTTAAGCTTGTGAAAAAAAAATTCTACTATTGAAGGTAAATTTTTTTTCCCCATGATTAAAAGCAGATAATTTTCTGAAAGAGGACCCAGGAAAGCATTGCTTAGACATGTGGTATGGGGTATGCAGTGATTCCACTTGATCAGGAATATGAATCCATGAGTCCTCATTCAGCCAAACCACTTCAGCAAATGGGTGATGTTAATGTACAGAGAAAGCTGCAAATGAGTCACTTCTTTGTGTTTGAGAATTTGTTAAGGTAATAGTTTTATGCTTTAGAAAAGCAGGGGTATTCTCTCAGAAAAATCCAAAGAGAGTAGAATTGATAAAGAACTCCTAGGAGATATTTTTAGGTAATATACTCTAGTTGCGTTATGGCAAATAATTGCTTAGTCAATAGATAGAAATACACATATGGAATGGACTAGACAATTGTCAGTCTGTCTAATAAATGCTGATGCCAACTCATAGCATACTTTCATGAATGGAAGGAACTGCCTGTGAATTACTAAGCCTGCTCCCTTCAGTAGTATGCCTTCTCTTTACCTTTGTTGGCCTGATTTATATGAATTGCATTAAAGGGATCAGCAGGGCACATCAGTATTCTACTAGCCATGTTGACTGGACAGTAACAAGTACCATCAGACCACCCTACACCAAATATTTAAGTTGGGTTGTGTTCTAGTACTCTAGCCCAAAGAAAATAAGAATAAAATCTTGAAAAGATAGTATGGTAGTTTGGATGTAATTGGCCCCCATAATCTGATAGGGTATGGTACTATTGGGAAGTATGGCTTTGATGGAGTGGGTATGGTCTTTTTGGATTAAGTATGTCACTGTGGGGGTGGGCTTTGAGGTTTCTTATGTTCAGGATACTACCCAGTTTCTCAGTCAACTTTGTGTTGCCTACAAGATTCAGAATTTTTAGCTACTCCTCCAGCACCATGTCTGTCTGCATGCTGACGTCCTCCTCACCATGATGATAATAGACTGAATTTCTGAAACTGTAAGCCACTACTTCAATGAAATGTTTTCCTTTGTAATAATTTCTGTGGTCATGGTGTCTCTTCATAGTAATAGAAACCCTAAGACAGATAGTATCGTCTTTTCTTATATAAGATAAGAAAACCCAAGAGAAAATTTTCTATACTTGATCTTAGCCAAAGGCCAAGAAGCCATGAGAAAATATTTAGAGCACTTGATTGCTGTAGGCAACTACAGCGTTTGAAGATATAGAGGCTAAACACTAAAATAGGCCCATGGCTTCTGTGAAATTTTACCACCTTACAAGAAAAGATAGCACTTAAAGATTATGTTCATTGTTCTGAGGCTAAAAAGAGTAGATTGTTATATTGTACCAAAGCCAAAAGAGAGAGTGTTCTCTGACCAGGAGGTAACTCAGAAATGCTGATTGTTACTTGGATTAAAAAAAAAAATCATGCTTCCTTGCTCCTTCTCCTTTTAGAGGATTTATTTATATATGTCTATATGTATGTTATAGGTGTGTGCCTGTGTATTTGTGTGTGTGTGTGTGTGTGTGTGTGTGTGTGTGTGTGTGTGTAAAACAGAGACTGCAGAAAGAAAGCATGGATAATATAAAACTAAGAACTGACAGATTCTGCCCTAAGAAAGTAAGCTAAAGAGCAAGAATATGCCCTGACCTTTTCCTAGAACAGTCTTTCCGTTTCATCATAGCAGCCTGGACAGTAATCCTTTAGTGATCACCTCCACTTGTATACCTGATACCCATAATTATTCATATCATTAAAAATCCCTACCTGTAAATAAGTAGCCAACTCAAAGCATTTCTGTTACCATCTTGTTCAATTTAATTTTAATTTGGCTTATGGAAAAAAAAATACCAGTCTCCCATCTGAGCCCTTGGAACACAGAAGTTATTGTAATTAGTCCTGACTTACACTCTTTGAGTGAAGAATGCCTACAATCCTATGTTAATCCACCATTGAAGATATGGGAAATCAATGTCTCCATCCAAGCCTTGTTACATTTCTTTAATACTGAGACTGATCCAAACTGAGGAGCCTAAAGCTGTTGGAACCAAAGAAAGCACAAAGAGAATATAGTCAGTTGCTAAGAGACCTTTGGGTTATCTAATTCAGATAACGTCTCCTTCCTGTTCAGCTGAAATCAAGATTACTTTTCTATTCATTTTACCTTTCCCTGAATTCTTAAGAAATAGAGCTGAGTACCTGGGAGATGGCTCAATAGGCAAAAGTCATTTGTCATGTCAGAATAACAACCTGTGTTTGGATCCCTTGATCCCATGTAATTGGACAGATTTGGAAGGTGGGAAGGTTTCGCGGTTAACGCATCTTCTCCCAAGCCTGATGATCTGACTTTATCTCTGAGGTTCACATGGTAGACAGAGAGAACCACTTTTACAAATTGCAGGTTGTCTTCTGATGGCCACCTCTGTGCCATGGGCTGTCCCTATCATTGAAAACATACTCAGGTGTATATGTGCACACACAGAAAATAAATACATACAAAACAATGTTTTCTTTTCTTTGGGGGAGGGGTGTTTCAAGACAGGGTTTCTCTGTGTAGCTTTGCACCTTTCCTGGAACTCACTTTGGAGACCAGGCTAGCCTGGAACTCACAGAGATCCGCCTGGCTCTGCCTCCTGAGTACTGGGATTAAAGGCATGTGCCACCACCGACTGGCTTAGTGTTTGCTTTTTAAAGAAATAGGATGAGAGGGCACTCATCTGTCATCCTGGAGCTCCTATGATAAGACATGGAGTGGAAACAAGAGAATTGCTGAGAAGCTTAGGGGCTAGCTAGCCTAGGGTATACAACACAGCAGCAAAAATAAAAGAGACCCCCCCACTCAACAAGGTGGTGAACAAGAACTGACTCCTGAAAATGGTAAACTCCATATAATCAACATGGCATGAGCATACTGCACTAACACACATACACACTTTACATATGCATACACAATAAAACTCCAAAATCAAAAATAAAAATAATGCTCACAGCAAACTCCCTGATCTCTTATACTCTTTCAGTACCCTCTTCTTCAATTATACCTGAGCCTGGTGTGCAAGAGCTATTTTGTAGATGTATCTGCCAGGACTGGGCTTCTGAACTCTGTATTTTGATTGGTTGTGGTTTTCTGTAGTGCTCTCTATCCATTGCACAATGAACTTTTATAACATCATAAAGTAAACTTTAAAAAATGAAGTAATGATTGTAAGTCATGGTGCAGAATACTTGTCAGTGAATTCTGATAACATCTGTGGTTTGGTCAACTGAGTTACTTTAGTTACAAACTACAGATAGGAAGTCAGTACCTCCAGTTAATATATTTTCTTTATGTTTATAGTGTAACTTAAAACAAAGTGAAAATAAAGGCTACTCAGCCAGAGTCAGGATGAACAACATAAGAATATGTTCATGTCACTTTTGAATGCACAAACTACAGGAATTGAGGGGCTAATGTGCCAAGGCCTCAGTGATGACACCATTTACACAATTGTATTCTCAGCTTATTTAACTTGGGTTTCAAGATCTTGGAAGAAAAAGAGCCCAACTAGTTTCACTTAAGCATGATGCTAAGTGCTTTTCCAAGACTTGGCAGGATATCTAACTGGTTAATCCTGGCAAAATTGCAGTTAACCATTTTTTAATTCACTTAGAAGGATTTTAGTCAACTTCTACTAGAAATACATGTGTGGATATGGAAAATTAGTAAAATGTATCCATTACTAACCATCTTTCCAAAGTATCTGTCCATCAATCAGATTATCTATAAGAGATGCTCAGTTCAACACACATCTTATTACTCCTCATTTTAAGGTGTGTTACTTTTGTGTATGTTATATTTGTCTAACTCTGGGAAGCTGTGTTACTGTGCCTGTGTAAAACACCTGATGGTCTAATAAATAAGTGAACAACAATTAGCAAGGCAGTAGAGAGAAATAAGTAGGCTGGCAGGCAGAAAAGATAAATAGAGAGAGCAAAGGGATGGAGTTGGGGAAAAATATGCTAGGAGCCAGAGAAGAAGGACTCCAGGGGCCAGCCACCTAGCTATACAGCAAGCCACAGAGTAAGAAACAAAGATATACAGGGATAGAAAAGGAAAAGTCCAGAGGCAAAAGGTAGACATGGTAAGTTAAGAAAAGCTGGCTAGAAACTAAGCCAGACTAAGGCTGGGCATTCATAATTGAGAATAAGCCTTTGTGTGTAATTTATTTGGGATCTGTGTGGTGCCCCCTCCCAAAGAGTCATAAAACAAAAACTCCCAACAACAACACCTCATGGCAAGACCCAATGCCAAGCTCTGATGACCATGCTGTTCTTATTGAGGTTTGACTGTCTGTGACAGTATATACCTAGGATAGATCTTTGTCTAAATGTATAGACTTTTTGAGAGCTTAGTGAGATGACTAGAATTTTAACAATGACTACTCATTTGAGATGGCCTAGATTCAGTAATATTTCTCTCCATCTGTTATTTCTTTTTCTGTTTTTATTTGAATTTAATATTTTAAAACTTTGTATGTGTACACAATGTATCTTGATTATATCTACCCCTCATATCTGCCTTTGATTGCCCATAGGACCTCTAATCAATATCCCTCTTAACTCCATGTCCCCCCTTTATAATCTCACACCCATGTGCATATAATCAGCTCTATTTGAACATTTTGTCTCCTTTGTGTTCATGTTTCATGTAACATGATAGCAGTCACTTCATGGTTAGTGTCTACAATAATTAGCATGAACTCTTGTATTTCCAAACTTCCAAGTTTGACTCTGTGCAGCTCTTCCTGTCCAGTTCAGCTGTTTTGGTATTATAACTGTGCTCCCTATACTCACTGCTCAGTGAATTCACCATGCTGTCCCTGTGTGTTAGCATCTTTGCAGTATGCAGTAACTGTCCCTAGGCAGAAACATGAGATCAAAGAGTAACTTCCCTGATGAGACGTATTTCTTATGGAAATTGCTATCATGTTGTTTGTTGTCCAGTGCCTCAAAGGTTGAGTTCCTGTAAATGATTTTAAACAGTTTTAGATGTTGAGAGCAGAAAGACTGGCCTAGCACAGCTTACTCAATCATAGCTAACAAGGAGAATATGGCAATAATAGTCAATAAATTATTAATTCTTAAATATAAATATACCCAATGTATTTCTACAAAAACATAGAACAATCTTAAAAAACAAGCAAACATATGTAAATTAAATGAAGGGAAAACTTAAGGAGGCATGTACTTATAGGCAGGGCAGGGTTTCACTCTCCTTTGGATAGGGAATTGCAAGTTATTGCCAAGATTTTACCTTTAGTACTGGGTAGTAATGCATGGAAGTTAGATACTATAGGCAGGGGGAAAAAGTAGAGCTAGCCTTTGGGAGATGGATAGTCTTTCTTACCAAGAAGGTAGCAGGGAAGAAAAGGCCATTGGAGATAAACACTTAGGTGAGAGTATATGAAAGACGGAAGACCTTATAAAATGCCTAACCCAGGGTGTTCCACCCTGTCCCATCCCAGCAGATGTCAGGCTGATTC
The DNA here is from genome assembly GCF_903995425.1 of Onychomys torridus. Classification (NCBI taxonomy): domain Eukaryota; kingdom Metazoa; phylum Chordata; class Mammalia; order Rodentia; family Cricetidae; genus Onychomys; species Onychomys torridus. The sequence goes on from NC_050455.1 coordinate 30,245,735, forward strand.
ATAAATCTTTTTCCTTTTTCTCTAACTCTCTTACTCTCTAGCTTTCTGGCTCTCTAGCTCTCTTGCTCTCTCTGCATTTTTGTCTGTTGTCTTTCCAAGACAGTCAATTCCATGCCTGTCTGATGAAATAAAATCAGCTATCACCAGAATCCTCATTACAGTAGCTCAGTTAAATTAGACAAAGACCCATACATTATTCAATGAGTACAGAACTTAGATCAATGCTATGTCTGCACAATGATGAATAAAAGCATAGGTTCATTCTTTTCTCTCTTTATGAGGCCAAATTTGTAAAACTACTCATAAACTGGATGATTCATGTTTGTTGTTTTGCAAACAGACAAAAAAAAAAGCAACACAGAAGCTCCTTTATAAGATATTATTTGGCTTTTGGTGGGTGACTCAAAGTGCTCCCTAAGTGAAAGGAAGGATCTTGTTCTCCAACGAAACCATGCTGGCAAAGATACTACTACATGGCTTCAAAACTTCATCTATGCTCAGTATTCAGGCACTAAATTTTATAACAGTTCAGGGCAGGGGCCTCATTTATAATAGCACAGCCTAGCTGCTCATAAACACTAACATGGATAAATAGCATGCAATAGATTTATATCTGAAACAATTAAAGTGGACCTATTAGAAAATAGAGAAACATTAATAAGTCCTTTAAAATACTGAACAAAGGAGCCATACATAAAATAATACAAATGATTATGGCTCCATTTACAATGAATTAACTTATAGTATTTAGAGTAAAAAATATAGTTACTATTAAAGAGGGTTGTAAAATACAGATAAGGAAGGGAAGAAAGAAACTGGTGGTAGTTTTATTATTTTAATCTGAATGATAGTTGCATGAATGATTCATTTTGTGACAGTTTGGTAATCTTTACATTTGTAACTGTTGAAATTTTATAAATGCATTATACTTTTAAGACGATGTTTGTTTTAACATTAAGCCAGTAGTCAAAATTGAACACGGAGTTTCAAATTTTGAGGTTCCTCTCCTTATTTTTAAACAATATGAGCAATGGATTCTATTCAATTTAGGTGTGTTGGATAAAAAAGTCTTATCCATTTTAAATAGCTACATATATGGCTTGCTTAGAATTTTTCTGAATGCCAAGAGTCTTTCTCTATTCATTTAAAAACATGATATAATTTCAATAATGACATTTTGAATAAATTTATCTTTGAATTTGGGGTAGTCAGAAATAGACTACCTTCCCATTTTAACAAAAATGGTACCAAGAGAATTAGAAATATTGCACAAGGCTAAAGTCCAAAGCCACAGAGTTTATTTTCCTTACTCACTAAATTTTAACTTGCTCAAGGCATTAAGTTACAAGTTGACTGGCACAAATCTTGCAGTATCTTGATCTCCAAGTACTCATTCACTGAGAGCAACCATAGGTAAGTGGAAGGGACAGTGTTTTGGCAAATACAGATGGCCTTACTCTGCCAGATAAGGACTTTCCAAGGGCCCTTGACATATTGGACCAAGTGGAGATATGCTTTCTGGCTCAGAGCTCTCCTATTGAGCCAACTTGTCTAGAATTAAATAAATGAACAGAAACTTTTCTCAAGCTCCAAGGTAATTTATCACAGACCAGAAACTTCAGTTTGAAAAATCTTCATCTGTCATTCAAAGTGTCTGCTTTCTCTGTAGATGACATTCCATTATACCCATGAGCAACAAATCATCTTGTCAAGAGGCGTAGAACAGAAATCATGACTTCCCTTAACTATTTGGCCTCTAATACAAAGGAGGGCTCTTTCGGCACATGGACTGGTGCTTTATCAAATAAGTTACAGATGTTTTTAGTGTGGATTTAAGCCAAGATATGTTACCCAAAGACATGATACATACAAGTAATACAAACTCATATTAACATGCAATTTGCTGCATTTTAAATGTTATGTCTATCTATATCTTATTAGGAAATAAAGAACCATCATACACATTATCGAAATAGAGGGTTAAACATAGGAGTTAGGGTTTACCTACATGTTCAAATGTCTGAGAAAGTTAACATATGGATGACCACATCTGAGCAATGGAAACATGTTCCCTTCAAACCCTAAGTGCTGGATTTAGGAACAGTATCCCTAATACCTAGTACCTTTTTGCACAGCGCAATGCCTGGAGAAGGAGCTGATGAAGTTATGTTGAAGTCTTGGGACCTTATTTTCCTCTGCTCTCAGACACCAGTATTTCTAGCTTTTTTGGGTCTTTGAACATACAAAGAGAGCTATATCATTGACTCTCCTGTTTTCCTATCTTCAAGTATGGACTGGAACTGCAATGCATCCTTTGCTGGGCCTCTGGTTTCCACCAAGTAAGTCATAAGAGGTCTTAACCTCTATAGCTGCATTAGAAAATTATTCATAACTTTTTTGTTTGCTCTGTGTCTCTATAGAGTCTTCAGTAGCCAAGCATGATCACTATCCAAGAATGAAGCTAATAGCACACATTATCATGGGGTCCTTTCTCAACTCAAAAATTTTAGTTACTGCTCTTCTCTCACATTTAGATTCCAAATATAAATAGCAATACTCTAAGTGTACTTCTCATCATGCTTCTGTATCACATACGAGTGATTATATGAGGCATTTGACTGGAGACATATGAATTACCCTAAAAGGGAGCCACAATAGTTTTGATGCCTCTCTATAGATTATAACAGTTTTGAGTTCCACTCTTGACTTGCTAGCCTATTACTCAGACACAGAGATATAGGAGATGAGGCATCAATAACCAACTTATGCTGAGAGGAGATTTTAAAAACAATTAAAATTATATACAAAGATATTACTATTAAAAGAAAGCATAAAATCACTATGATACTTGTAACTTCTGAACTACTTACATCATTCATATTTGTAATTTTTTCTTTTGCTTCTCACTTCAAGTTTCATTTACTTTCTAAAATCTCATTAAGCATAAAGCTTTAGAAAATAAACACCCTGAGTTACTGGAATCCAAAGTTGCAGAGGTATGTTGAATAAATAGCTAGGACTCAATAGTGACAAAAGAATGTTAATTTTGTATTATTATATTAGAAATCATCACAAACTTAGACAGATGGATTAATACACATGCATCACCCCACAGTTCCCCAGAGACAAGAAAGTCAGACTACATGGATCCTCAATGTAGAACCTCAAAAGGCTGAAGTCAACATATGTGCTGGACTGCAATGTCTTCTGAATGTTCAAATGGGGAATAATTCTTACTTCCAAGCTCTCTTGAATGTTGGGAGAATTCATTTCCTTAAGGCTTTTGAATTCATAATAACATTCTTCTTTAAAGACAACAATATATGTGAGTGAGAACAGGAAGAAAGGGAAAGGGAAGGAAAATAATGAGAAAGGCAAAAGAGAAGGAGGAGGAAGAGAAGAAGGAGGAGAAGAAGGCAAAGGGGAAGAACAGGAGGAAGGAGAAGGAAGGAGAAGAAGGAAATAGTAGTAGCAGCAGCAGCAGCCTGGGGAAAATGAGGGAAAGAATGAAGGATGGAGAAAATGGGAACAACACTGCTACTTTCAAAGATGATGCGACTGTAGGATGTTACATTATTGACACATTATTGACAAATAGAACCAGTAAGTTTATATATATATATATATATATATATATATATATATATATATATATTTTAAATATATATATTTTAAATAACAGACTCATGAAAGCATGGACGCTGGCAAGTGTTAAGTCCCCAACCAGGGCCAGCACACTAAGACCAAGGAGCCAATGGTTTGGTTCTCGTCTAAAGTTCAACGGACTACGAAACACAAACAACAGACAGTTTGGAGACAAAGCTGAAGGGCATTTGCTAGAGAATTCCTTGTTTAGAGAGGCCAATCACAGCCTAGTCATGCATTCTTGTTCCTGGTTGAAGTCCACCTATATTCTGAAGGGCAATATTTATGTACAATGTCCACCAGATTAACTATTAATCTCATCCAAAGCACCTTTCACAGTGAGATACAAAACTAACCATCTCTCCTCAAATTTCCATTAAGTATATACTATTTTTCTCTCTTTTACAAAACATGGACTAAAGTGAATAAAAATAAATACATACTAATTATAACATTTAATGATGGACTTACAAGTTACTATAAATTACACATTTTTGACAAAGCAATAAAATATTAACTTCCCTATTACAAGAGTATTTCAGATGGTAATCATCATATAAATAACATTTATAAAAACGTATCATCCCCAAACCAATGTGCATGTATACCTTTATTTAACCTCTTGGAATATCAGATCACATTATTTTGTAGACAAGTCAGGTGAAACTTTTTTTTTAAATTATTTTCTTTTCCTATTATTCAGAGTTTCATGGTATGTTTCCCACAGTTGGGTTTAATGTGTTAAGGGGAAATCATGTATGTCATGCTCTTGCAAGAGTCAATGTATTGCAGGCATGGCTTCCAAAGCTGGCTTTGAGAATAGTTAGTGTAGCTAAATCTTCTGAACACAGTTGCAACTTAAGTTCACTGTTGAGTTGAATACAATGTTGTAAATAAAAATGCTGTCTATCTCTATCCAATCCTTTTAAAATAAAAATCTAAATTTGGATGAAGATTGACAAACTTTTATTTTCAACTTATTTTACCTACCAAGAACTCTGAATGTTTCTGTGTGAATCAAGCATTCAGGTTACCCAATTCATCATCCATTCCCAAACCATGTCTTAAACATATATAAATAAGATAAAGTCAATTCTTTCATCCTCTACAAGGACTGTTTGACATTTTTAAGGAACAATAATAGATGTATTATTGGTATATGGAGATGACTTTTTGAGAAAAAATTATTTTGATGATGCAAAAGGTAGACATTAATTATCATCCCTTCTGCATCTACCTAGTTTGAATGTAGAAGAAGATTGTGTAAGTCTATCAAATATACTGAAACTATAAGAATCAAAAAGCATCATGCTAAACATGACAGATGGAAAGACAGAAAGAAATTTGTTCCCCAAAGGTTATCATTGAATATTAGAATCAAAGTCATGAGGAAATTTGTCAATTCTTAAAAGACTTCTAGTTGAATACTGGCTAGTCTTTTATCTCCTAAGAATTTCCTTAGTGCCTTCATATTTATGTTACAATGATAATAACATCTTGACCTTAGGAGACATAGATAAACGCATAGTGTTTGTTACCATATAACAGTAAAGATCTAATCATTTTTGGCTAGCAACTTATTCAATCCACTACAAAAGAACAATTAGTATCTTGATATCACATTTCCCATCTGAGAAAATGGAAGTGAGTCTACTTGAAAGTCACATGACTAGCATTTAACCATAAAATTCATCACTACAAGCAAATATACCAGGGTGTCGGGCACAGATTTAGAATAATACCTTTTTATTTTATTATGAACAATTCACTCATGTGCCAAGTGTGAAAGGATTATTGTTTCAAGGTGGCAAATCAGTCAAGAGCTTAGCCTGTATAGTCAGACAGATCATAGCTTAAATCTAAGCTCTGCCAATTATTGTATCTGATCTTAGGTAAATCATACTTATCTCTAAATGTCAATCTACACAAAAACTGAAGTGTATATATTCTCTCACTTAGGAGAGAAAAATAAACATGCATTATATTCACTCTTGTGTTTATGATTCCAAGTCTCTTACTATTGTATCATCATCATGTGCTCCTATTGAATATGAAGTTATGAAGTAGCTGTAAAGCCATGTGCTTTAGGTGAAAATGTCATATGATCCTCACATTACCCCAGATAAGTAGCCAACATTGTTTATCTATCTTGTAAATGGGAAATTTGTGATAGCATAGCTATCAAATGATACAGGCAGGTTCATATTCTAGGAAGTACGTTTTCAAATTTTGAAAACTTATTATTTTTTAATTGCATGTATTTTGAAGTACAACACAGTAATTTGATACCTACATAAATCACAGTGACCAATTTAATGTCATTAGCTTTCCTATCTTAACACTTTATTAAAATGCAACAATTGTATTTCATTATGAAATACACTATGATATTTGGTGTTTATAAAAATGATGGACTGATGAAATAATGGTAATTGATTCTTCTATTTCCTTAGAATTACTTTGTTTTGGTTTGTTGAGTTCCCCTTTTTGAGTTATTCCTAAAATATCTAATAATTAGCTATTGTGAACTGGAGTCTCCCTACTGCGCTGTATAGCACTAGTGCTTATTATTTCTCTCTAACTGTTGGGGTCCCTGTTATCCTTCATGTTTTGATCACTATGCCTTTCTGTCTTCAAGAGGAAATGGAAACATAAGCAACAACCAAACCACATTTTCTTTGAGGAAAGTCAGAGCAAGACCACCAAGAAGCAGTATTTTTAGCACTGCTCCCTAAATACAGAGGAGTGAATGGTAGGACCATTTTAATCTTCATGTGTACCCTAATCCATATTCTACATAGAGGGTATTACAGCACAGCATGTGGACACATGTAAGGACTTTTCTAATGCTTTGTCACTCAACTGCTCCTGCAGAATAGCTAGTCTGTAGTGTTTGCCAGACTACATCTGCGGGATATGGCTGGATAGGCCTTTTGGAGCAGAGAAACATGGCAGGTAACAAGCACGCTGATATGAGGAGGAGGAGAAGGAATGGTGGCCTAGTCTTCAAGTCAGTTCCTCTCTACCCTTGGACTCAGAGTCAAACTGAATGTGTCCTTGAATAAAATAGAGGAAGATTTGAAACTAATGATTTTGTTTTTTGTTTTTTGTTTTGTTTTGTTTTTTCAAGACAGGGTTTCTCTGTGTAGCTTTGTGCCTTTCCTGGATCTTGCTTGGTAGCCCAGGCTGGCCTTGAACTCACAAAGATCTGCCTGCCTCTGCCTCCCAAGTGCTGGGGTTAAAGGCGTGCGCCATCACTGCCCAGTGAAACTAATATATTAAAGGTTGTACTGCAACATATGCTACCCTTTCCAGAAACTCAAATGAGTAATGTTCAAGAACTTAAATTCCCTAAAAGATCATTCCATTCTGTTATTTCAAGACTAATGAGCTGAATATGAACAGTAGAACAATAGAAAGAAGAAGAAAAAAAATCACAATTAAAGGCTGCTTCCTGGATTTAAGTCCCAGACCCTTGAGCTGAGAAGTTACAGTTGTCATCTGTCTCTTAGTACACAGCATAACTTAAATTATGATTGTTTTCATGATCTCAAGTATATTCTTCAGACATGGAATATCAGGCTCTACACAGGAAATATAACAGCTCTTTTACAAATCACTTGGTAATTTGGAACATTTTAGACAAATAAAAGTGAACATTATTCCCAGGAAAAATATTAATAGGAGACTATGGAACAATCTGTCTTTACATAGCAATCTGAGTGCATATGGTAATACATTCAAATAAAAGGCTACAGTCAAGGTTGAAACAGCCTTTGTGTAATGGGGCCAGGCAGTAACTCATCATATTTTTCCTCTCTAAAATGCAGCCCCAAGCTTTTTTCCTGGCTTATTATTTTATAGATCCACACTAGGGGAGGAGAAGGGCAGGTAAAGAGGAAAACTAGATATTTGTTTAATGTTACAAGGCAAAACGGATGCTTCCTGGTAATTTAAACTCCTCTCTTCTGTTCCCATCTTGTGATGAGTAGCATGTAGTGACTTACAATGTGAGAGATGGAAGCAAGTTCATTATCAAGCAAATTCATTCATTGCCTAAAAAGTAAAACACCAGTTAGGGTGATTGTAACCTAATATTGTGGGGAGAGATTGGTCCTCTAGAAAACCTTAAAGTTTTTCTCAAAAATTGTCAGCAAAACTCTACTTCTTTGTAAATAAATATATATCTGTAATTTATTCATAACATAACAAGAATTTAGTCTACACAAAAAATATATACATGATGTCAAGTGATGTCAAATACAAGAAGCAAACTTTAACCAGAAGAATCTCACATTTTAATTGGCTAGAAATATTGTTCTGCTATCATTTTTTATCATTGGAAATTCTCCAAAATAAATTTGTTTCTTGGCTTTAATAAGCAGAATGTACTAAAAATATTTTTATTGTTCTTGAAAGAGTGACTTCACTTGGCTTATTTGTACTTTTCATATTTAATTATTTATCCCTAAATCTAATAAATATTCATTAAGTATCAGCTGTATTCCACATATCATGAAAGAGAAAAAACTGAAGTAGAAATTAAATTGAATATGGCTGCTGTCATGCAAGTGCCTTGAAATAGGATATCATGCAGACTGCAGAAGAGACATCAAGTCTAAATTTGGAAGATCAGAAACTTCCTGACAAAAGGTAGAAATGAGAGCAAGAACAAGAGGGATGAATGAATATGAGAGTGAGATTTACATTTCAATTATCATTGATGTCTATGTAGACAGGAAAATTGAGATGATGTAAGAAGAAACTTGGGGCCCAACCACATAGGAAGTTATAAGCCATGAGGGTATATTTATTTACACATTATGTAAAATAAAAACCTGTGGAAGATGTGTAAATTTTTTTAAAACTTCATGCATGAGCACTGTCTTTACATCCTTCCTGCCTCTCCCCCATAAACCGATCTTATGTTCAAATCCCCAATTTGTCTCTTCTTCAGTTATTTTATATATATTACACACCACACACACACACACACACACACACACACACACACACACACATATATATATACCCATCCCCCCTCTGTGTACATGTATATACAACTTATTCAGTCTATTTAATATTGCTGATATATACATGGCCCAAGTTTGAATAATTGTGATTAGATAACCTATGTAGTGTCTTGTTCCAAGAGGAGACTGATTCACTTATCTGAGTAGTCATTGAACAGCTAACTCTTCATCTAAAGGTGTACCATATGAAATTTCTACTCTCCATGTTAGCATGTCAACTAGATTACCATCTTATTCAGGCACTCATATTACTGGGATTTCATGGGTGAATTTTTTCCTGTCACATCTAAGGATACTATCTAGCAATAAGCATCCTGGACCTCCAATGGTTATAATTTCTGTTTTCTTTTTAAAATTTTGCCTGATCTTTAAGTGTGGGGTTTGCATTTCAAATGTATCATTTGGTGTTGAGTACCCCAAAATCCTTTATTATGATCCATTGTGGATCTCTGTAGTAGCCTATATGTTTCATAAAGAATCCTCTCTGATGAGGGGTGAGAGCTACATATATCTGTAGGCATGAAAAGAAGTACTTAAAATATAAGAAACTCTATCAGTTTAGGAGAATGGCAGTAGCATGTTTACTTCTCAGGTTTTTGACTTGGTTTATGATACCAGGCATGAATTTCTTCTAATTAACCAGTCTTTTAGATCAACTAGAGAGCTGTTAATTATTCCAAAACAAAAATGGCCATATTGCATTGCCAGGGCTATTTTGCTGAGCCAGGTGCAGGTGTTATGATCTATAGGCTTTTTAGCCATATGGATCTATTGTTTGCTCCCTTCCCTTGGCATCATGTATAGCATCTTCCAATACTTTGAAAGAGTCCTCAGTAGGGAGGCTTCCAAGACAGTTCTAACTCAAATTCTCTATGTCCTGTATGTCCAAAGAATGACACATCTTCAAAAACTGGGGACTTACCTTCCAGTTCTGAAAGGAAACCAAGAGTAATGGCATAGCCCATATTGTTTTGTAAGACTAATATTCCTCCAAACTACAACTGAAAGGTTGGTTTCTCATGCTTGGCATTGGGCTCTTTGTTACATATTACATGATTTTTGAGGTAAGCATCATCATAAATGTAATATAAAAATAAGACATGTAAAGATGGATATCACACAGAGAGTCTGGATTATGTTGTCTTTTTAACTTCAGAGAGACATTTGAAATTATAATGGATAATTAAGAAATGCAGATTAATAATCTGTCTTCTATGATAGCCAAATTTATAGTCATGTTAATCTTCAAACACTTCAAAGACCTATAGAATATGGCATTTAAAATATTTTAAAAACTTAGACTTTCCTGGACAATGAGACACATCTGCTCCTGGCAGCATTGGTTTACTTCAGAGTGGATGAGCACCAAAGATACTCCATTGTCTTCTTGGCAAAAATAGCCATTTGGGCAAGAAACTGTTTTTGCCTGAACTGCTTGACAAAATGTCATATAAACTGGACATGCAGGACCCATAGGAGGGTGACCACTGAACTTTGCAAGGCGAGTTGGTCCTTCAGATTCCTGCTTCACAAGAGAAACTGCCAGACATACTACAAGACACAGAAAAAAGAAAAAAATGACTGAGAGGCTAGGCCTATGGGTTGAAGATGGATTCACCAACCATATTGAGAAACTTGAGGTGACTGTCCAGGCTGCTGGCTGTCTGTCATTCTAGATTTTTGGAAGTTGCTTACAATGCTCTTCCTGTTTACTTAGGTAATATATCCTTCTGGGGTCTTTGATGTAGTTGAAGACTAGATAGTTATTATTGTAGTTTTCCTTAGTCATGATAAAAGATAAACTAGATATGAACTTTAGACTCACAAATATAAGATAGATGATAAAATATTTTCTTTAATTTTGCCAAATACAAATAGACTCGCTATTGCATTGTAATTCTTGCTAGATGAATGTTTTGTTATATGTAATTTTACTATGTTAAAGTTAAAACCTTACTTTTGAATAGAAAGAAAAGGGGAAATAATGGGGATGTTGTTCTGTATGCTTTGATTACATGTTGCTCCGATTGACTGATAAATAAAGCTGTTTGCTCAATGGTGAAGCAGAATAAGGTTAGGCAGGACATTTTAATGAGAGAGAGGAGGGGAGGAGAAAGAGCAGAGGAAACACTGCCAGCTACTGCCAAGAGAAGCAAGATGTAAAGGTACTGGTAAGCCATGAGCCACGTGGCAAAGCATAGATTTATAGAAATTGGTTAATTTAAATATAAGAGCTAGCTAGCAAGTAGTCTGTCATGGCCATAGTTTAAAAATAATATAAGCCTCTGTGTGTTTCTTTGGGTCCCAGCAGCTGCAGGACCAGCAGGTGAGAGAGATTTGTCCTTGACTGCAGGCCAGGCAGGACACAGGAAAACTTTCAGCTACATTGCCTAGATATTGGCTGTTAAGCTTTCTATTAGACAGCCAGGTGCCTTAGGCAGGCAAGGTAAAACAAATGCAACACAATTAAACAAATACAACATAAATAAATGTAACACATCTTTGCCTAGTTAAATAAATGCAACATAAACAAATGTAACACATTTTGCCTAGTTAAAGTAGTATTCCACAGCTTTCCCCTTTTTGCTTAAATAAAAAGAAAAGTTTTCAGTTTAACATCATTTTAACATATACAATAAGAACAGTTATCAAGTAAGAATTACATTTACAATATCCAGTCCATTTGTATTTGGCAAGTTCAGAGAAAATACTCCATTATTTATCCTGTCTTGCTGAGTACAAAGTTTTGTACCTAATTTATCTTCTATCATAACCAAGAAAAAACTGCAACTATATCTAGTCCTCAACTTCATCAAAGACCCCAGAAGGATATACTATTACTTGAGTAAAGATAACATACAGAGCAATCAGCTTCCAAAGTTATAGAAACAACGAAGACATCTGGCTGCCTGGACAGTTACCCGAGGTTCCTAGGCAACATTGGGGCACCCAATCTTAGGCCTACAGGCCTAGAATATCTGTCAGACTTTTCAATGAAGTAGGAATTCTGAACGACACTCCTTCCCTATTTTGGCAAAGATCAGCAGTTGCTTTACTTTGTGTCCTGCAGAATTATCTGGCAGACTTTTCAATGAAGCAGTAATTTTGAAGGACTATCTCACCTTGTTTTGGTGAAATTGAGCAGTCAATTTCCTTTGTGTTCTGTATGTCCAGTTTGGATGGCATATGGTCAATAGTCAGGCAAGGGCAGTTTCTTGCCCAAATAGCTAGCTTTGCCACAATAAAAGCAAATATCTAAAGGAGGTTCTTCTATGCTCATCATCCTTTTATTAAGTAGATATTAAGTCTTTAATGTGGTGAGTGTGTGTGAGTGTGTGTGTGTATGTCTGTCTAGGCCATATGCATATGTTCCTGTTCATGTATGTGTATGTACAAGTACACACATCTGTGTGGAAGCTAAGATTTAAGCTCATATCTTGAACTTATATTTTGAGACAGAGTTTAATTTAATATATAGATCGCCACCTGACTCCTTCTCTTCCACCAAACATTAAAAATACAGGATTTGGAAGCCTTTTCTGGGATTACTGCGTTTCATTGTGTTTAATTTCAGTCACTAGGAGTCCTGGGCTTTTGTAAGTGTCATAATGCCCTCCCATTTTCTTTTTCTTTCTTTTTCATTTTTTCCTTTTGTTGAAAATGGATTCTTTTCTCATTCAATGTATCCTGATGACAGTTTCCTCTCCCCCGACTCATGGTAGGTACCTCCCTACCTCCCCTCTCTTCTGTATCTATGCTCTTTGGGTCTCTCATTAGAAAAGAACAAGCTTCTGAATAGTTAGCAATCAACATAACAAAAATAAAATGTAATGAGATAAAACAAAAACCATCACATCAAGGCTAGACAAGGCAACCCCACAGAAGAAAAAGAGCTCCAAGAATCAGAGATCCATCTGTTCACACACTGGGAGTCACATAAAACTATTAAGCTGAAAGCTAGAATATATATTCAGAGGATCTGCTGTCTGTGTTTTCCTGGATATTTTTAGAGGATATATTTATTTCCTCTTTAAGGACATTTACCATTTTTTATATAGGTGGCTTTAAGGTCTTTTTCTTTTCTTTTTTTTTTTTTTCTTCTGCTATGTGGGAATATTCAGGGCCTGCCGTGGTAAGATAGCTGGCCTCTAGAGCAAAAATATTGCTCTGGCTATTGTTGGTTGTATTTTTATGCTGGCTTCTAGGCAAATGGATTGGGATGGTTACAGATAGGTCTAGGTGCTGGTTTCTAGATTTGTCTTTGTTGGGTAGGTATTGTCTCTTGCTTTCTGTTTTCCTCTATGGATTTTCAGAGTGTGACAGCTGTTTGTTGCCTGGTAGGAACTTTTCTTTGGGCCTGATAGGCTTGGCTTCTAGGAGCTCCAGGTAAAATGTGTTTCCAGATATCAGGAGCTGACATTAGGAATGGGGATAGACTAGATGTGGTGTTATTTTGTTTGTGCTCTGACAAATAAAGCTTGCATGGAGATCAGAGTGCAGAGCTATTCACTAGAGTCCAAGCAGTGGTGGCACACACCTTTAATCCCAGCACTTCGGATCTCATGCCTTTGATCCCAGTACTTGGGAAGCACAAGCCTTTAATCCATGCACTTAGGAGGAGGAAACAGGAAGTGATGTTGCTGGGCTAAGCAAAGAAGTGATAAGGCAGTGTGGAGACAGGAGTTTGGTCCCTTTCAGTCTGAGAATTCCTAGAGGTAAGAAGCCTTTCTAGTGACTGGTTCTTCTGCTTCTCTGATCTTTCAGCTTTCACCCTAATATCTGACTCCAGGTTTTTATTATTAAGACTAATTAGAATTCGCACAACAACTAGGGTGTTTGAAAGGGTTCATAGAAGGCAGGAGAGCAGAGTGTTCAACCAGGGTCTGATTATTTCATTTCCTTGGAGTGGGGGGGTGACAGTGAAGACAGGTCACTCTGGAGGTTCTGCTCTTGCACTGGTAATGACACTGTGGGGTTGGTCTAGAGCATTGGTTCTCAACCTGTGGGTTGCAACCCAAGGGCCATTGAAGAATACATACTTACATTATGATTCATAAAAGTAGCAAAATTACAGTTATAAACTAACAACAAAAATAATTTTAAGGTTGTGGATCACCACAACACAAGGAACTGTATTAAAGGTCGCAGCATTAGGAAAGTTGAGAACCACTGATCTAGAAAACAGAAAAGGGGAAGATCTACAGATAGCCTACCTGCTTCCCTGGCAGAAGTTATCTGTGAATTGGTGGAGAGTGCCTGCTGGAGTTGGAAGCTGGGATAAAGCAACGAGTGGAGAGAGGGAAGGCAGGACAAGTAGGTCTGTGGGATCCAGGCGGAGGGGGAAGGAAGGCAGCAGCAGGTATTCTATTGCAGAGATAGGGATGAAGCTGGGGGATTAGATTCCAAAGAGAGACGAAAGTGGTGAAGGTCTTCAGTTAGCTTATCACAGCTTAACTCAGATGGGGCGTTCACAAGGAACACCTGCTGGTGTTGGAGGCTGGGATACTGGTATGATTTGGGGGTAGGAAGGTTTTTGGAGAAGACCTCTGTAATCCATTGAAGATGGAGTCAGAGAGGAAAAGGAAACCATGGCAGGTATTCTGCTACAGAGATAGAGATGAGACTGGGGTGAGGGGTGGGAATTGGATCTGGAGGAGCACAAGGAGAGGTGTGGATCTGACTACATGATGCCTTGGCAGGGAACCAGGGCAGTTTCAGTGGAAGACAGACTGAGGTCTCTGGAGGTGAGAGGACAGTTTAAGACTATGGTGGGTGGAGCAATTCCCTGAGAGAGTCCCCTTCATTCTAAAACACTCTGCTGAAAAGGATGTGTTTCCAGGCTTTCCTCTTGGCCAATCATTTTTCTTCGTTGTTTTGTTCTCTGTCAATCTTTCTTACGTAAAATCCTCAAGTGTGCTTATAATTTCCACTACTGTTTTGATGGATGAATCAGGTAGAAGTAACAGAAACAATGGCTGGCAATAATCCTGGTATTAAATGCAGAAACAAACGAACAAAGAAACAACAATAACAAGGAGAAAACACTTGTACACTTAAATTAGACTTCCATTATGGTTCAGAGACAAAGAAACTAGAAAAATGTTGTGAATATCTCCCATAACAATGGGAGATTAAAGAGTTCCAAGCTAGGGGTATTAATTATTATGAAATAAAATGAAGAAAAATAAACAGGAAAGGGGAAAATAGAGGGTAGGTAGGAATATATGAGTTAGAGCTACAAAAAGTCATAAAAATTGATACAGAAAAAAATTATAAAACTTATTCAAGAGAGAGAGACTGTGAGGAAGAAAGAGAAAGAGGGAAAATGAAAATGATACAAGACAAATTACTAAAACACAGAAATACAAGTCAAGAAAAAATGTAATGTTATAAAAATATCCATTATCTTGTATGAGACTCGAACTTTTGCTGGATCCCAAAGCTAAAGTTAATAATATACCTTGGGGTCACTTATCACTTAAGATTGCTACTACAGTGTATTCAGCCTGTTTGTTTAATCTGACAGTAAGAGAACAGTGTTACAGTCAACCTTACTTGTCCTGGATTTCCCATGTAATCAGCTTTTACAACCTAAGCTAATGAATAGCTGTGACCTTAAATTATATATTCTTCATTCTTCTGAGTCAGTTACTTCCTGACTCAGAGTAATACATGTATATCATTTTCTGAAAAAAGAAAATGTAGAGGTTGAACACTATCTTATAAAATGAAATTCCACCACAAATGTTGAATACAATGTTACAGAAATCATTAAATATTAAATATTGCTTAGTAAACTGTCATGTTTATAATAGTGTTTGTTATTTAGGTAGATGGGGTCAGTTGAGGTCAGTGAAATATTTTAAAGATTTCTGCAAAACATACTATTCCTACTCATCTGATGCTTTCTGTGTGGTTCAATAAAGATAGAGTGATGCCCTTTCTTAGTGACAGACACACAAAAACTCATGGGGACACAGGGGCAGACACAAAGGGACAGATTCATATTATAAAACAACCTTCAGAAAGGCATAGCTTCAGACTCATACAACAGACAGACAGGGATGGAAGACACAGGAGCATGGAACAGAGAGTTCAAATCTGGGCTAACTCTTGATTAAATGACTCCAAGGGGAAGTACTTTCATTTCTTTCCTTAATAAGACCTTGATGCTTAAATGGTGAATCAGAATTAATCACTAGTGTGCTTAGTTCACATAAACATAAAACAATTTAAAATAAAATTTATCATAAATCATTTTTTTTTTTTTTTTGCGGGGGGGAGTTCGAGACAGGGTTTCTCTGTGTAGCTTTGCACCTTTCCTGGAACTGGCTTTGGAGACCAGTCTGGCCTCGAGCTCACAGAGATCAGCAAGTCAACATTTCTTATTGGTTAAGGTGGATCTGTTTTCCTTACCCTAAAGTTATCTTTTGCCAGTGGTTCTCTGGATAAGAAGAGATACTCCAGTCTACATGATTCAAAATAAGTTATGTTAGAATGGTTCCCCTGCTGGATTAAGTTGCTGTCTCAGGATCAGCTGTCTGGGAGGTTTCTAGTCCTTAGTGGGGTTTGTTACATTTTAGCAATGTACCCCCACCATCAGTCCAGTATCAACCAGCTGTAGCCTTCTCTCTGGTATACTAAGAGGTTGCATTTTCTGCCCAGGATTTATTTGTTTCTTTAACATCCCAACCACACTTTCCCACACTGTCTTTCCTGCTTCTCCTCCTGGTCCCTTTCCAACCTCCCTTCTCCTCCCCAACTCCATTCTCTCCTCTTGCATTTCTATTAAAAAAAGAGCAGGCCTCCCATGGGTATCAACAAAGCATGGTATGCCAAGTTTCAGTAAGACTAAGCACCTTCCCTCATATTTAGGCTGGTCAAGGTGACATAGTATGGGGAACAGGGTCTCAAAAGCCAGCAAAAGAGTCAGAGATAGCCAGCCCATGGATCCTACAATCCTTCCTCCCTCTCTTCAGCAGGATTTCCTGAGCTTGGCCTAATGTTCGACTATGGGTCTCTGAATCTGTTCCCATCAGTTACTGGATGAAGCCTCTCTGATGACAACTGGGGCTAGGCACCAATCTATGTGTGTAAGCATCATTACATTGACTTTTTTCCTCTCCAGTAGTGTTTGGTTCCATCATAGGTCTCTGTCTGCCCATGATTTTTAATATCTGGGTATCTAGGGCCAGACAGAGGATTAGTACCTGTGTCTCTATTTACCTTTGTCACTGGGAACACTCCTCCTACCAGGTCCATGGCTGTTTCTCCACTGCTAATTATACATTTTTGCCTGAATATATTTGCATCTGTAAGTCGGTATCGGGTCAGCCTGCAATTCCTATTTACATCATTGTAGAAAAACTCTCTTGCCTCATTGTTGGAAGAGTGAGGTTCCTGGGACTTGGAGATGGGGTAGTACTGCATTTCCTACTTCCTCAACAGACTCCTTTGGCAATAGTGTCTCTCTCTAGAGGAGTACCTGCCTTCACCCCATTTGGGGAGGAAATAAGAAACTGCAGGTGACAAGTCCCTCTGAGAATCTACTTCATAGACTTCATTCAGATGTCCTGACTGGCTTGATGTTGTAGATATTGCTCTGAAAATCTATTTCCATTCATTATTTTATGTTCTGCCACCACAGGGTGTAGTGTGTGTGTGTGTGTGTGTGTGTGTGTGTGTGTGTGTATGTGTGTGTGTGTAGGGGAATTCTCTCTTTTCTTTGTTATTTTGTTTAGCATTCCAAATTAAAGTCTATCATTTCCTTTGAAATCTAGTGTTAAATATTTTGGACTTTTTATTCTTTGTGAATTTCTAGCATGTATATAATGAAATATGATCATCCACTCCCATTTCCCTCTTCCAACTTCCTCTTATCCCTCATAGCATGACCTCCTTTCAACTTAATGTCTTGTCCAGTTTTTGCTACCCTTACGGACATGGATGTGCGGCCATGTACTAGAACACAGGTAAACCCACCTGTGACCACTTCCTCAAAGAATTATTCTGCTCCCAACAGATCTTGATGGACAGCAGTTCCTCAGTAACGGATGGAGCATGGGGAGCACCTTTCCTGTCTATGCTGGAATTTTGTATCTTGACCTCATTTGGGTCTTGTTCAGGTATCCATAGCTGCTGTTAGTGACTGAGTTTAATAATCATATCAGTCTTAGAAGACAGTATTTCAAAATAGCCAAACAAATGGAAGCACATGAATTATGAACCAAAGGCTGTGGAGCCCCCAGCTGGAGCAGGCCCTCTGGACAAGTGAGACAATTGAATAGTTTGAACTGCTTGGGAGGCACCCAGGCAGTGGGACCCAGACCTGTCCTTAGTGCATGAGCTGGCTGTTTGGAATCTTGGGCTTACACAGGGACACTTTGCTCAGCCTAGAAGGAGGGGAGTGGACCTGCCTGTACTGAATCCACCAGGTTGAAATGAATCCCCAGGGGAGTCTTGGCCCTGGAGGAGATTGAATTAGAGGGGAGGGGCTGGGGGTATGGTGAGGGGGGACAGGGGAACCCATGACTGATGTATAAAATTAAAACACAAATATAATAAATTTAAAAAAAGAAAAAAAAAGAAGACAGCATTTCACATCTCTCCTCTCCATCCTCTGGCTCTTAATGGATTTTAAATGTTTCTCAGCTTCAATAGATTGCCAGGAAGGCCTCATTCTAGAGAGAGAATATATGCTTTATGATTTATACCTTTAAGTATTTGCACTTCAATGAGATTTGTATTAAAATCTTTGAATAGTAAAAAGTAAACAGATGTACAGATGTTCTGCCTGTGTATAGTGTAGTTCTTTTGTGCCTCAGAATATCACTCTCATCCCTATGTCATACGTAGAATCTTTAGAAATAAGTAATGTATGAAGTCTCTATATTTCATTACAGAAACCCTATAGGAAGGCAGATCCCTGTTGTTAATTTCATGGCTTTGGAATCTGATATATTTTGGAAGTAGACATTAGGAAGCTAGCTATCCCTTTAAATTTCATTGTCTTTGAATATTATAGAGAAATATAAATGTTCCATGGGAGTTTATGCCATATTATAAGGTTTACCTAGGGTATATTTTTGATTCATTGTGAATTATATCTTACAACTATAAAGGTCAAATATAAAACATGGTTCCCAGAGTTTGTGGCTGTTTTCATACTTTTAAGCCCACAGATATTCTGCTCTGTAAGCTTTATGGGTAATAAAGAGAAGAAACTGTAAACAGACCTGAGTAGATGAGTAGGAATCCCCATCTCTTTCTGGGCCCTATCATACCAGACCTTGCAGACTGTTACTCCAGAAGACTTGATTCACTACTGCCACCTTACCCTCAACATCCCCTGAACATTTCAACACTCTTAGAGACAAGGATTTCAAGTTTATCTATACAGGAAGCCTGAGTATCCCAGGCTTTTCTTCTTTTCATGTTTTATCTAAAAACATTATGAGTTAGAGTTATGCCAATCTTAACTAAAGCAGCCATAAAGATGATTTCAAAAGTTTTCTTACTAGTACATATATACAGCATCTTAAAAAAAACTAGTACTTCAATGCAAAGGCAAACTGCAAATGATACAATCCTAAACCCTGTATTTTACTCAATGTACCACTAGTAACAAAGATTTCTTTGTTAAGCTTTTGGTACTTTTTTAGCCATATAGACTCATGTCATAATTTTACTGGGCTTGTTAATGCTAACGCTACCAAACAGGTATGACTTTCCTAACATCTATATAATCATTCTGTACTTTAATTTATTGGAGCAATTTCTATACTTTTTGAAACTTAGCTTATTCATGTAGCTTGGTGCCCAAAATACTGCAAGCTCACTAAAAGTATAAGTAGCTATGTTTTGATTGATTTCTACTATATTGGCCAGGGCAGAATTTAAAATTACCTGTAGATATGAATATATGAATGATAACAAAAATCTCCAAGTGGTAAAATATATAGAAGATTGAGAGAAACAAGAACATAAAGTATTGCTAGAAAAGAGGCTTAAAATGACAGCCATGATACTTTGCTATATGAGTGACAGTCTGATTTAATTCACTGTTTCAAAACTTATTGATAGACAGTGATTACCAAAAGATCTATGGGAAGGAATCTCAGGTCACACTGATAAGCAGTAGTATCATCTTCGATTATCAGTATTTACATTAAAAGAGAAAGTAAGAATTAGGATACATGGTATACCATTCATGAGCTATATGTTTCCTTATGAGTGCATAAAAATTTTGAGTCTAAGCTGCTGACATGTGGAAAAAGTAATCAACTGTACAAGTCACCCAACTTTACAAGGACCTCCAATGTAAAACATACACGTTTGAGTAGACAAGTCCATCCAGTGTCCTGTAGTCTGCATACATCTCAGAATAGCCTAAGAAAAATTGTATACTTATTTTAGCATTGTGGGATATTTTTGAAATTTAATTTTTAGCTTGATTGTATGGTTCTCAAGTGTGAACTTTGTAGATGAAAACAATGCTTCACAATGTCCAAAAGATAGATATATTTGGTAGAGAAAAACAGTTTTATTTGGGAGTCAGTAAGATGAGCTCTTGTCTGACCAGCATCATAAAATAGACATTTTGATATAAAAAATCATACATGATAGTATTCTGAATGGGGTTATATTGAATATATATATATATATATATATATATATATATATATATATATATATTTGGTTTTTCGAGACAGGGTTTCTCTGTGTAGCTTTGTGCCTTTCCTGGAACTCGCTTTGTAGATCAGGCTGGCCTCAAACTCACAGAGATCTGCCTGCCTCTGCCTCCAGAGTGCTGAGATTACAGGCATGCACCACCAATGCCTAGCCTGACCACATTTTATTCTGATTATAAATTACAGACGAAAGAATTATACCTAGTTTATTTCTTCAGAAGTAATCCTAAATGTGATCAAACATAGACGATGTATACTGTTTTTCTTCCAGTGGGAAATGATACAGAGGAGTAGGCAGGCTGAATTACTCATCTGCCATGAAAATTCATGCAATATCATCTTCATAAATCCTTTGATTCATAAAATATTAAATGTAATAGTCTGATAATAACAAGCTTGGAGCTAGTACCTAAAATACAGCCATTCTATTTGGTCAGATAATTATGAAAGACATCAGTACTAATTTAAGTTCCTGGCTTTTCCTAAGAGTGAATCCAATAGGATATAAGAAGAGTTTAAGAGTTGGAAATTTTCCTGGATTGACATGAGAGAGAGAGAGAGAGAGAGAGAGAGAGAGAGAGAGAGAGAAGCTCAAGATGTTGATGTTAATTGGTCTCAGTTCAGATACTTGGAATTGAAGAAACTGATAGAATATGTTCTTGTGAGTCCAACAGATTAAAGAGCAGGACCTCCAATTGTTCAAGGACAGAAGAGAATGGGTGTTCCAGTTGAAGGTGAAAGTGGAATTCACCCTCCATCTTTTATCCAGGCCCTCCATGGATTGCATGATACCCAACCACACTGGTAAGTAACATTTGATCTTGCATAGCTCACCATTGGAACAGGTAATCTATTATAAAGATCATCCTCAGCCACATTCAGTATTGTATCAGTTCTTCTGGCATGTCTAAATCCATACAAATTGTAATAAGAAAACTAAGCACAATATAATTAGTGACCATTATAATAAATATAAAAAAATCTGAAACATATTAAGCATAATTTGTACTCTAAATTTTCACAGCTTTTGCTTGTATTCATATAAGTTTTGCAAAAATAATAGAAACTACATAGCAGATGTACAAGTTTGCATTCCCACCAGCAGTGGTGGAGTGTTCCCCTTGCTCCATATCCTCAACTGTATGACCTGTCACTTGTGTTTGTGATCTTAGCCATTCTGACAGGTATAAAACAGAATCTCAAAGTAATTTTAGTTTGCATTTCCCTGATGGCTAAGGATATTGAACATTTAAGTGTTTCTCAGACATTTGAGATTCCTCTATTGAGAATTCTCTATTTAGATGTGTACGCCATTTTAAAGTGGATTATTTGGTTTGTTGATGTGTAGTTTCCTGAGTTCTTTATATATTATAAAAATTTTCTGTCAGATGTTGAGTTGATGAAGATCTTTTCCCATTATGTAGGCACCATTTTGTCCTATTGATGGTGTTGTTTGCCTTACAGAAGCTTCTCAGTTTCATGAGGTCCCATTTATTGGTTGTTGTTCTTAGCACCTACACTACTGGTATTCTATTCAGGAAGTTTTCTCCTGTGCCAAGAAGTTCAATATGGAGGTTCTTCAGAAAATTGGAACTCAATCTACCTCAAGACTCAGCTATACTACTCTTGGGCATGCACCCAAAGGATTCTCCATCATAGCACAAGGACACATGCTCAACTATGTTCATAACAGCATTATTTGTAATAGCCAGAAATTGGAGATAACTTATATGACCTCAACTGAAGAATGGATAAAAATATGTGGTACATTTACACAGTGGAGTATTACTTAGCTATTATAAACAATGATACAAGGAAATTTGCAAACAAATGGATGGAACTGGAAGAGATCACATTGAGTGACATAACCCAGACCCACAAAGACAAACATGATGAATACTCACTCATAAGTAGACATTATCTGTTAATTAATGTACAATTACACTATCATCCACAGACCCAGAGAGGCTAAGTAACAAGGAGGGATCAAGAGAGCATGCATGAATCTCCCTGGTAAGGGGATAGAATAGATTTTATGGGTGGACTGGAAGCAGGTGGAGATGGAAGAGGAAGGATCAGGTGAGTATGGGAGAGATGGAGAGAGAGAGAACTGAGAAAGATGACTAGACTTGGGTGAGGTGTCTACAGGGAGGAGATGTAGAAACACAGGGCAATAGAAATTCCCTGGCATCTGTAAGAGTGACCCTAGCAAAGTCTCATGGTATTGGGGAATTGACCATCTTCAATAACAAGGCAAGGCTCCTGGCAGTGAGATTGGGACAGCAACCCAGCCACAATACCATCATCCTACAATCTGCCCTGCCTGCAAAACATGCTGGGTAAATGATAGCCCCGAATTTGTGAGCGTGGTCAACCCAAGACTATTATAGCTTGTGGCCCACACCACAACAGGGAGTCCATACCTAACACTGCCTTGACATTCAGGAACCAAAAGCATGACAGCCCAGAGACCCAGGATAAAACCAAATACAACTGGCAAAAAGTAGACAAAATGATTCCTAATGATATTCTGCTATACTTATAGATCAGTGCCTAGGCCAATTGTCACCAGAGGGGTGTCATTCCCAGCCAAACACTAAGCTAAGCTAGTAGAATCCTGTGTAAAAGGGGAAGGAAGGATTATATGAACCAGAGAGATCAAGAACACCATGAGAACATGGGCCACTGAATCAATTAAGAAGGGCTCATAGGGCTCACAGAGATTGAACCAACAATCATGAGCCCTTTGTAGGTCTTACCTAGGTCCTCTGCATAAATTTTGTGGTTCTGGAACTTGGTATTCTCTAGGGATTACCAACAATGGGAGTTGGGGTGGGTATCTCTGACTCTTTTGCCTGTTCTTGAGGACTTTTTCCTCCTACTGGGTTGCCTCATCCAGCTGTGATATGAGGAAATCTTATTAGGCCATATTCAGGGGACATATCTAGAACTACTCTCTATCTCTCTCCCCCTCTCTATAGTGATATTTTATTTGTATTGAAATGTGATTTTATTTGTATGTTAATAAAGTTGCCTTGAGGTCAGAGCAAGCCAGAGCAGAAGCTAGGCAGTAGTGGTGCACTTTAATCCCAGCACTTGGGAGGCAGAGCTAGGTTGATCTCTGTGTGTTCAAGGATACAGCCAGCATGGCAGACACACCTTTAATCTCAATACCAACCATAGAAGACCTGGAGATCTGTACAAACAGGCAGTGATGAGGAGGTCATGTGGCTGGGTTTACAACCAATGAGAAAACAGAACAGAAAGTCTATGAAAAAGATAGGACACACAGAAGTAGGTCTCTTGAGGAGAGGAAGGACAGCAGAAGCAGTGAAGGGTAAGGTTTTCCGCTCTTGCTCTGACCTCATGGTTTTTAACTCTGCAATTGGTTCTGTGTTTCTTATTTAACAAGACGGTTACATCTACACCTCTCTTTTCTTTTTTTGGAAGGGAAACAGAGGAAGAGTTGATCTGGGGAAGAGAGGAATTAGGAGGAGGGACTGAGAGGAGTAGAGGGAGGGGAAATAGCAGACAGAATATGATGTAGGAGAGAATAATAAAAATCACAGAAAAACCAAAAGAAATAGAAACTCTCAATGAAGTAGCTTTTCCTGTTTTGTAAACAAGAAAGTGATAATTGTAAAGAATAATGATTTGTACTTATATGTGAAGTGTGATGGGAAAATAGAGAAAAGTTTTGAGTACAGATTCTATAATGTTAATATTGTTTATTCTGTGATTAAAAAGCAGCAGAAAATTGAGATGAAACTACAATGGTCATCATCTTGAGAAATATTAATTGTTTAAAATCATTTTATCACTCATCTTTTATTGGTTATTTGAGAATTTCATACAGTGCATTTTATTCATAGTTACCCCTACCCTTAGTCCTCCCAGATCCACTTCCTCTTCCCACCCACTCAACCTTGTGTCCTTAAAAAAAAAAGAAAATCAAGTCTAATGTGTGCTGCCCAAGTATTCTTGTACATGTGGCCTTCCACTGCAGCATGGTTAACTTTCTAGAGGCTTACTCTTAGAGAAAACAACCCAATTCTCTCTCTTCTAGCAGCTAAAAGTTACCATAGGTCCTTGAATAGAGATTGGGGGTGGGACTTCATGCCCATGTCCCCTCTCTATGCTGTAATTTTGTCTGGTTTTGGCTTGTGTGCAGCTTGTGATTCATAATTCAACCAGTGAGAATTCATATGTAGAATTTCTCTACCCTGTCAACTAAACTCCGTTTCCTTGCAGTCAATTAATTGCCCCCTCTTTCTACAATGGTCCCAGAGCCTTGACAAAACCACATGTGATAGACAGAGTTGTTCTGTTTAGTGTTGATCATTTCATAGTCTTTTATTGTTTTCCCATTGACCATGTGTGGGTCTGTGTTAATCACTACCTCCAGCAAAAAGATGCAGCTCTGATGAGGGCTGAGGCATTCACTGATCTGTCAGTATAGTGATAAGTCATTAAAAATCAGGTTAATGCTATTCCCATCTAGTAGGGTAATAATAGTATGTTCTTCCTTAGGAACCATGACCTGTCTAGTCACAGGTTACTCTATAACAGAGTTACAATGCTCCTACTAAACACTACAGGCTATAGACAAAAGTCCAGTGGTGGAAATGAGCTACCACTTTTGGAGTTATTGGGCATTGAAATATACACCCTCAAACATTGGAGGCTATTTGACAATGCTCCTAGGTATCCTTTATAACTTGACAATCAGACCCTATTATTGAAGACACCACATACTTGGATAACAGAACATGAAAAAAAATAAGCTGGTACTCACCTGGAACCTTTATCTCTATTAGCTAGCTTTCATAAAAGTGAAAAAAGGTATGTACATTAGAGGAAAAAAGAATCACTAATCTTAGCCACCTGTAAATCCAGGGAGCTACAATAATGACTATTGTAATAAGACCTGCTCATTGATGCAATAATGCTAGTTTGGCATAGCCAATCACTCTCTGACTTGATTTAAGAGCTGATCTACAAGCTCAATCCCATATCTGGTGCTGGAAAAGAATTACTTGAAAATATTTATCTTAAATCAATGAATGATGAATTGTTGGCTTTATTCTATCTCCTTATTCCCAGTACCCAGCATAAGGAAATACTCAAAAACAGGAACTGCTTAATTACTGAGTGAATAACTAAATGAAGCAATTAGAGAGCCTAAATTCTTGATAGCCACTGATGCCCAGAAAGAGACATTTGGTTGCATATTTTTCAGTCACAACAAATTAGTTCTGCACATATCTGTTAAGCTTTCAAGATATTTTAAGTGGGATATATTTGGTTCTATTAGTTCCAAAATCATTGTATAAACATTCAATACTTTTGCTTGAATTATTGCAGATAAGTACATTCATCTTCTTCATTGAGTTACCAGGTTGTCTACTGAGAGCAGAAGGATTTTTACAGATGGGAATTTCATGAAAACATGTCTGAGTTTTCTCTTCACTTGACACTGAAGTACAATCAATGCTAGTATATACGGGGAGCTTTTATTTTATTACATTATTAGATGATACAGCTAGTTCAACAGGGACCCTGGATTCTAATCAGAGGATCTAAGAAAGAATTAAGGTGCAGGAAAATGAGCTATTTCAAATATGTTTAATGTTTAAAAAGTACTTCATAGTTGAACTCAGGAGATGACCACTGGTCTCTGTGACTGGGAAGCAGTTATTTCAAGTCTTCTTTGTGTCATTTTCAGAAATATCCATTTTCTCTTTCAAGTCCATAGCTGTTGTCTTAGAGTTTCTATTGCTGTGAATACACACTATGACCACAGCAGATCTTATAAAGGAAAATATTTAATTTAGCTTATAGTTTCAGAGGTTTAGTCCATGATTATCATGGCGGAGAGTATAGTGGCTGGGAGTATGGTGGTGTGCAGGCAGACTTGGTGCTGGAGAAGGCAATAAGATTCTTATATCTTGACCTGCAGACAACTGTTCATGGCTTAAGCATAGATGAGACCTCAAAGCTTACCCCCAGAGTAACACACTTCCTCTGATAAGACCATACCAACTGCAACAAAGCCACACCTCCTAATACTGCCGCTCCTTTTTGGGGCCATCTCCTCTCAAACCACCACAGCCATATTTTCATTAATTATTATTATAAGCATATATATACACACGTGTGTATGTATATATCCATGCCTAAATAAAACCTGCTCAGTCTGTATAATGTTATTCATATGTACGTTTTCAGGGCTGACAATTTTATATTTTATTTTAAACTTTCACTTTCATTATTAAAATGAAAACCTAATATTAGAGACAGTACTTCAGCCCATTTTTTACTTGACTATGAAATGAAAATAATTTCATTTTAGCCTGCAGGTTCACAATGCAACAATCTGTTGCCTTTTTTCTTAATTTTTTCTGACAAATCATTTGAAGCCTTATTAATATTCACTAGAGTTTCAGAAATAGAATATCAGAATGTTTGAGAAGCCAACTCCATTAAATTATCTGCAGGATTGTCCATCAAGCAAAATGATAAAATAAGTCTTTTAAAGTCTTTTCCCCTTTCTTCTTTGACTCTTTTCAGAAAGACAACAATAATGAATAAAACAGAATTCCATGCACAAACATGCTAATGACTTCAATTTTGTATAAAATGAAAGGTTAGGAAGGAAGACATTAATGAAACACAGTAGAGTTGGCTGCCATAGACAAATTTTGCCACAATTAGGACATTGTAATCACTTTAGCTTCATCCACACATGACAAAAAATCCAGATTAATCTGTTAAGTATATGGCTTTTATTTTTTTTTTATGAATTTTTGATTAAATGACAAGGAAAAAAACTCTTCCAAATATAAAATAAAATATAAAGCACTGCTAATGGAGTTCATTATGAATACATCTTGTACACCAAACTGCTATATTAAGTGGATTTTATCTGTAAATGTGGGAGGTAAAATATTGAGTAGTCTGGAAGTGTGTGTGTGTGTGTGTGTGTGTGTGTGTGTGCAGTAGTAGCTTTACTCATTAATCAGCAGCAGCACAGATAAAACTATCCTTTTTAAGTAGTGTTTACTAGTTCATAGGAATACCCATTTTGGAGACAGTCAAGGGAGTATTTGCCCTTTGACTCCTAAATTCACAACTATGTGACCTATTTCTTACCTATCAACTGGATATGAAAACAGCTTTTCAAAGGGCAGTGGTGACACATGCCTTTAATCCCAGCACTCAGGAAGCAGAGCCAGGCGGATCTCTGGGAATTCGAGGCTAACCTGGTTTACAGAGCGAGATCCAGGACAGGCACCAAAACAAAAGAAAAGAAAACAGCTTTTCTCATTTATATCTGTACTGAAGTTTGAATGATCTACTTTATAAATCTCCAAGAAGACATTCTCCTAGAGTTAAAAAGTCCCTCCTGATGAGAAGAATAACTCAGTAGGAGGAACCACAGCTTCTCTAGCTTCAGGAAATCTGGTTCCTGGTCTGTAATGGATACGTTTTAAAGATGAATGAAAATAAAAACACACCCTAAGGAGAAGCCCAGAGAACACAATGAAAGGAGTGCCAAGAAGGGGTTTAGCACTGAGTGCCTACATCAAAAAACTAGCGAGAGCCCATTTTGATACCCTAGTGATACCGCCGAAAGCTCTAGACCAAAAAGAAGTCATACTCAAAGCAGGCAGAAAGAAACAAGCAAACCCTCCGCACTTATGTTACAGTTGTGATCTTAACAGTGGGAGCAGGGGCTGTCTCCGAATCTGTTGCCTGCTTTTAGGACCCTTTCCTTCTGCCAGGTTGCCTAGGCCAGCCTTAATAGGAGAGAAAGTGCCTAGTCTTACTGCAAATATGCCATAATTGGTTGATAGGAGGCATGCTTTTTTCTGAATAGGAATGAATGGGGGAGGGGAATTGGAGGGAAGGACTGGGAAGAGGATTTGGAGGAGGACCTTTGGTCTGGATGTAAATAAATAAACAAACAAACAAATAAATAAATAAATAAATAAAATAAGGGAATCCATGAAAGAGAAAGAAAATTATAGATCAACATCCCTCGTGAATATAAATGCAAAACTTCATAATAAAATACTTGCAAAGATTCACAGATGGTTCAATGTATATAAATCAAGAAGTATGATCTACCACATAAACAAAAATGACAGGAGAATTAAAAACACATGGTCATCTCATTTCACGAAGAAAGGGCATTTCACAAAATCCAGCATCCATTTATAAGTGTCCTAGAGAGAACAGGGACATACTTCAACATGTTAAACCAATATTTAACAAGGCTACAGTCAACAGCAGCTAAACACAGAGAAACTCAGAAATTTTCCGCAGATATCAGAAACAACACAGTGATTTCCACTTTCTCTATACTTACTCAATATAGTACTTGAAGTCTTAACTAGAACAATAAGACAATTGAAGAAAACCAGAGAGATATAGATAGGAAAAGAGGAAGACAAAGCATCTTCCTTTGCATATGATACAAACAGTATATGTAAGGGACTATAACAATGCTACTGGGAAAATCCTGCAGCTGATAAACAGTTTCAGCAAAGCATCTGAATAAAAAATTAGTTCACAAATTCAGAAGCCCTCCAATATACAAATGACAAATATACTTAGAAAGAAATTGGGGAAGCAGTGCCTTTCACAATAGCCTCAAATAATACAAAATATCATAGGATAACTCTAAGCAAGCAAGTGAAAGACTTGGATGAAAAAATTAAGACACTGAATAAAAACATTTAAAAAGACATCAAAAGACCGTAAGATCCCTCATGTGCAGAGATTGATGAGATTGATACTGTGAATATGGCTAGCCTTCCAAAAGTGATCTACAAATTCAAAGCAATTCCTCTCAAAATCCCAACAATTTCTCACATACTGTGACAAAATTTTATTCAACTTCATATGGAAATTGAAAAGACCAAGGATAACCAAAAACATTCTGAATAATAAAAGATTTCTAGAGGTATCACCATTCCATATTTTAAGTTGTATTACAGAGCTCTAGTACAAAGAAAACCATGTATATAATAGACATGTTAATCAATGGAATCAAATTGAAGACGTGGACTTAAACCCACATACCTGATTTTTTGAAAAAGAAACAAAACTACACACTGAGGAAAAGACTAAATTTGGCCTTACCTCAATCAGAATGGCCAATATCAATAAAATAAATGATAGCACATAGGGAATATGGGGAAGGCGAACACTCATCTATTGACTTGCAGGTGTGTAAAGTAGTACAACCAATATGGAAATCTGTGTAGATGTTCCTCAGGAAGCCAGAAATCTATCTACTTCAAAATCCAGCTATGCTCAAAGGAGTCTATACCCTACGTCATAGAACTTGCTTATCAATGTTCACTGCTGCTCTACATAATAGACAGAAATGGGAAACAGTCAAATATCTGCTAATTTAAAAATAGATAATGAAAAGACAGTACATTCAAACAATAGAATATTGTTCAAATATTAAGAAAAATGAAATTCACATGTAAATGTATAGAGCTAGCGCAAAAAAATCTTCCTGATGAGGCAACCTACACCTTAAAAGACAAACATTGCATGTTTTCTCTCATATGTGGATGCTAGCCTTCACACTTTCAAAATGTGTGCTGCAGTCCGAATAACTAGGAAGGGACCAGAGAGTAGGAAAGGGTCTCCCATAAAAAGGAATATAGAATATAAAGATGTGGGAAGAAAAATAGGAAGCAAGAATAGGAGTATTTAATAGCAAGGAAGATAAAGGAGGGAATGTAGGAGAGGACAACTACCACTGAAGGCCATTAAGAATACATGAAAATCTAGCACTGTAGAAGCTTATCAATATATGTCCATATATGAGAGGAATCAGAATGTAGTCACCAAATAATAAGGGAGACAGTGTCCCAAATAGATTTCTTATGCCACCAAAGAAAATCTCTAGTGCCAGAAATGGATCATGTTAAGTCCTTGGCTAAACAAGTCCTATGGGACTCCCAACCATGATAGACTTTATCAAGGATATTGGTTGTTCTCAACAACCTGGTGGTAAAACCCTATTGCTAAAAGAACACTTACTTATGCAAATTAACACACAGACAATAAGTAGGTACCTAACTAGAAGTTTTACATCTACTAATTAGTGATCATGGCGCTGGAAAGTACTCTACATACCACCACAGGAGAAAAATAATCATAAGTTATCACCCATCTAAAAATCCTGCAATCCTAAACAGTGACCTAGCTACAAGATGTACTAGCAATAGTGCACAAATGTTATGGGAGTCACCAACTACTTTCAGATTTAAGACACACTCCATGAGAAACCAGCCCTAACTATGTTTATATGGCCAACAAATGAGCCTAGGAGAAAACCTACAACTATTATTCTGTTAAAGGAACATAGCAATAAAATGACTCCTAGTGAAATACTCCTATACCCATAGATCAGTGCCTCACTCAACCCACATCTTGCAAAAGATCAAACCCCTCTTCTGAAAGCTCAGGAAACTACAAGAGGAGGTAGAAATATTGTAAGAGATGGAGGTAATAGATCGCCCTGAGTGGGGGAAAAGTGTCTTCAAGATACAACTGGACTGACACAGTTGTGAACACAGAGACTATGGCCAGATACCCAGGATAGTGTTCTACCATGAAAAGTGGGCTGTGAAAATGGTGTTCCGCCCCTAACAAAGAAACTATCTACAATTAATACCTTCTGGTAAAGAAAAATCATGTTTTTCAAATAGAGTAGCATTGGGTGTATCAACAACATTTGAGGGCTGGTAACCTGTCCAGGAGTAGTTGACCAACAGAAATTAATTTAGTGGTATGTTTGTGTACTTTTTTGCTTTTTTTGTCATGTTTATATTATTGGTCTTGTTTGTTTTGATTTTTGGTTTTTTGTGTGTATGTGTGTGTTGTAATAGTTTTGCATTTCTCGTTTCCGTTTCTATTAATTTTTTTCTTTTCTTTTTTTTTTAAGAGAGAGAGAAAGAAAATGTCAAGTTGGGTGGGTAAGATGGTAAGGAGGATATGGGAGGAAATGGGGAAGAAACATGTTTAAAATACATTGTATAAAATAATTTCCAATAAAAAATATTTATGAAATTGTCTAACAATAAAAAATTAAAGAATTTATTCTCTTACAGTTCTGGAGCTAGGAGCCAAAAGTTCAAGTGTTATAGGGCCACATTATCTTAAGAAGTGAGAGAATCCTTCTATTCCCCTCCCTGACTTCTGAGGGGTTGCCAGCTATCTATGGCATTATATCCCTGAAGCTAGAAATTTAATCTGTCTCCATTATCTAATGTAATTTCCTCTTTATGTGTCTCTGTGCTCTCAATATGTGCCTCAATATGTCCCTTTCTTCCTTCTAACTTCAGCAATACTGAGTTGAGGACCTTCCCTGTTCCTGTGGGAAATCATTGCTATTTGAACAATTATGTTTGCAAGAATCTTATTTCCAAAGGTGGTCATGTTCTATGTGCTGGCTGTTAGGATTCTAATCTGCTTTCTTTTTTTCTTTTTTCAATAATATGTCAGCAAAACATATAGTAGATTGCAGTTACCTGCTAAGATCATCCAGTTAAAATCTTGTTCGATAGCTGGTGCTTCTAGTCATTGAGGCATGATTGGACTATGAGGGTTTAGCACTGATCAATGGATGACCCACTGATAAATATCTAACTAATGGGATGTGTTAATGAAAAGCAACAGAATGTTCAGTAGTAGGGCTTAGTTGGTGGAAGCAAGTTACTTAGAGCATTTCCTTGGGGACTGTATCTTATCTTGATCCTTTCTATCTCCTGTTCTGCCTCTTTTATCATATTCTCATCACCCAGAACAGCAGAGCCAGCCCTGGACTGACATTGCTGAAACCAGGAGCTTTTATTGGTTCTCTCTGGACATTTTTAAGAATTTTTCTCTGGTTTTCACTATGGTAAAGAAATTTTCTGAGATTTTTGTCATTCATCATCTGGACATGTAAATGCTGTTCCAAAAATCCTGGAAAATTTTCAACCAGCAATTTCAGCTATTACCTTTCATTCATGCTATTTTCTTTTTCTGAAGCATTTATTGGGTAAATGCCAGAATGTTTGTTCTAGTTTTGGTCATTTAAAATATAATCTCTATTCTTCTTGCTTTGTTTTTTGTCTTTTTTGTCCAAGTTTAGGTGATGGGTTCTCTCTTCCTGTTATACTAGACAGAGATACTCCTTCAGCTTTTTCTAATGTGGTCTTTGTTCTATTTGTTGTTGTTTTATCTACAATTATTAAATATTTTCTTCTCCTGGTACTCTATTTTCTTCAAAGATGGCAAAATCATTTATATATTTACTTTTCCTTTGTTAATCTTACTAATCATCTTTGTGGCTGATAATTTCAGTTATTAATTGCTCCCTCATCTTCTAATTTTCCTTTCTTCCCTTATTTTCTGGGAGTATGAATTTTCATTAACTGCTTTTCCTAGTTATACATTTCCTGTAATAATCAGTCTTAATTCTCTCAGGCCTTTTTGAAGTTAAATTTCTTCAGTTTTCTGTTTGCTTCTGTCAGTTGTCTATAGTCTTGACTTGTAAGACCTCTGCAAACAAACTTTGACTTCTTAGGTCATAAATTAATGAATATTGATTTCCAAACATTCTGATTTCCAACTCTTGGTCATCATTTCTCAAGAGAATGTTATTGCTTCATTAAGCATCAAGGTTATTAATAGTCAACTTTTCTTGCTATACCACTCTAAAGGCAAGACATCTTTTTTTTTGTATAGCAAAATATATAAACATAGATGCCTCAGTATCATGCTTTATGTGGAGGCTATGATCAAATTCCCATGCCTCAATGAATCTAGTGTATTGTTTCATGCTTCTACCACTCCATATAGCTCTATGTGTGTTAGCACAAACTTTGTAACTACATCATTTATTCTAAGAATTTTCTCATTGACTGCTTACATAACTGTAGACACATATTTCCTCTATTTTATATCCTTTGTTGTGTTTTACTTATATTTATGTTGTTTTTTCTTTTTCCAGTTCATATGGAGTTCTACTCTTTGTTATTCACATCTTTTATTTACACAGTTGCATTAGAAATATTGTGTTCACATGTGTGATTGTGAAAAGAGGGAAGAGAGCAATATCCAGGAAAATATTGCAGTGTCTGGCTTATAACAGGATGAGTGATGATAGCATTTATGAGGAGATGCATCTTAGAGCATCTACAAGCCTCAGAAAATGATATATAGAGCCGAGCCAAGCATTGAGAGGCCTTCAGAATCCTGGCCTTATCTGTTATGCTCTCTACATTTCCAATTTCTGATCTCAATAGCCAATTTACTTTTAATTGGACATTTAATAAACCAACAAGCATTTATAAGGATTATACGAAGGAGTCTAATGCAGAGTTTACTCAGTTCTATTGAAAGGTGATCCATGGAGGGATTATGTATTACCCCAACTTGTATTGTCATTGTTAGACTTCACCAGCACTAGTCAGAATTTCTCCAGCTTTCTTGGACCTTTGTGTGATTTTGGACCACATGTTGCCTCATATGCACATTCCTGTGTCTATCACCACAGACAAGCAATGGAACAGTTGGATCAACACAAATTTTTTTATATGAACATTAACAATTTTCCAGACACCTTGTGTCTGCACTCACATTTTTAAGCAATAGAAACCAGTAAGATAAGCCCCATAATTTAAAGTTTTTAATCATAAGAATGTTACTTAAAGCAACTCATGTTACATGTAACTTTTAAAATAGTTTTTTATGTTTTATTCATACATGCATATGTTTTGATCAAACTGGTATAAAACCTTTTAAACTTCGACTTTTTTTTCAACACAGCTCTTGGATATCTGTCTGTCCTGTATGCATCAATACATTGATTAAATAATACTTTTGATTACTAATCCATGCATGCTGTGTGCACATCATAATTTTATCAAATCACTATTTTACTAAAAACTGAGTTATTACTTTTAAACATTCAAAGAACTGGTCCCTGAGCAATAATGTGTAAATTTTTGTGCATGAAATTTACAGGTATTTTTGTAATAAATGCAAAAATAAATAATTATTGGGTATTATGATAATTAAATATTTATTTTTATAGGAATATAACAAACTATTTCCACTGTATCTTATCATTATAATTACAAACAGCATTAAGTCATTTACTAATTCCAAAGTATCTTTACCTGAATTTGGTGCCATCTTCTTTTCAATTTCAGCCATTCAATTAGGTTCATTAACAACTTATGTAGATTTTATTAGTAATTATACCACAGCTAATGGTTTTGAGCCTGTTTCTATGTGTTTTTATTGTTTTGGTTTTTAGTTTTTGCACATATATATATTGCATATATACCATTATGGGTAACACTGTTTCTTTAAATCATTTTCCTATATTTGGAATTGTTTGATTTTTTTTAACTGTTAGTTTTTATCAAATTAACAAACTTCAAGACAGAGGAGAAAGTCAGAGTTCCAGTATAGCCGTCCTTCCATGCCCTGCAGCCTCCCACACTGTTGGCGTTTGTACCGTAGCAGCACACTGCTAAAGCCAATGAACATGCTTTATGCACCATTACAACCAAAATTCATTATTCACCTTTGGGATTATTCTTGGCACAACATATTATATGGGTTTGAATAAATGTATAATGGTACTCAGCTCAGGTCAGGTTTAGTTTTACACCATCCTGAAAAACCTAATGCTTGGACTATTCAACGTTTCTTTATCTCAAACCTGGAAACCCCTGAGCTTTTTTGCTCTGTCCATAGTCCTGTTTTCCAAAGTTGGAATTATACGGCATGCATGCACCCTTTTCAGATATGTCTTTCATGTGAGAGTATGCGTTGAAATCTCCCTATATATTTTCCTGGCTTCCAAAACCCTTTTGTTTTTGACATTGGGTAGTAACCCATTCTATGAACATTCCATAACTTCTGTATCCCTCACTCACTTGGGAACATTGCTGTTGCTTCCATGTTCACACAATTTTCAACGAAGTGGGGTATGTTAAGGTATCTACACAAGTTTCTGTGTATGGGCAAGTTTCAACCCACTTAACTAATTTACTAAGGGAAGTGATTTTTTGAATTATGTGGTAATACTGTGAATAGTTTTTGGAAGAAAAACTGAATAATTTCTGAATAATTGCTACAGTCAAACCAGCAAGAACGAGAGTAACAGTTTGCCACATTATTTCCAGTACTGCACTTCCTCCACATACTTGATTTCCGCTTTTGTTATGTATTGGAAGTACATTTTAATTTGTAACCCACTAATGATTTGTGATGTTGAATTTTTATTATTTTTAACTTTTTAAAAATTATTATTATTATTATTATTATTATTATTATTATATTTGTGTTTTAATTTTACACATCAGCCATGGGTTTCATACAATATATTTTGATAATGATTTTCTCCTTCCCTAATTCTTCCCAGATCCTCCCCAGCTCCCTACCCACCCAATTTTAGGTTCATATCCTCCTCCCAAATGAACATTTTTTAAATATGCTTACTTGCCACCTATGTATCTTTGGTTAGTTATCAGTATCATCCTTTGCCTGTTTTTGTTGTTGTTGTTGTTTTAATGAGATCATATTAGTTGTTTCCTTTGGTCTGACAGATTACAAAAAGCACACAAATACGTTCAATATAATTAGCCATGTGTAGTTTATAAAATATGTGAGGTATGATAAACCTTTCGCTAGACATAGACAAGTGTATGATTTATATGCAAAATCACAGTCTCTGGAATACACAAAAGAATCTTTACAAGGAAGAATAAAGGGGCAATGCTATCCTTGTTGGTGATTGTGTTCACTACTAGATCAGTGTTAGCAATAGAGAACCCAGAAATAGCGCCAAGAAAATCTTTTGAACACAGATTTAGCCAATGTGCTAAAGCCATTCAAATGGAGATGAGAACTTTGCAGAGAAGAGTGTTGGGGAAAGTGACTGAGCAGGCAGGGTTGTAGGCCCTCACACTGACAAAGAGGCTGTCTGGATAAAATCATTCTCTGTGTGTGTGTCTAGTTCCCACTTGTTTAGCCTATCACTCAGGTATTTGTCAGTGGCAGAGGGAAGTCATAGCCCTGGCATGGAGGGACAGCCTGATATCTGGCTACTTAGGAGAGGCATCTTGCTTAATGGTGTAAGATTTCCCTATGTCAAAGGCCTTTCCCTGGATCCAGCAGAGATATGAGCCTAATTCATCTTTCTCCAGTTGCTGTGCTGAGAACTGATGTTTTCGTCTGTTGGAAACAAGTTCTTAGAGGTATGTTGCTGCATTTTTCTTTATGTTCTAGAACCCACAATAGCTTTGCTTTTTCTGCTGCCTTTCAGAGTTCCTCATTTGGTTGTCTCTCTTATTATTTCTGGGTTATAACTCTGCTTGACCAAGAAGTACTAGTTGAAGTTGGTTCTCATTATCTGAGTATGCCCTCAACTTTGATTTAGAAATTGATGGAAACCCCTGCCCTGTCCTTCTCTTCTAGTCTCCAGCTTAGTGGTCTGAATTCCTAGCAATGTCAAGAAACCCACCTTTAATCAACATTTAGTATGAACACTGGAGCCACAATAATTAGTTGGCTTTGATGTACCTTAGACTTTTGCTATATAACACAGCTTTTGTTGCCCCATGTGTATTTGTTGGTGTGTGAAAGATCCCGGTCAGCAAACACTTTGTATTTCATTTTATTTATTTTCAAATCATAGGCCTTC
This sequence comes from Onychomys torridus, assembly GCF_903995425.1. Lineage (NCBI taxonomy): Eukaryota > Metazoa > Chordata > Mammalia > Rodentia > Cricetidae > Onychomys > Onychomys torridus. Next base: position 30,282,835 of record NC_050455.1, read on the forward strand.
AGCAAAATAGTTGTCACACAAAAGAGAAAGAAACAGCAAACAAGGAACAGATATGACAGCTTAGCAACAATTCTGGAACCTTGAAATCTGTAAAATTATCAATGTCGCGTCAAAACCTTCAACCTTTCCTTGGATGTGTGATTGCTCGTGTGCACACTTGTGCGGGGGGATCAGTTACGATAAAGACTTTTGTGTTTACTGTCATCTCCACGGTTCGCCTTGGTTACAAAGATCTTAAATCACGGTCAGTTCCAAGTCCACATTTCTCCTCATGCCTTCAGTAACCAGCACTCAAGTACACTTCGTTCACCCTTTGGTCCTCTTCTACCCCCATATTCTGACATAGTTAAAACCCCTGTGGCATAGGATTCTGGTGGATTCAGAGGCCCACCTGAGTTTACTTCCATAGCCACAAAATAGAAACATGAAAAGAAATTATGGAATGTCATATTCTCAACAGTAAGTCTACCTCCCTTTCAGCTTTAGTCACAAGTAAGCTCTTTAACAAAGTAAGTAGATTTAGGTCTCAATGGTTAACTCTAGTCCAGAAGAAAGTGTTTCAGACTGCCTCAGTTGCCCTAAGTTCCCCCAGGAGGACAAAACAGTAAAAGGACTTAGATTAGTCAGGATTCCCTAGAGCAGTGGTTCTCAACCTTCCCAAAGCTGCCACCTTTTAGTTCAGTTCATCGTTTTGTGGTGACCCCTAACCATAACATTATTTTCATTGCTATTTCATAGCTGTACTTTTGCTACTTTATGAATCATAATGTAAATATACACATTTTCCAGTGAAAGTTCTTAGGTGACCCCTATGAAAGGTCATGCAACCTACAAAGGGGTCAAGACCCACAGGTTGAGAACTGCTGCTCTAGAGGAAGCCCACTGATAGAATGGTTACAGTGGTCCAGGTCATAATGACTATCTCATGATGGAAAGGGCACCAGTTGTTCAGTGCACAAGGATAAATGTCTTAGCAGTCCCAGTCTGCTCTACAGTCTAAGTTGAAAGTCTAAAGAGAGCTTTACCACCACCAACAGCAGAGTAGATGAACTTGCCAGAGATAGTAAGGGCGAGAAGCCCTCAAAAACAAAGGTTCCTTCTTCCATGTCTTTTATGTAAGCTGCTACCAAAAGGTATGGCACAGATATAGGATGGGACTTCTCACTTCAAGTAATCTGATTGAGAAAACCCCTCACATGAGTGTCCAGTAGCTTAGATTTTAATTGATTCCAGGTATACTCAAGTTGAAAACTAAGATTAGTCATGACAGCACCCTTGCATATTCTTCAGTTCTTGGAAGAAGCAGGTTGCCCCATCCACTCACTGAGAAAATTTAAAGTGACACATTTTCCCCTATGATTCCTTAGAAGACATGTTTTAATTTCTTATTTAGCCTGTGGTGAGCCCTTGCGAGGACTATTTCTCACCTGTCAGACTTCCTGTTTTCTTTTGAGCTGATTAATTCATTTTAATTTTTTATTTTTAATTTGTTTTATCTAATATTTTCTCCATTAAAAAGAATGCGTTTTAATCTCTTCATTTTACAGGAGCTACACATCTCATGAATAACTCTGAATCTGCTTGATATTTCCAAATTCTCCTATATAACCAAGAAGTATAACAAGAAATCTAAACTGTCTTTTAATAAAAAACCTAGAGCCAGATTGAGGTAAATGCTGAAATGTCAGAGAGACAAAGGAACAAGCACTGCCACATCTCACCTCGCCAACTCTATAAATCCTCTGACTGAATGTCTCTGAAGTTCTCCAGCTGAAAAGCCTCAGTTCTGTCTCCTCACACCTTATATACCTTTTTCCACCTAGCCATATCACTTCTTTCTTAGTGCTGTTATTAAAGGCATGTGAGTCTCACTACTGGGATTAAAGGAGTGTGCCACCATTGTCTAGTTCTATGTTTAATTTAGTGGCTTGTTCTGTCCTCTGATCTTCAAGCAAATTTTATTAGGGTATACAATACATCACCACATTCCCCCTTTTTGTCTAAAATAATAAAAGAACATTATAACTAAAATTAAAAAACTATATACAATAGTACATATAATACATACAGTCAAGAATTACATTAACAATCTCCAGTCCATTAACATTTGACAAATTCAGAGAAAACAGTCCATTATTTATCCTATTTTGATGAGTCCAAAGTGTACCTAATTCACTTTCTATTCTAACTTGTATTGCCAACCAAAAACTTAGCTCAACATATTCTTGAAACTTATTTTACTATTTTGTTTCAACCAATGTGTGATATAGAAGTGTTTTGCTAATGTCCTAGAGTGTTGGCATTCTCCCAGATAAGTGTAAGTGTCAGCCATTAACTCTTAAGTTAATTCCATTGTGTTCCAGTAGCAGACATTGCATGATCTCTCTTGTTTAAAAGCCTGGGAGATGGTTCAATGAGCAAAGTATTTGCTGCACAAGCATGAGAAGGGGAACCCTGGTCCCCAGTGCTTAGATACATCCCAGACAGTATTATGACCATCTTGTATTTTTATCAGAGGATCTTCAAAGCAAGCAGACTAGCTAGACTAGGAAAGTTAGTAAATTCTTGGTTCAGGTGATGGACCCTGCTTTAATAGATAACATAGATAACAATTAAGGAAGATACCCAGGGTCTACTTCTGCCCTCATGCCCACACTCACACATATTTACGCACTCCACATATGTGAATAGGCATCACACAAACAGCAGACACACACACACAGCAGTTTTCTCAAGATATGTGTAATGGTACATAATGTGGTCAGTTGTGAATGTCCTAGGTTGAAAAGAACATGTATTCTTCACAGTTGAAAAAAGATGCTTTGTCGTATCAGTTATACCCAGCTCACCATTGGTGTTATAGGATTCAAGCATGTCTATAATTTCCCACCTGTTGCATCTATTTCTGATGCAAATGTGCTATGGTGTCCAACAGTAATAGTAGATTTTGTTACTCCTTTGACTTGATTGAGTTTGGCCTCACAAAATTTCACTCTCAGGGAGGTATATACATATCATGATTGTTATGCCTTCTTAGACAAGTTTTTGTTATCTCTTATCTATCTGGTTTTGTGATTATAGTGGACAGTATGTATAAAGGGTTTGCACTGTCTCTTAATAGGATGGGTTTAAATCACTGAAGGGTAAAGCAGTTACTAATGCTTTTGGATTAATACCTAGCATGTCATAACTGTTTTCTTGGCTCCTCTTTTTGTATTCTGTACCTTCTGCAGTTTATAGTCTCTCATGTATCCTCATTATTCCATCTCCTATTCCATTCTCTTTACTTTCATTTTTTCTCTCATCTGCCTTATCCTTCCTCTGCTCGTTCCTTTGAAAGCCAAAATTCAAATCATAAGTTTCAAGAAGTCCTCAATGCAGTTCTGTGTATAAGTATCAAAACTAATGCCTGTAGATAAAGATTTTATAATTTTAATTTGAGTTAATGAATATTTAAAATAAAGATTAGACCTGAGTTTCTTATCTATATTATTTTTGTTCTCATTAAAGAATTTGCTTTTAGCATTTCTCAAAGACACATTTACAGGCAAAAATTCCTTCAGTGTTTGTCTAAGGAAATATTTTTCTTTGATGTTAGAAGAATTTTGTGCAGTGTATAAATCTAGGTTGATGAGTTCTGTAGAGGGCACAGAGGTTCTTGTGCTCACAGATAAACATCTGGGAATCCAGGCGTGTTAAATATACAGTGCTTTTTCTTCAAAGGGAACGATGCATAGCCTGTTTTCTGTCCAGGAGGTTAGGGGCAGAAGTGGTTTATAGCCTAGTGTCCTTTGCACTATGTGTATGACACAGACCACACCACATCCTCCCCCAAGACCCTTAAGATGTCACATGTAATCAATCTATAGTACCCATCTTTATGGAAACTGTCATATGTACTTTACAAAGAGTTTCTATGTAGTCGTCTCTTAAGATTTATTGTGTACACAGGATTAAGCTTAATTATCACCAGGAAACTTTTTTTCAAAGTGCATTGTACTTAAATATGCCTAAATTAAACTACCCAATATCAGACTTCCGAAATTTGAATGAACACCAGCTGCTGAGTCATCTCTCTATCCTGATGTCTGTTTCTTTATAGGAATGTGTCCCACTTCTGTTTCTATCACAACTTTAAATCAAAATATTTGAATTTGATATGCTTATGTGTGGGTTTTCATAGCTTATTTTTGATGTTTCATTTCTATGGTATTCTTCATGCTCCTGGATTTGTTTTGCTGTTTTAACATTAACATAAGAAAATTCTGTTATTGTTATTATTTTAAATTTAGTGTCCTTTCCTTACTTTTCTGGTGTGTTCAATATGTATGCTGCTTTTTTAATTTCTCTGCAGTTGTTGGACATCCTTTATTTGTATTTGGCTTTGGTTTTCAGTGTGGAAGGGCTTCCTCATATGATCAGGTCTAAAGAGCCTTTCCTCTGCCTTGTTAAGTCTTTGTGAATTCACCAAAGTCATTTCCTCATCTCTATTGCACATGCCGTCCTTTTTCCTCTATCTCAGCATTTTTATCTGGATTCATTCTTGGAATTTTTATCTTTCTGGTTATATTTTCCATTAATTCTTGCATGATTTTTACTTTCTCTTAATTCTCTTACCATATTTGTCTTTTAAAAATTCATGGTAAGATGTTTCCAGCATTCCAGCTACTTTTGCCTCTGAGATCATGGTTTATTCAGTGTCTTCAAACTGATTGTTTTGCATTTTAGTATGCACTGTCCTTTTGTCCACGTTGAAAAGTTCCCATAATGTACTCAGTAAATAGAACAGAGATAAATAAGACTTTGTAATATAGTGATAAGAGTGGGGCAGAGATTTTGTAATATTGAGGCAAGAGTAGCCCTGTGATTAATATATCTATAGGTGATCCTGTCTCCATGGACTAGGAGCTTCACCAATGGTCTGTCCCCACAGTCCTGGGTAGGATGTATATAGAAAGCTACAAGAAAGGGCAGGAGTGGGTTATTTCCTTTTCTTTAGGTGAATTGGCTGTGACAAAAGCCTAGTAAGCTAGAATCCACTAAAATGATTTCCTTAAGGAATTAAAAAATGAAGAGGGAGATGGTTTAGTAGGTGAAGTCCTTGCCACACAAGTATGAGAAACTGTGCTGCAATCTCCAAACTCATGTGAAGCTGTTATGGTAGTGTGCATCAGTAATCACAGTGTTGCTGTGTCAAGAAGAGACAGGAGAATTTCCATAAGCTCATGGGCCAACAAACAAGGAAGAGATTGCCTTAAACAAGATGAAAAGGAAGGATAGACACTCTAGGTTGTCCTCTGACCTCCACAAATATTCCATGGCATACACTCCACTCAAATATGCAAACATGTACACACACACACACACACACACACACACACACACACACACACACACGTAAACAGAATAGAATGGTTTGGCATATTTTCCAATAATTTTCTCCTTTTCTTTGCTGGATATATGAAGGCTGCCTTTTAAATTTCCAGTTTTCTTTGCTAGGCCTAGAAGAGCTTGGAGACAATCGTCACAAAGGCAAGGCCCCCTGTAATGTGCTCCCTGGAGTTGCCAGCTCCTAGATGTATTGTCACTAGGCTTTAAACAACTCATCAGCTACAATTTGGGCTTTCCAACCCTAGGAATGGTTGGTATGGAGGTTTCCTCTCATGTGGTTCTCTTCAGGTTAGTAATTACCCTGTATCTCCTGTCCATGTATTTATTTCATGTCAACATTGTCCCTTGTGAACTCACTTCTTGATATATCTCATTAGAATTGTTAATATTTCAGTTTGATCATTGTTTTAATTCTTAGTGTTCGTCATTTTTCTTACTTCCATGGCAGCTGGCTTACTTGAAGGTGGTAGATACTTAATAAAGGTCTGCTTCTTAGGTGAATGGATGAATAAATGAATGTCTAAGCTACATCTGTACATAGACCCTGGCTTCCTTTGCTGTCATGAAACTTAAAGAAGCTGTAGATACCAAAGAATGCACATTGATTATTTTCCACAGCCACCAACTGCTCATCTGACCTGCGACTGGGAAGACATCCTGAGATCGTCTTGCTCACCTGGACACAACTCTGGGGCTTAGAGAAAATTATCTAGGGCAGTGATCATTTCTCAGTTTAGGGAAAGGAATAATTCATCTATTATAAGACAATATGAGGCAGTCATTTATAGCAAGGATTTTTATATGTTATGGAAATGTTCCTTTCTGACAAGAGGTTTTGGTGTTTTGACCTCACAGAAATATACCAGTGAAGATAAAAATAGAAGAACATAGGAAATGGTAGAGGGGTAAATGAAGTTTAAATGAAGACTATAGCTCAAAGGACTCTTCCTATGTCTTTCAATGTGATACTGGTTGCACCAATACATGATCCAGAGGAAAGGGCAATAATTTGCTGTTTTTCCTATCAGTCAAGGAACACAGATTACATGCTTACAAAAGAATGGCTATAGCTGGTGTCTGTTTTCTATTATAGGCAATAATGACTAGAGAGGCATAGACATTCATACCTGTCTTGCAGACTAGACTACTGGAGGATATAAGTATTCTTACTTTGAGAAGAGGCTCTACTGATCTATTAGTAAGGCATAGAAGCTGCAGGGTAGTCTCTCCATGTCTCTTATTTAGTGTTCTTTTGGAAAAGTAAAACATGCTTTGTTTCTTGGCCAGTTAAGACAATTAAATTATTAAAAATAAAAGGTCCCTTAAATGCTGGCATGCCAAACAGCACTGCCTACGACTGAAGAAGAGGCTCCTATCTGCCACCTGTGCACACTGGGCACAGATAAAGGAAAAAATCAGAACAATGCCATTAGCATCAGTTACTAGTAGTGTGATCAGCAGTGTGGCATGAGTACCATTGGAAAATGAAATTTATGTACTTCTTTGTGAGCATTTTCAACATCATATCCTGACACCCTGTTCTATAGGTAACTCTGAGATAAAAAGTAAACATGCTGGTGGCAAATACAAACTAGTTATATTTTCAGATGTTAACATTGGAGTTCCAAGGCTTCACTTCCTCCTGCTCTTCAGCCTGTATAAAGCATAGTTTTCTTGTCTAGTCACTCTTGAGTCTAATTCCTGACAGACTCTAATCTAGTTTCAATACAGTTGCAAACTAGCTTCAGAATGTCCCTAGATACATACATGTAGTTTGGTTTTGGTTTGTTTGTTTGTTTTGTTGGTTGGTTTTGTTTGTTTGTTTGTTTGTTTGTTTATCTTCTCCTTGAACACAATTCCACATTGACTGACCCGTGCTGGTTATACTTTTGATCTAGAAACTCCAGAAAAGGATATGATAAAAGTGACAGGGCACTAGACCATATTTTGTTTGCTTCCAAGCATCTTGACAAAAGGGATGTTGTGTGATTTGGTGGAGAAAGCATCCATTTTATGATCAAACAAATACTGAAAAAAATGACTATGGTAAGGACTGTCATTTCCTATCTTGAAAAAGAAAATGACTGTAATTTTGTGTTAGAGCCATTGGGGCAACTGGACTTCCACAGAGCACTGAGTATAGTGTCAAGCATATTGAAGATACACAACTTGGACTTCAGAAGTTAAATAAGTTTAAATGGTAAAACAGACATCAAAGGTGTAGGTTACAAAGACAGCAAGTCTGGAGGTAGAGAGCTGATATTTTAGGGGACATGCTTGATTATCAAGACATGTGCAATGGATTCAGTATTTTAGCATGCACCCTAACAGATCACATTATTCAGAATAGATTAAATATCGTACTGATTGCTGGTACTTCAATTTTCTGTCAACTCTTCAGAAGAGTGTTTATGTCAGTATAGGTCCAGCATAACATTTTTAGAATTATGCATAAAGATAGACATTTCCTACTTTGTGAACTTGCCAGGGATTTTCTTGGCCATTTTATGTGGGAGAAATTTATCAGGTCAATTCTTTCTTAACACACACTTTAAAGAGTAACACTATGTACACTTTTTAAAATTGGTACTTTTTTTTACTCAGAAACAGTCATAACTGTCACATAACTGTTTTTGCTTGTGTTTATTTCAATCTCTGTCCCCTCAACCATTTTTGGAGAATGTGTATTCTGATACTCTGGCCTGTTTGCTCACATCTCTTTTCATTTACAGGGAATTGGAATATTGACTCTCTCCTAGTGAGCTAAAGGATGTTCTGGTCCTTTTCAGCTGAAGAAGCTCATATTTGGAGTGCCTCTTCTGGGGGCTTCTGCATAGACAGCTCCATCTTTTGTAAGACTAACAATGTGATTGTCACCTGAAATGGAAACCTGCTGTTAAATTCTCCAACTAACAGGGAAATGTCTCATCAAAAGTCACAAAGCTATTGACAAGCCATTATAAAGACACCATTCTAAATGTGTGGATATGAAATGTTGCCTTAGGGATTTAGAGATATGTTTCTGGAGGGAAAGTTGCTTTTCAGGCAGTTTCTAGAATCAGGCAAGTTTTTATACTTGCATCTGGCTCATCATCAGTGACTCAGTAGGAACTGACCCATGAATACAACTACATTGTTCCTAGGCAACCTCTTGAATAAAAAAAGCAATGATATTTTTCTATGATTGTGGGGGTAAAATTTGATAAGAAAACAGATGGCACTTCTTAGCTTCCAGGAATTTTCAATAAACAAGTTGAATTGGATAGAAGTTTGCAAAAAAAAAAAAAAAAGCTTCTATATGTACTTTTGAAAACTTAGTGCTGGCTTTTGGTACAAACAATGACAATGTCAAAGCTTACAAACTTCAGCACATTGTAATTCTTGATTGCATCATGGCATCTCTGTAGCATCCAATGCTTGTCAAGCTGACTTCACCTTCCTTTATATTGACACATCAGTCTCCCTACAGTGAAGAACTAAATAGCTCCCTAACTCCATAACAGGTGGCAAACTCCCACTAACCAATGACTCAGGAATAAAGCACCCTCTGAACAAATATTGTGTAGGTTGCCCCAGCTATGAGGTGCATTTAGGGGGCATCAGTATTTTCAAATGGAGGTTTATTCTGTATAAGTGTTATGAGTTTTCATAAGAAAATCAGTAATAAATAAAGTATCACTCGGCAGGCTTTCAACACATACTTGTGAATCCACATGGACTGAAGTCTCACTCCCATGCTCTCAAATTCTTTTAATTTTGTATTTTCTGTTTAGTTTTTTCCATTTATTAAAACTATATTTCTTCTCCTGATTATAGTTTCCTCCCCTCTACTCCTCCTTGCTCCTGTCTCCCACTCCCATATAGATCCACTCACTTTTTCTCTCTCGTTAGAAAACAAACAGACTTCTAAGGGATTATAGTATAATATATAATAAACATAATACTATAACATAATGTAACCAATGTGATAAAACAAAACTACCACATCATAATTGGAAAAAACAAGCAAACAAAAGGTTAAAGCCCAAGAAAAGGCACAAGAAACAGAGACCTACTCCTTGCACAATCAGGAATAAAAACACTAAACTGGAAGCCATAATGCAGATGCAGAGGAACTGGTGCAGACCAATGCATGCATGTGCATGCTTCCTCAGTCTCTGTGAGTTCATATGAGATTTGCTCATGTTGATTTAGAGGGACTAGTTTTCTTAGTGTTCTCTATCCTTTCTGGCTGTTACATTCTTTCCTCCTCCTCTATCACAGGGTTCCCTGAACCCTGGAGGGAAGAAATTGATGGAGACATCAACTTTTGGTTTGAGTGTTTTGAAATCTCTGCATAATATCTAGCTGTCTCAGTATGTGTTCCCATCTAATAAAAGAATAGGATTCTCTGATGATGGATGAGTGTCTTCACTGATGTATGAGTATAGTAGACTGTCATTAGGAGTCATTTTATTGCTACTTGTTTTTTTTGGTAGAATAGCACTATTTGGTTTTACCCTAGGTCTCTGGTTATCTAGTCTTACGTCTGTGGTCACCCAAGCAATATCAGGTATGGGTTCCATCTCATGGAGTAGGCCTTTAATCAAAATGGATATTAGTTAGTTTTTCCAACAAGCTTTGTGTCACTATTTGCCTTAGCACATTTAGGGTTTATGTCTGGCTTGGTGTTCACATTTATCTTTTGGTAGAGATCTTGGTGTAGAGTAACTTCCTCTGCAAAAGATGCTAGCACAGTAGCATGAAATGGCGAAGGTTCTATGTAGACACCAGTTCAGCATCTCCATATTCAATGAATTGTATAGGTGTTGTCTTTAGCAATGACTTGCTATCAGTTTGTAGAGAGCAGCCTATTGTCTTGCCAACAACCTGGGTTGTTTGGGGATTCCCATGGAACCCCTTTGGACAACAACCAATTACATGTGACCCAATTCCAGTGGAAGAATTATTTGGTGACAAGAAATGGCCAATTCTTGCTCTGTCTCCCCCATTATTTGATGAATGTCATTTAGATCGCCTTAATATATGTATATATTTTAGGAAGCTTCTAGTGTACTGGTTTCTATACTGCCCCTCAAACAGCTCTTAATTTTAGCTGTCTTCCTCCCTTGGCCCCCTCACTCCTCTTTCTCCTCACTTGATCCTCCCATTCCAGCTCTCCCATTCGTCCATAACTAGCTATTCAATTTCTCTTCCCTCAAGAGATCTGTCTGTGCCCCATAGTACCTTTCTCTGTACCTACTCTCTGTGGTTCTATGGACTGTAGCTTGTTTATTATTGTTGTAAGAGCTAACATCTACAGATAAACAAATATGTACCATAACTGTCTTTCTGAGTCTGGGTTACCTCACTAAGCATGATTTTGTTCTATTTTTATCCATTTACCTGCAAAATCTATAATTTCGCTTTTTGTTTGTTTTTTTTAACAGATGAGTAATACTTCATTGTTTTAATGTACCACCTTTTCTTTTTCCATTCTTCTATTGAGGAACATCTACATTGTTTCTAATTCCTGGATATTATGAATAGAACAGCAATGAACATGAATGAGCAAGTGTCTTGTGTTAAGATGTAGAATCCTTTGGGTATATGCTCAAGAGTGGATCTTGGATCTTAAGATAGGGTGATTTTCATATTGCTGAGGAACCACCACACTCATTTCCATTGTGGCTATCCAGGGTTTTGTTCATATCATCCATGGATGAGTGTTCTCCTTACTCCACATACTTGTTAGCATAATATCTAGCTTGTCACTAATTTTTGTTGAACTTAGCCATTCTGATGGGTCTAAATTGAAATATCAAAGTAGTTTTATTTGCATTTCCCTGATGGCTAAGGATAACTAACATTTCCTTAAGTGTTTGAGTTTAATTCCCTCTTTAGATATGTACCCCATTTTTAATTTATTTATTTTCTTGATATCTAGTTTTTTTTAGTTCTTTATGTATTTTAGATATTAGCCTTCTATCAGATGTGTAATTGGTAAAAAAAAAAAACTTTCATCATTCTGTAGGCTGCAACTTTGCTTGAATGATGGTGTCCTTTGCAGGCAAAAGCATTCAGTTTCATGAAGTCCCATTAATCAATTGTTGATCTTAGTTCCTGTGTTAGTAATATTCTGTTCAGAAAATCTTGTGCCAATGAGTTCAAGGGTATTCCCTACTCTAGCTTCTATCAGGTTTAGTATATCTGGTTTTATGTTGAGGTCTTTGATACATTTGAAGTTGACTTTTGTGCATGGTGATAGGTATGGAACTATTTGGATTCCTCTACATGCATCCACCCACTTTGATCAGCACCATTTGTTGAAAATACTGTCCTTTTAAAGTGTGTGTTTCTTGTTTCTTTAGAAAAAATAAGGTGTCACAGGTGTGTGGATTTATGTCTAGGTTTTAAATTCAATTCCATTGATCAATGTGGCTGGTGTGTATGTGTGTATGTGTGTGTGTGTGTGTGTGTGTGTGTGTGTTTCCACATGAAACTGAAGATTTCCCATTAAAGATCTGTGAAGAATTGTGTTAGAATTATGATGAGGATTGCATTGAATCTATTTGTAAATTGCTTTTGGTAGGATGGCCATTTTTATTGATCCATGAGAAGGGGAGATCTTTCTATTTTCTGATATCATCTTCAATTTCTTTCTTTGATATCTTAAAGTTTTTATTATTATTATTATTATTATTATTATTATTATTATTATTAAGACTTTCACTTGCTTGACTCAGCCTGCCACGTCCCTGGCCAAAGTCTTAACTTGATATTTTCATTTCTATGCTTCAATATTTCTCCTATTTTACCTTATCAACTCTATATGCATATAAGCCATAGGCTGAACATCTCACTTCTATATGTACTGATGAAGAATTTTGAGAAATGTACAAAGATGAAATTTGTGTTTTTGCCTATGCATTGAGCTTAGAACCCATACAGTCCAGTAGAAGGTTTCTAACTTTAAGTTACTTAGTATCTTGTACAAATACTGTCATCACCTTTTCCTAACTTAATCTTTATCACCTCCTGTTTCTCCATCTCTCTGCTGTGGGATGTTTTGTATATCAAATGTGTTGCTCTGATTGGTTAAAATAAATAAAGTGCTTATTGGCCAGTAGCCAGGCAGGAAGGATAGGGTAGGCAGGACAAGGAGGAGGAGAATTCTGGGAGGTGGAAGGCTAGGGGAGAGAGATATGGCCAGCCATGACAAGAAAGAGATAAGTTAATGGTAAGCCACCAGCCAAGTGGCAAAGTATAGATTAATAGAAATGAGCTAAACATAAGAGTAAGAGCTAGACAATGGTAGGCCTGAACTAATGGCCAAGCAGTTTAAATAATATGAATGTCTGTGTGTTTATTTTATAAGTGGGTTGTTGGACTAACAGGGCTTGGTGGGGGCTGAAGAGAAGCTCTCCAACTACAATCTCTCACTTACAATATCCCAATGTAGCTTTGGTCCCTGCATCCTCAGTTAGTTTCTTCTAATTAGCACAACCTTATATTTGAATTTCCTTTTCAGAATTTGCCTGTCCAGGCACATACTGTTTATACTATTTAGTTTTGAAGTTTGATTCTTTATGCTTTTTATTTTCACCCTCTTTATAATTCTCTTATGCTTCCTTCTTCTGGCCTGTGTTGGATGGTAAGAACATTACATACTCCTATGGCTACACTGTTTGCTGCTGTCCTCTGATCCTGAGGTGGTAACTTCTGCTTCATCACCAGAGCATGTGATCCTCACTACGTCAGTCTCTAATTTCTGAGGCTGAGGCTCCAAGGTGGCTGGTCAAGCTTTTGTGGGAAGCCTATTAAAATGACCAAAGGTTCATGGCAGTACTAAGGAGAATGAAGACTCTTATGTTAAATATTTTAGAATGGTGATCATGATTATGAATTCTATAAATGGACAAATACCTGTCCAAATACAACTGCTACAGATTTTACATGGCTGGAGTGAAGTTTGTGTAGATTCAAAACATCTTAATCTTCAATGATAGCACTTAATTGATGGTTGTTATGAGAATGCAAGTGAATCAACATGTGTAAATTGCTCAAGGGAAAATCTTACTATGCACTAAGTATGACTGAAAAGTAAGTTACTATAACATGTATTTTAGCAATGATGCCAGTCTGACAAGCTTAGTATTTCCCATAACTCTTCATTGAATTTATTTTAAGTTCCATATCCTGCATCAGTCTTTTGGGAAATAGAACCAATTAGACAAGACAGCTCCAAGAAAAGCACCAAGTCAAACTTCAAAATTTAAAAAGAAATAGTCAAATGAATGAAGCCAGAGTATTTCATTGTTGTTCCACCCACCCACACCCTCTTAGCCCAGCCAAGCTTTCCCTGTGGATGTAGTTCCAGATGTGTAGATTAATATGGAATTCAGCAGGAAGTAGCTTAGATGGAAAGATACAAAGGGGACACCAGTATGAACTGTGTGTCTAAGGAACTAGAGGTTAGTGGAGAGGAAATTCCACTTTCTGACTCTAAGGTCAGAGGTCTGTGAGGAAACAAGGAACTCCTCAGGAGTTCTGAGGAGATGATGTGTTGTCCATATCCTCAGTTGGGAAGGCTTTAGAGATAAGGGAACCATGAGAAAGCAGGGACAGATTTGAATGGAACATTTGCATGCTAAGGTCACCAAAACAACATTTATGGTTTTGACAGTGACCCAACCTAATCAAACTGACTGCTGTGCCTGGTAGAAATAATTGCACATGAGTTACATACAGAGATCTTCACCAATGCCTTTTGAGTGTAATTTTCCTTTTCATTTTCAAGTGATTTGTTTATTTATATATTTATGTGTGGGCATGTGAACAATGGTGTATGTGTAGAAGTCTGAAGACAAGTTTTGGGAATTTGAATTTTTTTCTACCCTGTGGGTCACAGGAACTATACTCATGTCCACAAGCTTAGTGGTAAGTAAGCACTTTTACCTTGTGAGCTACCTCAGTGGTCCTTAAGTGTCATGCTGTAAGACTACTTCATGTTCTCACCTACCTTTGGGATTTAAATAGCCGATGTCAAGGCCAGTATTTCACACAAAACAGAAAAATTTTTAACTGTTCGTAAGGACAAATTTCATAAAAGTGACACACATGATAGTTAAGAACAGATTTTTATGTTATTAAAATATTTTGAAAAATTCAAATTGCTCATATTGGTATGCTTATTGGAACACTGACAGATGTTTAGACTATTTACACAGTTCTTCATTAAAATTACTAATTTTATTACAATGAATTCAAATTTAAATAATTTATAAATACTTCCTGAAAACAGGTCATTTAATTTTCAAAGTAAAATTTTCCTTCTTTTGTGATATTATTGTTGTTTAATAATCTATGTGTCCTGAGAAGCACTTTATGTGGGAGGTACTATAAAACTGATGCAGTATTTAACTGCTAGCCTATTCTTCACTGTCCAATCTTTTAAGTAATGGGACCAGAAACAGTAGGCCTACTATCATAGAATCCCAACCAACATGATAAACGCTAAAACTGACTAAAGCAGTCAAGCCTTTGATTTTTCAATGTCAGCAGAGATATTAGATAGCAGGGAACCAGGGACATTTCCTATTCACAGAAACATCTGATCATGAATCTGGGATGTAAGTGCTCATCATAAATCTGAAGTTCAAGGACAAGGCCTGGGCATTTTCAGTACAGAGGTAATGTAAGGCCATAGAACTGGATGAGAGCAGCAAGGATAGAGATCTATATTCATTCAGTTATCTGTTGTCCTGTTAACATATATCAATTGAGCTTATTGATTAGGTTCAGTGTGATATTTTTCTAATGCATGCAACATGTCCTGGTCAAATCTTATCTCTCTTCTACCTTGCTTCATAACAACTACTGAGTCAATCCTTTTCCACCTTCCATATGTGTGGACATGCACTGCATGTCTCTCTGTGTCTCATGCATTACCATTAACACAATGTGCTCTAGCTCCATCCATTGGCTTTGAATGACAGGATATTATTCTCTATGCAAGACTGTTGAAGGAGGAGTTCTCAAGAGGTGTTCTATGTTCGCAGTCTTCAGTTGCTCATTTAATAGTCAGAACTACTTCCCCCACTTCACAGACTTGAACAGTGAAATTTAGAGGGCTCATGCAATTTTACTAAAAGGACATAGCTTTATTGAATGTAAAGACATTGTGACTATGGAAAGTTCACAGTAAACCACTGTATTTCTAAAGCTTGAAATTCAACCCCTGAAAAGATAAGCATTGATAATATAAATAGCTGCTTCACTGAAAATGCCAACAAACCCCATACTTTACCAGGGAAAACAGTAAAAGAGTATATTCAGTTCTTTAGATGCAATGTGGCCCATCAGTGGTGGCACACACCTTTAATCCCATCACTGGGGAGGCAGAGGCAGGCAGATCTCTGTGAGTTTGAGGTCAGCATGGTCTATAAAGTAAGTTCCAGGACAGCTAGGGCTACATAGAAAAACCATGTCTCAAAAAAAATCTAATAATAATAATAATAATAATAATAATAATAATAATAATAATGCTGCAATATTGCAATAAGGATGTTCTTACATTGTTCACCTGTATCAGTGAAGCAAAGCAGATATTTCAGAACTGACCCAAACATCTAACTAAACCTTGCTTTCTCTCTTTGTATTTCTACTTTATAGTCAGGCTTTCACATTGCAGCACAGCTTTGCATGGGGATCTTTGGAGGGGACATCAGACTGCATCTCAGATGTGACTCTGTGATCTCTGGTCCTTGTTGTGACTGAAGGACTTATTTTTTCATCAGACACACTTTGGAGTACCTGTGAAGAAATAAGAAGCAGTCTTCTCACTAGTAGAAAATGAAAGATCATGACAAATAAATGTGCAAATATATAGACTAATTACAAATTATAGCCATTATATAAGAACAGAAATATGGTAGTGCATGGTCAATGATGGGAAGATCTAGCTGGATAGAAGATAAAGTAGGTTTGGAAGGAGTCCACATTGGTTTGAATGATAATGACCCCATGGGCTTATATTTTTGAATTTTGGTTTCCAACTCATTGAACTGTTTAGGAATATGGCCTTGTTGGAGGAGGTATTTCACAGGGGCTAGGCTTTGAGCTTTCAGAATCCTAAAGTAGGCACAATTTCCATCTCTTTCTGCTGTATGCTTGTGAATATGATGTAAGCTCTTAGCTACTGCTCCAGCACCATGCCTGCCTACATGCTATCACATTCCCCACTGTTACAGTCATGAACTAACCCTTTGAAACTGCAAGAAAGTCCCCAGTTAAATGCTATATTTTATAACTGGCTTTGGTCATGGTGTCTCTTCACAGTACTAGAACAGTAACTGAGACAAGGGAAATGTAAGTCAACAGTCTAGTCATGGGAAGGAAACATCAAAGCAAAGAGGAAACAAACATATGCCCCTTGTAGTAAGGACAGCAAAATTTGAGAAGACATCAGCATCTAGGAAGATTTGCTTTTCAAAAGCAGCCTGGACACTCTGTTTAGAGTAGAAAAGTGTTAATAAACTAGGAATGCTATTCTTTTTTTTTTTTGCAGTACAATATGAGAATCTGAAATGAGCTAATTTAAAATGACTTAGATCCTGCTTTGCTTCTATAATTTCATTAAGACAGACTAAGATTATAGCTAATTCAACAAATGCAATATATGTTCAAACAAAATTTGTTGGTTTTAAAAGACCACTAGCTATGTTATGTAATTCAAAGTAACTATGCAGTTGGTTTAATTGTTTGGGAGAAATATTCTTCTGGCAAACTCAATAAGCAATCTAGCCAAATAAGTTGAATTTGGCTTGAGACTATGACCTGATGAGCAACTAGAGCTAACTCTGTACTCTTTTGAGCTGGACACGAAATGGTTGATTTGGATAAGTCTCTTTCCAAACAGATACAATAATAATAATGATAATAACAAACTCTTTCCAAGATATATAAAGATCTCAAGATATTTTCCAGTACAAGAAGCAAATTTAATTGCCTTTGTCTGTCTTCTAGTTTTCTTTTTGTTGCTGTAATGAAAAAGCTGACTAAAAGGCACTTAGGGAAGGGAAAGATTTAGTTAGCTTAACTTATAGGTCACAGTCCATTATTAAAGGAAGTCAGACTAGGAATTCGAATGGAACTAAAATGCAGAAACCATGGAGGAACACTGCTTGCTGGCTGGCTCTCTGGTTCAATTTCTGACTCCCTCAGGCTTAACTAACTTTCCTGTACATCCTAGGATTACCCGAGTAGGGATCATGTTACTCATATGGGTTGTTTCCTCCTCCATTAGTTAGTAATCACTACTATCCCCTGCCAACAAGCCCACAGGCCAACCTGATCTAGGCAATTCTTCAAAGAAGACTTTCCTCTCACATGACTCTAGACTGTATCAAGTTGGTAATCAAAGCTAACAAAGACAGTTGCTGAAGATATTCATGGGGTAAGCAACTGTGCCAGTTCAGATGTTTATACTCTTGGAAGTAGGAAATAATGTGAAATACAATGAAACCTTCTTTGTTACTCTGATTTTTTTTTTTTTACTGTTTTTGATGGCCAATGTAGAAAGAAAAGGAACATAAAACACAAGAGGCCTTGAATGAATCCATGAACAGTGACAACATCAAGTTTCTATTTCTATATATAGGCTTTATTTTTCTTTCTTCATGTGTAGTTATACTATATTGATTTATTTAGTCCATTTTGTAAAAATTCACTGAATATCAACTTAAGACACAGGTAGTATTCAAGGCAGATTAGCTCTACACATGAAAGTATACCAATTTACATGGCCTCACCACTCCCTTTTAAAGAGTAAAGGCAGAGTTTTAAAATAAATTCATGTATGAACAAATTTTAGATTACAAAACTATTTTATGTGCCTTTATGTAAATCTACTCCATTCTATTAAATAAGCACTACAATGCATTATTTTTATTTTGACATTTTTTTACTGCTATAGGAGCTAACTTGCTTGAGATTATTTAATTTGATTTACAATACTATATTAATTTGGTAGGTTTGGAAGTACTCTTACTGTATATCATTCTGGGATGTCATTTTATACCAGAATTACTAGATTAAATAACTCTTCCTATTTATATTTTAGTGAAATAAGCATAGCTAAGAAAAAAGGTGGACTCTAAATCATTCTTTGAAACATAATCACTTATTTATTTATTTGTTCATTAATTAATTGATTTGCTATATTGGAGATTGAACCCAAGATCTTGTGCCTGTTAGCACAAGCACTCTATCACTAAGCCAAACCTCAGCTTTAAACAATTATTAAAGAGTATTTTAGGAGCCACATGTGTAGCTCAGAGGCAGAGAACTTGTCTAGCATGTAAGAAACCTTAGGTTTAATCCCCAGCACCAGAAATATAGAATATTTTTTGTTCTATTAAAAAATTTAAATGTTAATGCTAACTATAGGGAGGAAATGATGACAAATACTTAGGAAAAATGAAAGAATTCTGTGAGAAACACAAAATACTAAGATCAGAAAAAAAAGCCAATGGATTATGTTTGGAACATAAAAGAGAGTATTTTGAATAGTGTTAATGGACACTTATCTGAAAAGGCATTAAATTAAGATGAGATGGCATTTGTGGTAAAAAAGAAAACAAAAAACAAAACAAAACAAAACAAAAACATGAGCTTTATGGAAACAACAACCCAGAAGTATGGATTAGAAAACTCTAGAAAGAGAGGCTGAAATATCATAAAGACACTAAACCAAAAGTGATGTAAGTGGGCAGGAAACATATCTCATTGGCAAATTTCTTGTTCAGCTTGTACAGAGCCTTGCCTTCTGTCCCTGGAACCACAGGAAAGAGCAATATTAGAATAAAAAAAGAGACAAAGACTACCCTCAGCTGGATGGACAATAGAGCTATAAGTAATACTGAGGGAATCAGACATGGACCATTTTCTAGGTCTTTATTGTGCTTAGTAAGGAATATAGGGATGTGGTTAGTGTTAGTTGTCAATCAATGTGCCAGGACTTAGACTCACTTAGAAGATGCTAGAATCACCTCCAGACACATCTGTGAGGGGTTACCTTGTGTGAGAAGAGTCACTTATTTTAGGTGATACCATCCCCCGAGATGGGATTCTGTGCTCCAAAAAGCCTAAGAGGAATGCATGGATCATGATGGGGAAAATCATGGATATTTTATTGAATACCAGTCTGCTCCAAAAATATACACTCAGTAATTTGGGATGGTGTCTGGATGAAGCCTCTCAAACTCCAGTCATAGTAAAAGTCCATGGAGGGCTTGGTGACAGAATGCTGAGTCCAAGGCTGGAACTCCTCATTCAGGAAGGCTGGGGGGGGGCATAAATGAGAGTTTTTGTTTGTTTATTGTTGTTGTTTGGTGGTTTTTAAACAACAAGAATTGACTTTCCTAACATAAACTGAACAACATTGGCAATTAAATAAAGAGGCAGACCCCTGTCTTTTTTGTGAAAATTTCTTTCTGTTTTTATCTTATGCTATAAATAGTCAGTTTTCTCCATCCCTGAGTTCCCCATCTGTGGATTCAACCAACCATGGAAAAGTCAAATTACATCTATATGAAGCATGTTCAGACTCTTTCCTTGTCATTACTCCCTAAATAATGCAGAACAACAACTGTTTACACAGTGTTCACTTTATATTACATATTCTAAGTAGCCTTAAAACAACTTAAACCATTCAAAGCTGTGCAAGGTAAGCATATTTAGAAGGACTTGATTATCTGGGGATTATGACAGGGACATGCAAGGTTTCCTGGATCAAATCCCCGAGGATCCCATAGAATGACAGTAGATATATTTGATATAATATTTTCAGATAAGAAAAGGCACACACTGCACTCTGCTAGTGACAGTTCTTCTCCATGATGAGATTAATGACTCAATGAAATGCTCATTTAGATCTTTGTTTTTGTTCTTCATCCTCTTCATTGTTCCCTTGTCCACAGTGTGTGTGTGTGTGTGTGTGTGTGTGTGTGTGTGTGTGTGTGTGTCTGTCTGTCTGTCTGTCTGTCTGTGACTATGTGTGTGTAGGTTTACTGTTGCATATTTTGAACTTGCTGCTATGTCCCTCAGAATGTCAATTTATATCCAGGACAATAAATTCAAACATCTAACAACATCTGTAATGAGGGTGGAAATGGAAAGAATCTGCTAGAACCCTGGACCAGAAGGCAAGAATAGAAGAATTTCCATGATAATGTTCTCAGAGAGCTACACCACTATTTTCCATTTTTCATGAAACAGTTATTGAGGAGTAACAATCCTTGTGTTAGGCCCCAAGGAGAAATAACTAACTCACACATCTGGGCTGATCCCTTCTAATATTTTCTCCATAATCATTTTGTTGGCATAATTAAAGCATAGTCAAAATAATATTCTTAGGTATTAGATATCAAAGAAAATGACTGCGAATAAAATATACTTTTGGCTAGGGAGAACAGTTCAGAGTTAAAATAATTTCCTGTGCTCCCTCTTCATTTCATGCATAGCCACGGGCAAGGCATTCCCTACAAAGCATTTCTATTCCCACAATGGGCTGTAACTTCCTCTGGCATGGCATAAACTCCATTTCATGTGTGCTAGGCTATACTAGTTTCCAAAGCTCAAGCTAATTATTTGAGATTTATCTGTGTGGAAACAGGGATTAAGCAAGCAAGGGAAATGAGGAAATGTTATTTAGTGGCTCTGTTTAACAAAGGATAATGAAAACAAGGTTACACAAAATGAAATCTTTCCCGAAATAAATACCTAGCTAGTGAAGGGGAGTGTTCTGTGGTTGGCTTTCTCTGCTTTCCCATAGATAACTGCTGATAACAGAGATAGAACAGACGTGCTTGCCTTCAAGCCAAGAGCAGGAACTACATTACACTTATCTCTTTGACAAACTTGTTACTAAACTTGTTTCTTGTTCTTATTTGTCCTTAACCCTAAGAATGTTTGCCCCCCCCAAAAAAAGGGAAAAGAAAAACACCCTCTTTATGATATGATCAGTTTTCATGGAAAGCACATTATTTAAAATAATATTATTAGCCTCCAAATTATTTTTCATAATTAATTGGTTTCTCCCCTCAAAGCTCTAATTTTACTTTTCTCAATGTTTTACCCCAGAATTGGTTGTTTTCCTGTTATTTCCTAATTGCACATTGTACCCTGCTCCAATTTTCATAATCACAATTATTTCATCTGGGGGAAAATAGTCTTTTTATTTTATGTCCTTTAGTGTAGAGTTTTAATTTCCTCACATTGCAATCTTACTATTTATCTTTTTTTTCATGGACTTATTTGCAAAATTTGTTCACTGTTATGACCCAAATCTTTCCAAAATGAGATAAAAATAAAAGTGTTGCATCACATTCATCTATTATTTATTTGGATGACAGGATTTTGTAATACATCAAGATAAAAAACAATATCTATAAATTTGTTTGGGTTAAAGCAAATGAGCACATTGTTAGAGCTTCATTAGCATCAACCTCTGACTTTCTTTAACACACTCGTAGTAGAAAAGCCAATTCTTCAGAGTGGAGTCGGCTACTTTAGGCTTTGAAAGATGGGTCTGCAGGCACTGCCCGAGAGCTCGGGTAAAATGGAATTATCCTTACCTAGGGCAGCTTTCCTCCTTGCGGAAGCAACTGCCCTGACTTGCAGCTATGGCTCCAATGGGTCTTGTGGATAGGCTCCTCTGAACCCTAGGTGTTTTTGTGGTCTTTCCAAGTGACTTAGCCTACATTGGATATCCTGTGACTCTCCACAGTAATTGCTCATCTCTCATAATTTTCTTGAGTTGATGTTGCATTGAGGAATAGAAAGACAAAGAACTTTCTTTTTGGAGTAGTTTGACCAAGAGCAAGCCGTATTGTGTGTGGTCCCTTTGGATTGGAGCTTTGCTAGGTTTCTTGCCTCCTGCAATGTTAGCTGTTCTAACACACTGTGTAACGATGCCCTTAAACCTCTGATGACAGCTAATGTGTCTCTTCCCCTTAAGTTGTTTCTATCAGATACATCGGGTCCTGGGGATGATAAAAGTAGCACTTCTCTGCTTCTTTGGCCAAAGTGACAAAATCTGATCTCCTGAGATGGAGTCCTTCACTCCTCTCTCCCTTTCATTGTCGTGGCTCACCTCTGTCTTTCCTGTCTTGGAAGATTAGAGGTAATGACTGCTATACCCAGATGCCATTCAGCCAATAGACACTGCTTTGAATTGATTCAATTATCCCCTTGATTTATTTTTGTTTTAATTTTGCTTCCTTGGCAGGCTCCATTGACATAGAGTGGATTTTAATGATGCGAGTTAAGCCAAAATGTAGTTCAAAAGCTATGTCTGTCTGTTTCTCAGAAACTCACAATTTTTGTGAAACATACAAATGTGCAAATAAACACTTAACAAAAGATGATGAAAGACCCTAAAGCTGGAATCTCCACAGAATCCCTAGCAACCTGTAACTCCCCACACAACAGTGATAACCTGCATTTCTGCATTGGGTCAGACTTCTCTTATCTGGGACCTAATACTGCACAACTGTGCACCACTCTGAATCTCTGTGCCCCTCCCTTCCTCTGTACCCTCCATGCCCTATGTACCCCTCCATGTCCTCTGTACCCCTCCGCACTCTTTATAGCCTTCCCTGTCCTCTCTTATCCATCTAGTTTAAAATCACTCTCTGTCTATATTGTGCCATGGTGTTTTTCATTGGCTTTGATAAGTATCATTTTCACTACATTGTCATCATTATCCCATGCCCTGGTCTCACCTTGAGTAGTATGGCAATGTCAAAAGCCCTGTGGAAATAAACGACATAAAACTCTTAACCCATACTATGTCCACAGTTGTATTCTATGGGAATTAGTAATTCTACCATAATAATAAAACTTTAATATCCTTAAAAATTACATTGGAAACAATTCTTGTGAACTTTACTTGGGAACTAGCTACAAAATAAGGTACAGAAAGCTTAAAGTTTTTTGCTAAATATTTACAAATTTGAATACACTCATTATTAGTTACAAGGAAGTCTTATAAAATTAAACAGTGTTTAAAGACTGGAAGAAGATTTGAACAATACAAATGTCAAACAAAAAATCAATCTCTAGAATAAAAAGAAAGAGCATATTGATGTGAGAAATTTAGAGACTAATTAAACAGCAAATGTAGCAACAGAAATACAAGAAGGAAAAAATTTACTACCAAAATAATATGAAAAATATTCCACCTCTCTACTAATACATGAAATTGCATTGAAATACATTTAATTCTACTAAAAGCTCATTAAATTGACAAGATGGTTCCATGTTTTAAAATACTGATTTGAGGGAGGAAGGTAGAGTAAATGAAACATTTATAATTGGTGTACTTACTTGGAGAACAATTTGAAAGTAGTCAGTACAATTGAAGACATGAAACACTTGACAATATCTAATGTGATTGAGATATTTACTCCCTTTGTACCTATTTAGTTTCTCAGATATGATCCTGCACACAAGGTACACATGGGCACTTGTAGAATGTTAGATGATATAGAGAGAAACATTATATTTGACATCAGGAGAATAAGATCCTCAATAAGAAAAATTATTAGACTATGATGTTTGTTTAAAATTGAATATACAAATAAAATGTTTTTTTTAATTTAAATTGAATCATGCCATGTAGTGATATTTAACAGAATGAGGAGCTGCATAATACATTTGAATAAAAAACCAACTTCTTAAGGAATAAAGTGCAATACTACATATGGATACTAAGAAATATTGAATACTGCTATATACTATTTGAAGTAAACATGTAGCACAAGTATAAAAATTCATGAAGGAATAAACATTCATTTCTGAATATCATTTCCTTGCAATGTAGGATAAGAGAAAAGTTTATTTGTTGCGTTTCCAGGGCATCTTGCTCTTCTGGGTATGTTTTCTTTTCTGAGGCACATTTTCTTTATATATAACTATATATATAAATATATAATGTTATAATTTAAAAAAGGAAAAATCATGTAAGGGTATATGTTGTAGAATACTATTTTAAGATGTTTTACATTTGTTTATGCTGTGGAACATTTGTTTAATGATGCAAAGATGCATTGCATTTTGTTTTGTTGCATTTCTTTAACTCTGTGATGCTGTGTTACTTTGCCTATCTAAAACACCTGATGGTCTAAAAAAGATCTGAATGGCCAATAGCAAGGCAGGAGAAAGGATAGGTGGGGCTAGCAGGCAGAGACAATAGAAGAACTGGCAAGAGAACAAGGAGAGGAGGATGCTAGGGACCAGCCACACAGCCACACAGCAGGACATGGAGTGGAAGTAAGATTACAGAAATAAAAAAGGAAAAAGACCAGAGGCAAAAGGTAGACAAGATAATTTAAAGTTAAGAAAAGCTGACAAGAAACAAGCCAAGCTTAAGGCTGGGTATTTAAAATTAATTTTTTTTTAAATTTTTTTCTTTATTATTATGTGTTTTAAATTTTATACATCAGACATGGGTTCCCCTGTCTTCCCCCATCCCGCCCCCAACCCCACCTTCCCCCCAGCTCCTCCCCTCCATTCCCATGTCCTCCAGGATCAAGGCACCCCTGGGAATTCATTTAAACCTGGTGGATTCAGTACAGGCAGGTCCAGTCCCCTCCTTCCAGACTGAGCAAAGTGTCCCTGTGTAAACCCAAGGTTTCAAACAGCCAGCTCATGCACTAAGGACAGATCCCGGTCCCACAGACTGGGTGCCTCCCAAGCAGATCAAGCTATTCAATTGTCTCATTTGTCCAGAGGGCCTCATCCAGCTGGGGGCTCCACAGCCTTTGGTTCATAATTCCACAGCCTTTGGTTCATAATTCATGTGCTTCCATTCGTTTGGCTATTTGTCCCTGTGCTTTTTGCAATCTTGGATTTGACAATTCACGCTCTTGCAGATCCTCCTCTTTCTAGATAGTTGGACACCTGGAGCTCCACCTGAGGCCTGGATGAGGATCTCTGCATCCACTCCCATCAGTTATTGGATGAAAGTTCCAAGACGAAATTAAGAATAATTGTCTGTGTATGATTTATTTGGGAGCTAGGTGGCAAGTCCCCCTAAAGAAGCAAAAACAACCCACAACATGTGTTAGAGAACTTGCTTACCATGTACAAAGCTGTATAGTTCATTTTACAGTACTAAAGAAGAGGATGCAGTATTATGGACTTTCGTGAGGGTTATGTGAGACACACCAAACTGCCACATAGTATTACACATGTGTAGGGCAGACATTCAAAAAGTTTCTGCTCCTTTATCCTTATTTTCTCAGTAGGAATAGTTTCTCCTGCATCCCTTCCTCTTGATCAAAGAGGGATGTGGTAGCAAACATGAGCCCTAAGAGATAACCACTGTTCATTTGTGATGTTAATCATGCATGATCTTGAGTCATTTTCCGAATTCTTTGTAACTCACTTTTCTACCTCTGGACAATAATGGGGAGAAATTGTGTATATTTTAATTTTAAATCTATGTTGATGTACTCAAGATATAATTCTTATTCTTTGCCACATCATAACATCCATTATCTCTCTGTATTTATTGTCAACTAGTTAAAAGTAATGTTGGCTCTTGGATTTGGAAAAACAATGACATCATGAAATTTGCAGGCAAATGGATGAAACAGAAAATATCATCCTGAGTGAAGTACCCAGACTCAGAAGGACAAACATGGTATGTACTCACTCATAAGTGGATACTAGATGTAAAACATAGGATAACCAGACTGCAACACACAGCTTCAGGGAGGCTGGCTAGTAAGGAGGACCCTAGGAAGGACACATGACTTGCCCAGCAAAGGAGAAATAGATGAGTTCTACATGAGCAAACTGGGGATGGGGGGGGGTAATGGAGGGCAAGGGATGGGGGTTAAGAGCATAGGGGAACAGGAGGTTCAAGATGGAACAGGAACAGAGTGGGATTGCAAGGAAAGAGATACCATGATAAATGAAAACATCATGGGAACAGGGAGAGACAGGGTGCTAGGGAAGTTCCCAGGAATCCACAAGGATGACCCCACCATAGACTACTGGCAATAGTCAAGAGGGTGCCTGAACTGAACTACTCTGGTGATCAGATGGCTGAATACCCTAACTGTCATCATAGATCCCTTATCCAGTGACTGATGGAAGCAGATACAGAGATCCAAGGCCAGGTGCCAGGCTGAACTCCAGAAGTCCAATTGATGAGAGGAGGGATTCTATGAGCAAGGGCCATTGAGACCATGATGGGAAAAAGTACAGAGATAACTAGCCAAACCAGTGGAAACACATGTGCTGTGGACCAATAGCTGAGGAGCCCCCATGGTCCTGGACTAGGCCCTCTGAATAGGCAAGACAGTTGTTTAGCTTAAACTGTTTAGACCGCCCCCAGGCAGAGGGATCAGAACCCATCCCTAGTGCTTGAGCCAGCTTTTTGGAGCCTAGTGCCTATGGTGAGACACTTTGTGCAGCCTTGGTGCAGGGAGGAGGGGCTTGGACCTGCCTGCCTCAACTGAATGTACCAGGCTCTGCTGACTCCCCATGGGAGACCTTGCCTTGGAGAGGGTAGGATAGGGGTTGAGTTGGTGGGGGGAAGACTGGGGTTGAGAGGAGGGAGGACAGGGGAATCTGTGGTTGGTATGTAAAATGAATAGAAAAATCTCTTAATAATAATAATAATAATAATAATAATAATAATAATAAAGTCATGTTTGCTGATGGCATGGTTACATCTCCTGGGATGAAGAGCTATAGTTTCAGAGTATCTGTTTTGTGCAACTATAGCAAGTTGCAATTGAATAGTATTGTCAGACATGGTACCCATGGCTTACTAATGAGATGCTAAGGGTGATCTGGTTATAGGTACTGAAATGGAAGCATCTAGCCCAATGGAGGCCAGAAATAAAAATGTAATAATCTGAGCACAAATCATCCTGGCTGATTCAAAAATCCTGATTTTAATCACTCTTTTTGCCTATTATTTTTGTGCTGTTTCTGGGTGTCCACCAAGCTATGTATAACAGTATAGAGGAAAATTGTTGGCCAATGAAATCATTATCTTATGAAAGAAATGATGCCTTCAATTTTCCCCTCTTTGTATGAATCAGTGCTCATCCCACCTCAAATGAATCTGTACAGAGATAATTACCAATGGAAGCTACATTGACTAGGATTTGAGCCACCAAATTTATACAGTTATACTTTTGGATAGAGATTTATTTCAAATTAAAATATAATGAATGTCTATGCAAAAATAATGCCAATTCTTTGAAGTATTAGATCTTATGAGCATGACCTAACTGGTAATTTGCTTGGATTTAAATGTGTTTGCTTTGAGAATGTGTAGGAAGCTCAGTGGAAAACAAAAAATAATGTAACAATTTTGCTTGATGCTGTACCAGTAAGTAGCCAGCTGATAGAGTAAATCTGTCAAGCCAAGATTGGTGCCATGTAGTTCATCCTTGCAGTTATTCTGTGAAAACGTTTTTACTGGTTGAAAAGCAGAAAAATAATTCCTGGATGGGTGTTTGGGGGCAGGGAGGGATGCTTGCCTGTATGTGGGGTTTGGGGAAAGGTGTGCTTCCCTGCGTCTATGAGGCAGAGGGTGTTGTGAGGCAAAAATATGGTACAGTGTTTCTTTAGAACAACCACATCAGAGTTCCTGGAGTCACAGTTCCCAAGATTTTATACAGGCACTTGAGGTCATTATCAGGTCAACAGGATGCGAGTCTTCCATCCCTCTAAATGATTTCTGTCTGCTATCAGAACAAATAATACAGTCGGTTGTTTGTCACTGCTTTGAATTTCTCTACTTTAGGGTCAAGTAATCTCATGTATATTACTAGAACTTGTTGAATTTCTCTATTTTAGGGACAAGTGTTCTAATGTATATTACTAGAACGTGACTCCATCTATTAACATTATCTTTTAATTTTCAACATAGAGAAGACTTGCATTAAATCTTCAGTAATTGTGAAATTATGGTAGAATGAGGAATTATGTGTTGTTGGTTTGTTTGTTTGTTTTTTTTTCTCATTTTGATGGCCTGCCAGCTAGGTCCCAAATAAATCACACATGGAGGCTTATTCTTAATTATAAATGTCCTGTCTTAGCTTCCCTTGTTTCTAGCCATCTTTCTTTAACTTAAATTATCCCATCTACCTTTGGCCTGTCTCTTTTCTAAATCTTACTCTTACTCCATGGCTGGCTATGTAGCTGGGTGGCTGGCTCCTGGAGTTCTCTTCCTTCTCTGGCTCCTGCTTCTTTTCCCTCCCAGATTTTTTCGTCTATATATTCTCTCTGCCTGCCAGCCTTGCCTGTCCTTTCTCCTGCTTTACTATTGGCTGTTTGGTTCTTTAAAAGACCATCGGGTGTTTTAGACAGACAAAATGACATAGGTTCACAGACTTAAACAAATACAACATAAACAAAAGTAACACACCTTAAAATAATATTCTACAACAATTATGTCCAGATTATTTCTAGTCTTTAGTTCTATGAAATGATGTCAGTGTAGTGTGACTCACCACAGGGGGCTGTTTTCCCTTTGGATATTAGAAGTGGAGCATGTGGCTTAACACTCTTGTGAAATACACTGGGTTGGTCAAGTCACAAATTACTGTTTTATAGTTGCAATTATCTCCAAAGCTGCCTTCAAGTGACACAAGTGTAGCACATGCATCCCAACTCTTCCTATTACCCCATAGATGCTTAAATAGTCCATGACATGATATAGTGCTATATGCAGTTTTTATATTCTTATATTTATACTGTTGAGGTCCTGAGTGTTTTCACTCTATTCCTCAGATACAAATCTGATAGTTCATATTTTAATGGTATTATTCTTTTTGTTTGTTTGGTTTTGGTTTTTCAAGATAGGGTTTCTCTGTGTAGCTTTGTGGAACTTGCTTTGAAGCCCAGGCTGGCCTCGAACTCACAGAGATCCGCATGGCTCTGCCTCCCAACTGCTGGGATTACAGGTGTGTACCACCACCTCCCGGCTTAATGGTATTATTCTTTACAAACATTTTAGTCATACAAAACAGGGTCACTGAACTTACAAATTAAAATTTCAATAGATTGTTGATTATGCAGCATTTATTGGCCTTTTATTGAACTCTAGTTCTAAGGAAGATGACTAACTGAGTATCGATTTTCAAAGTTCCATCCTTGACATTCTTGTAAGGAAATCTTACCATGTTGTTTGTTTTGTTGTCTATTATTTGAGTTGTATGGGTTATATTTTGTTTGTTTGTTTTTTAGTTGAAATATCTATTAGTAGCATACTGCATAAATAATTTATTAAATCAACAATGTGTTATGTTAAGGACTATTGGCCGAAAAAACAAGGATACAACAAAAAATACAATTCCCTGGAACTGTGAAATTTCATCTTTGTGAAGAAACAAGACATAAAAAATAATCACATTTATATTTCCTTAAATAATTCAGTGAGTTCACTGCTTTCCAAACATAAAAATTTGTATCACCCAGGTTAGAATTTCTTAGCTGCCATTAATTATTTTAACATTGAGTCTCTTTCTATAGCATACTAAAATTCTAATTAAATGGGGCTAAACTTTTGTTCATAATCCTGAATATATGGAGGAACAGAATAAATGGAGAACTAATGTTTATTTAACTGGTGTTTTTATATTTAATACTCTAATATTATATATAATTTAAAATAATTTAATAAAACTTTGTAAATCATTAGCTAGATTTTTCCCAAATAAAATTATCTGACATACTTATAGACCTCAAAAGTTCACAACATTAATTTTTCAAAAACTGTCCTAGAATATGTTCCTGTTGATTAAGCTTCAGTTGATTAATGGAGTTAAGTATATGCTACTTGAGTAGTTCAAGTGCTTGAATAAGACTACGTATTGGCTATGGGCAAGGGCAGCACTAATAAAAATTTTTAAACAATTTTGCTATGCCCTTATGTGAAAAGATACATTCTTAATAGATCGCAGCAGTGGTATTGTATTTATCTGCTACATAGGGACTTTATGTATTGATGACTTATAACTTCTTTATATAAAATTGTTTATTGTCTCTAGCATAAATAAAAACTATATTGGGCTCTAATATTACTTTAAATTTAATCTTAAATTGACATTTATAACATAGTCATTATTTATAAGATGTATCATAACGGCTATAATGATGTATGTAATTATCTATGTAAAAATGTATGGAATTAAACTATAAAATTATTAAGACAGCTAATAATGTTGTGGGGAAAAGATCACATATCCTGAACTGAGATGAGGTTTTCATGTTGGAAGAGAGTTAGAGAAGTTACTGCATCACAAAACATTGACCTGAGACTTGATGTCTTCACAAAGTCAACTCTCTGTTCTTTACAAGAAGTATATTGCCTTATTATACATGTGGCTAGGTTCTTGAATATTTATAGAATTATAATAGAAGATTCATCAGTTAAATATTGAAAGACAATGTCAAATCATGCTCTCTACTGTGGAAAACAGTTGCACTATTTATTGGCACATCCTCAGTAGAAGCATTAGAACTACCCTCCCATGAACTCTTTAAATAAACAGAAAGAGGTGTGTGTAATTGTCCCAGGAAAGGTGTGTTTTGAACCTTTCTTTTTTTATGCAACATAGTAAAAAATTAGAATATCATATTTCCCATTTCTTTTTCAGAGAAGTTAAAAGTCTTCATCATTTGTGTTCATACTCTAGGCATGAATCCCTTAAACTCTTAACAGGAAGAAATAAAGAGTAGAACAAGGAGAGCTGCCTTTTTGGAAGGATGTTTTTCCTCATGGGTGCCTTCCCTACCCTGAACTCAATCTACTGGCATATGCTCATCATAAACCCTTTACTTGATGGAAATATCAATATATGAAAGACCTATTTATTGTATGAAGCAGTAACCAACAGAGTGCTCAGTTTTATTTTTGGACAGAGTGTGACATCAAACTCTTTATCATCACATACTGAAAAAATTTACTCTTCTAATTTTGTATGCTGATCGTTTTAATTTTAATGCTGTTTAGTGTGGACAGGTGGTTCTATTACATGTATGTAGCATAAGTACTCCAATCAGTATCCTTTACCTGGGCATTTCTATTATTTCCAATGTTTTGTTACCATGAACTATTTTATAGTGAAATGTGTCATTTAGTAAGTTGAAATTTTCATTAATTTTTCAGTGATTTTTTTCACCTCAAATACAGCAGAAATTGTAAATGCAACATTAGTATAGGATATGAAGTCCATGTTCTTGTGCAATGGATTAAAGCTTAGTTTTCTGTATTCACACATCTAATAAGAAAATTCACCATTGAATCCTTTTACTAATGAAATACATATTCAATGTTTGTTGCTTTCTTAAAGCAATATAGCATAATATTCAATCTCTCACTCAACTCCTCCAAGATCCTCCCCAACCTCACCTCCCTACCCACCCAATGTTATGTTCTCCCTTTTTCTTTTGTTTAATTTAAGAAACTGTATTATTCATTTTACATTCCAATCACATATCACCCTCTTCCCTCCTCCTGCCCCTCCAGCCTTCCCCCACCCCCCACCCCCATTCCCTCCTACAAGAAGGTAAGGCTTCCCGTGGGGAGTCAGTAAAGCCTGGTACATTCTGTAGAGGCAGTACAAGTCCCTCCCTCTGCCTCAAGGCTGTGCGAAATGTCCCACCATAGACTGTGGGCTCCAAAAAGCCAGCTCATGCACCAGGGAGGGATCCTGATCCTACTGCCAGGGGGCCCCTAAAGCAGCTCAAGCTACACAGCTGTCTCATTTGTGAAGAGGGCCTAGTCCAGTCACGTGGAGGATCCAAAGGTGTTGGTCTGAATTTCATGAGTTCCATTAGTTTGTTTGGTTATCTCTGTAGGTTTCCCCATTAAGATCTTGATGCCCCTTACTCATAGAATCCCTCTTCTCTCTCTGCAACTGGACTCCTGGACCTGGTGTTTGGCTGTGGATCTCTGCATCCTCCAGTTACTGGAGAAAGGGTATTCACCAATCTGATTACTGGGGTAAGCATGTTCAGGCATTACAGGTACATATACATATAATATATAAAAACCCATCGAGTCCATCCAGTGTTGTTAGTATGTGCATGATTTTAAGGCTGACCACTTGGTATTGGATAGCCATTTATGAAGCTAATTCATGAGGAAGACTGATTCTCCCTTTCTCAGGGGCATAAGGATTGTAAGAACCAGAATATCAAGGCATCTGCTATGAGATTGTTTTGTCTGTATAGGAGACAGTGAAGCTGCACCCATGAAATCTCAAAAATATAGTAGCCTAAACAAGTTTGGAGCCAAGACAAGACCAGCTGACATGCCAATATGGGTGGAAGAACTGAGATGAGACGCCACCCTTAGATGAAGGGCTCAAGGTGATCAATGCTTTTTGCTTAACTCTCACTCTTCTTGGCAGATGAAGTATTTTAGTGAAAAAAAAAAAAAACAGAGCAATGCTTTTGTGGCAATGAAAGGCTTCACTTTTCACAGACCACTGCCTCATAGAATTTCCTGTCTGATTAATGTGACAGATGATCACTGTCTATACCACAGGATATCTCATTCACTTATTTTAAAATGATATAATTCCTTTGAACTGTGTTGGGTTGGGAAAGGAACACTGAAGGTTTCCTTTTGTGGAAGTCACTAGAAATTTGAGTAGAAAGAATAACAAATTGAAGGCCCTGTGTAACGTATGTTTCAAAAATACTCTAGATCCACGATTATAACAAAGCACAGCCCGCATGTTCTATCAGCAAGTTAGAATGGGCATGTAACACAAGTTTACATTGCAAATACAATGGGGGGGAAATTGCTATAATGTAAATTCTAATCTTATCATTAGTTCCTTATCACAAGATCAGCATTGTTTATTCTGTCTTTAAATATATTTATTATAATCTGAAACATACAAAATAGTCTAAATAACTAAATATTAATAATGAATTCTATCTGACTTTCATTAGGTACCATTTAATAACCTCACTGATATAATATTTATGCCGTTGGGCAACGTAAGTACAAACAGAAGTCTATTGTTTGAAGAATGAGAATATACTAAATGTAATAGAGAATACAATCTATAGATATTTATTTTACATGTAAGTGCAAGATATTTGTGAAGATACACAGAAATAATACATCCAAACCTCAAAATACCCTAAATGAGTTAGCAAGACATACTTACAATGATGCAAAAATTAAATAAATATATATATATATATCATATAATTATATAACAACTTTAAGAGTAATTAAATGTTTGTCATCAGTAAGTACACTATCATTACAGCAAATAGCTTGCTAAGAATATTTGCCAATGTTTTTCAGTTTCCAAGGAGATAACTCATTTGAATTGGCGTTAGGTTAAGGAAGTCTAGAAATACTTATCTTTTCACGTATGGATGTATCCATGGAGTAATTAATGTCTTCAGGGAGATGTACCTCTCCATGCGGTGGCTTTGTTATTTCTCTATTAGATGTTTGTGATCACTTAGGCCCTTTCTAGATGGTTACTAATCCATGCATGCAAAAACATCTAGATTCACAGTTGGCATCTTCTCCCAAATAATATTTCCTTCTGATGGTAAAGCTTCTTTTTTTCATTAGTTCTTTGAGAATTTCATGTATATTTTGACCACATTCATCCCAATTCCCCAGTCTTTTCAGATCAAATCCCTATTCATTATACACCCACCCAAATTTATATGTTCCTTTTTTAAATTATATTCATCAAGTCCAATTTGTGTGCCCATATATTCCTGTACGTGTAGCCTTCCATTTGTTTATGGTTCACTTACCAGGAGCTGCAGAGTTAAACGTGACTTGATAAAAGTCTTGGATTAATCTTTCATTGCCTCGTGCAAGGAGCTAAAACTCCTTTGAACATCCATTTATTCATCTATAAATAACAAAACCAGACATTCTTATGTACGCTTGTAATCAGAGCACTCGGGCAGCAGAGGCAGTAGGCTCCTGAGTTCAAGTCCTGCTTAGACTAGTGTGGGGGCCCACAAAGGTTCTCTGGTGAGACTTTTCTCAGGGTTAGAGAATCTGGGCTTGCTTTACACAGCAGGGCTGCATAATGGGATGATTGGGCTACAGACATGGTTACCAGGTGTTTTGAAGGGTCTACACTTGGCTGTATGTTGTGCTTTGATCTTGAAATGGTGAGGACTTTTGCCTTACCACTTGGCATTGTATAAAAAGCCCCTTGGCTGCAGGTCAGATGAGGACACTAGATCTCATTACAGATGGTTGCTGGGAATTGAACTCAGGACCTCTGGGAGAGCAGTCAATGCTCTTAACCTCTCTTTATCCTGGTGCTGGCCGCAGAACTGTTCATGGAGACAATTGCAAAAGATGCCTACTGCTGTGCTCAAGAAAGAGGAAAACCCTCCAGAGGAAAGATTTGGATAATGCTATGGAAGCTGTGGATGAATTTGCTTTTCTAGAAGGCACTTTTGATTGATTGCGGAGCTGGATGATTTTGTAAGCCTTTGCTGCACTTTCCTCTTTCCCTGTGCAAGCTTCAGCTTTGAAGAGTGCCAGTTACATAATCCTCTTGTTCTACTTTCCCAAGCTGCCTAAAGCAGAGCTCTCTGAGAACATTCTCCACCAAGTCTTCCATTACTGAAAGCAGTCTTCCATTTCAGGCCTGAATGTAGCTGCTGCTGCATGGAAGGACTCTACACAGTGGCTCACTGAGCAGGAAGACCAGAGTGAAGGTCTCTGCTCAGCTTCCTTCGTGTTTTCAAGTCTTGCCTTTGCTCTTGCCCTGTGACTGGAGAATCAGGTGGTCAGGAGCAGACTTTCCACCAACCTTCCTGAGTCATCTTTTTATTAATTTTGTTCTTTCTCAGCATGTCATTGGAATGTGGGTTTATAATTTATGCGCTACCACTTCTCCTTAGGAGTCAAAGTGATGTGGTCCTAGCAGTTTTATTGAAGTATGGTTCATTTAACAATTTAAACTGTAAAATTCAGTGGGATTTTTTTTTAGATATTCATAGATATGTGTAGCAAGATTTTGAACATTTTCTTGTGAACAGATTGACATGAGTCTTTTGTGTATGACAAAATTTCAATGTTATTTAAATTTTATCTGTGCTATGATATGTATTTGTACCCTTTAAGTTGTGAAACACACATATCAAAGTTTCCCATTTTAACTGCTTTTCAGTGTGTTGCTCAGTGGCATTGAATATTTTCAAAGTGTTGCACAACCATCACCATCATTGGCCTCCAGAACTTTGGATAATGTTCTCAGCCTGGAACAGCATGTATATGGGACAGTAACTTCCTTTCCCTTACTCCTCCAGTATCTGGCTAAATTCATTTTTCTTGGGCTTTTGTCAGAAGGTATGGGCGGTGTGTTTGGAGAACTTAGAATGTTCAGGAAGGCAATAGAAAGCCTTGACCAGGGCTTCTTATGGTGTTCTGCAGTGTAGATCTCTTAAGATACAAAGTCTGCAGGATGTTTTCTCCAGAATAGTAAATTCAATTTTGTAACATGTTCAAAATCAAACTTTCAGAAAAAAAAAAAGCCCCCTTGGAATAAACCTCGAAGTGACTGGGTATTGATCAATTGCTCTCCTAAAGCTAATCTGTGTCTCTGTCTTTCTTATAATATCCTTCTGTATTTCTATATAATATTTTCTCATTCTTCTCTCCTCACCCCCAAGAACCCTTCAACAGGTTGGAGCTGGACTCCCACAGACTAGACAATAATTTCTATACTAGCCTGAACAATACAGGAAACACTGTCTCAAAAACAAGATGGAGACATAACACTTACCTGTCACATTTCTTATAGATAACTTTAGCTAATATATGTGGAGCAAAGAACATTCTAATACTTTTTTTTTTGAGCTGAGGATTGAACCCAGGGCCTTGCACTTGCTAGGCAAGCACTCTACCACTGAGCTAAATCCCCAACCCCACAAATAACATTCTAAATACCCAATAAATGACAAATGGTAATACAAATTTCTCTGGGGATTAATTCTAGAAAACAATATCAGATAAAATTCTTTCTCCAAAAAGAATCTTTAATAGAATTGGTTATTTATAACACATTTATATCACATATCAAGAACTTAATTGCTTCCTTAGTATATTAAAACTGAAGAACTAAGTTCCTCACAATTTGATCAATTTGATTTATGACAAAAATTATTTGAAAGGGAGTAAAAGGCTAAGTTTATTTGGGGGAAACTGTGTCTTCTCCTGTCACCCAAATTCTATTAAAGCATTTTAAAAATTCATTACTTTACATAGTTCATACAACTGTTACATTAAAAACTACTGTTCTTCTCTCACCCTCCCTTTCTTAGCTACCTGTAGGGCTTTGTGCAGATTGAGGCCTCATGGACTTTCCCTTGTCCATTTAGTGTTTTTAAAGTTGTTGTCCACTCTTACTTCCCCACCCATCCAACATGGCATTCTTCTTTGTTGTTTGTGTGGTGGCTGGGGTGTGACAATCAAGTCTAGTTTGTGCTTCTTATACAATCTTGGATGTGTGGCTTTCTAGCAGAATGTGATTAATTTGGCAGCGCCTCATAACCTTTATTGAAAATAGATATTTTTGTATGTTACATATCCTGGTAACATTTCCCCTCCCTCTACTCCTCCCAGTTCCTCCTTACATCCCTTTCCACCCAGATGTACTCCTTTTGTGTCTCTCATTAGAGAATAAACAGGCATCTAAGGCATAATCATGAAATATAGCAAAATAAAATATAATTTAAAACAAAAACTATCACATCAGAGTTGGACAAGACAGACAAGCAGAAGAAAGAGAGACCAAAAATAGGCACATGGAGCCAGGTAGTTGTGGCTCACAGCAGGCAGATCTCTGTGAGTTCAAGGCCAGCCTGCTCTACAGAGTGAGATCCAGGACAGGGCACCAAAACTACACAGAGAAACCCTGTGTAGAAAACAAAAACAAAAAACAACAACCAAAATAGAAAAGAAAAGGAAAAAAAAAAAAAAGAAGGCACATTGAATTAGAGACCCACTCAGGAATCCTATAAAACATTAAACTGAAAGCCATAAAATATATGAAGAGGAACTGATGAGGCCCATGGGGCCTTAGCATGCTGCCTTATTCTATGTGAGTTCGTATGAGCTTTGACCACGTTGATTTAGAGGATCTTGTTTTCTTGGTATGCTCCATCCTCTCTTGCTTTTACACTCTTTCTGCCTCCTCTTCCATGGTTTTCCTAAACCCTGAAGGGAGGGCTTGAGTGGAGCTATTCCATTTAGGATTGAATTTTCCAAGATCTCTGCATAATGTCTGGCTGTGGGTCTCTGTATTTTTTCCATGTGATGTAGGAGGAAGGATCTCTGAGGATGGCTGAGCAAGGCACTGATCTATGAGTATAGCAGAACATCATTAGGAATCATTTTATTGCTACATTTTTTTTTTTTTACAACAGTAATATATGGTTTTACCTTAGGTCTCTGGGCTACCTAGTCTCTGGTTCTTGGTCACCTGAGCAATGTCAGTTATGTGTTACACCTCACTGAGAGGACCTTAAATCAGTTATTGGTTGGTTACTCCCTAAAGAATTGTGCTACCAATTTCCTAGTATATCTTGCAGGAACTGTACCACTGTAGATCAAAGGGTTTGAAACTGGGTTGGTGTTTATGTTTATTTTTTGGTAGTATATAGAGTATCCTCCTGTACCAAAGACATGAGCATGTAGGGATGAAGCCTATGTACGCACCAGCTTGATTTCTCAATGTTGGAAGAGTTGTGTAGGTGTTTTCTTCAGCAAATGGGCCTCACTAGAAGTTCATGGAAAGAAAGCTGGTCTTGGCAACAGCTGACATTGTTTGGAGATTCTCCTGGAACCCCTTTGGCCAAAAACTCAGTTAGATGTAACCCAATCCCAGTACTGGTAGCTTCATTTGATAACAAGAGATGGACAATTGGGACTCTGTCTCCCTTGATAGCTGGAGATTTCCATTAGATTTACTTCATATATGTATATATTTTTGGAAGCTTCTAGTGTATTAGGTTTTCATACTACCCTGCAAATGGCCCTTAATTGTAGCTGTCTCTCCCTCTATTTCCTCCCTCAACCCCTCTCCTCCTCTTCCCAACTTGAACCTCTTATTCTAGCACCTTTACTCATCCAGAACTATCTATTATATTTCTCCTTTCTAATGAGAGCTATCTGTACCCCAGAGTCCCTTACTCTATAGCTGACCTCTGTTGTTCTAAGGATTATAGCATGGTTATCATTGATGTAACAGCTAATATTCACAAATAAGCAAATATGTACCACAGAGAAGGTTCAGTTGTTAAAGGCTAGGCTTACAAACAAAAATATAAGAGCCTACACTCTTAGAGCAAACTGTCTGTCCATTTCCAAGCAGCTACCAATTGCAAATAGCTTCTCAGCCAGGAAGGGGACTTTAGGCCCATGTGCCCTTACTGTGCTTAGACTTTGTCTGGCTTGTGCTTGCACAGGCTATCTGCATGCCCGTACAACCATTTTGAATTTATATGTGCAACCACCCTACTGTGTCTGGAAGACACTATTTTCTTATAGTTATTCACCTCTCCTGCTCTTACAATATTTATGCCTAATTTAACACAATGATTCCTAATCCTTGGGGGGAATGGGTCAGATATGGATGTTCGGTTTAGGGTTGAGCATTCTGCACTCTCTTCTTACTCTTTGCATGTTGGCCAATTATGGGTCTTTACATTAATCACAATCTATTGCAAATACTTCCTCTGAAGAGAGTTGAGAAACACATTAATCTATGGCTATGCCTTTTTCAGATGCAAGAGACAAAAGTCCAATTTGAACTTCTTTTGTAAAGAGTGAAACTAGAGCATATTGGGATAAAATAGGACACATTTGTTTTAAAATGTCATAATGAAACCCAATATTTTATATGCTGACTTTAAACAAATAATAAAAGCAAAAAAGGAATTGAAAATTTAACAGGAAATGGGAACAGTGGCTTTGATGGAATCTTTTAGAAAAGAAATTAAGACAAGGATGGTGAGTTTAGGCAGATTCTAAGGGGTGTCAACATGGTAACTCTTCAGCTACTTAAGTCAAAGATACTGAGATGGACAAAATCATTGATGAAGCTGGGCAGTGGTGGCACATGCCTTTAATCCCAGCACTTGGGAGGCAGGGGAAGGCAGATCTCTGTGAGTTTGAGGACAGCATGGTCTCCAAAGCAAGTTCCAGGAAAAGTGCAAAGCTACACAGAAAAACCCTGTCTCGAACCCCCCCCCCCCAAAAAAAAGTCATTGACGAAAATCACAAAGTTGTTTTTCTGTAAATGATCAATGATCAGAAGGAAGTTCAAAGGAGATGAAATCAATCTAAGTCCTGAGGGGAACATCAGCAATGTGGAAGAAGGAATTAGCACAATGTATGAGAAACTTAGCAATATGGATAAAAGAATTAAGCAACATGGAAGAAAAATTCAACAAGGTAAATGAGACTATGAATAAAAACAACAAATAGAAATGTTAAAAATGAAAAAAAAAACTCTTAGCACTGCTTTCACAGTGTCCCATTAGTTTGGGTATGTGGTATATTCATTTTCATTGATCTCTAGGAAGACTTTAATTTCTTTCTTTATTTCTTCCTTAAGCCTTTGGTGATTCAGTTGAGCATTATTCAGTTTCCATGAGACTGTAGGATTTCTGTAGTTTTTTCTTTTGTTGAAATCTAACTTTAAACCATGGTGGTCTGATAGAACACAGGAGGTTATTCCAATTGTTTTGTATCTGTTGAGATTTGCTTTGTGGCCAAGTATGTGGTCGATTTTAGAGAAGGTTCCATGGGGTGCTGAGAAGAAGTTATATTCATTTTTGTTTGGGTGGAATGTTCTGTAGATAGCGATTCATAGCACTGAATGCCCACATAAAGAAGCTGGAGAAATCTCATGCTAGTGACTTGACAGCACACCTGAAAGTCCTTGAACAAGAAGAAGTAAAGTCTCCCAGGAGGAATAGATGCCAGGATATTATCAAATTGAGAGCTGAAATCAATAAAATAGAAATAAAGAGAACAATACAAAGGATTAATGAAACAAAGAGTTGGTTCTTTGAGAAGATCAACAAGATAGACAAGCCCTTATCCAAACTAACCAAAAGAGAGAGAGATAGCATCCAAATTAACAAAATCAGAAATGGAAAGGGGGAAATTACAACAAACAATGAGGAAATCCAGAGAATCATCAGGTCATACTTCAAAAACCTCTACTCCACAAAACTGGAAAATCTAAAAGAAATGGATAATTTTCTGGATAGGTACCACATACCCTAAGTTGAATCAGGACAAGATAAACCATTTAAATAGTCCAATAACCCCTAAGGAAATAGAATCAGTCATTAAAAGTCTCCCAACCAAGAAAAGCCCAGGACCAGATGGTTTCACTGCAGAATTCTACCAGATCTTCAACGAAGACTTAATACCAATACTCTTTAAATTGTTCCACATAATAGAAACAGAAGGTATATTACCAAACTCCTTCTATGAGGCTACAATTACCCTGATTCCTAAACCAAACAATGATGCAACAAAGAAAGAGAACTACAGACTGAACTCCCTCATGAACATTGATGCAAAAATACTCAATACAATTCTGGAGAACAGACTCCAAGAACACATCAAAACAATTATCCAACATGATCAAGTAGGCTTCATCCCAGGGATGCTAGGGTGGTTTAACATATGAAAGTCCGTCAATGTAATACACCATATAAACAAACACAAAAAAAGAAACAAAACAAAACAAAACAAAAAAACCACATGATCATCTCACTAGATGCAGAAAAGGCATTTGACAAAATCCAAAACACCCCTTCATCATAAAAGTCTTGGAGCAATCAGGAATACAGGGAACATACATAAACATAATAAAGGCAATCTACAGCAAGCCAACAGCAAACATCAAATTAAATGGAGAAGAACTCAAAGCAATACCACTAAACTCAGGAACAAGGCAAGGCTGTCCCCTCTCCCCATACTTATTCAATATAGTACTTGAAGTTCTAGCCAGAGCTATAAGACAACATAAAGAGATTAAGGGGATACAAATTGGAAAGAAAGAAGTCAAGGTCTCCCTATTTGCAGATGTCATGATAGTATACATGAGTGACCCCAAAAATTCAACCAAGGAACTGATACAGCTAATAAAAACCTTCAGCAACATAGCAGGATCAACTCAAAAAATTCAGTAGGCCTCCTATATACAGTAGACAAACAGGCTGAGAAGGAAATCAGAGATACATCACCCTTTACAATAGCCACAAATGATATAAAATACCTTGGGGTTACTCTAACTAAGCATGTGAAGGACCTATATAACAAGAACTTTAAGTCCCTGAAAAAGAAATTGAAGAAGATGTCAAAAAATGGAAAGTTCTCCCATGCTCATGGATAGGCAGGATTAACATAGTAAAAACGGCGATCTTACCAAAAGCAATCTACAGATTCAATGCAATCCCCATCAACTTACCAACACAATTCTTCACAGATCTGGAAAGAATAATACTCAACTTCATATGGAAAAACAAAAAACCCAGGATAGCCAAAAGAATCCTGTACAATAAAACAACCAACCTCTGGAGGCATCACAATCCCCAACCTCAAGCTCTACTATAGAGCCACCATAATAAAAACAGCTTGGTACTGGCATAAAAACTGACATGTGGACCAATGGTATCGAATTGAAGACCCTGATATTAACCCACACACCTATGAACATATAATTTTTGACAAAGAAGCCAAAAATGTACAAAGGAAAAGAGAAAGCATCTTCAACAAATGGTGCTAGCATAACTGGATGTCAATGTGTAGAAGGCTGCAAATAGATCCATATCTGTCACCATGCAGAAAACTTAGGTCCAAGTGGATCAAAGACCTCAACATAAATCCAGTTACTCTGAACCTGATAGAAGAGAAAGTAGGAAGTACTCTTGAACGCATTGGCACTGGAGATCACTCTCTAAATATAACATGAGTAGCACAGACACTGAGAGAAACAATCAATGGGACCTGTTGAAACTGAGAAGCTTTTGTAGAGCAAGGACACAGTCAACAAGACAAAGTGACAGCCTATACAATGGGAAAAGGTCTTCACCAACCCAACATCTGACAGAGGGCTGATATCCAGAATATATAAAGAACTCAAGAAATTAGACATCAAAATGCCTAATAGCCCAATTAAGAAATGGGCTATAGAACTAAACAGAGAATTCTACACAGAGGAAGTTCAAATGGCTGAAAGACATTTAAGGAATTGCTCAACATCCCTAATTATCTGGGAAATGCAAATCAAAACGACTCTAAGATACCACCTTATACCTGTCAGGATAGCTAAGACAAAAAACACAGAAGACAGCTTATGCTGGAGAGGATATGGAGCAAGGGGAACTCTCCTCCACTGCTGGTGGGAATGCAAGCTTGAGTAGCCACTTTGGAAATCAATATGACACTTCCTTAGAAAATTGGGAATCCATCTCCCCCAAGACCCAGCTATAGCATTCTTGGGCATATACCCAAGGAATACTGAATCACACCACAAGGGCATTTGCTCAGCTATGTTCATATCAGCTTTGTTTGTAATAGCTAGAACCTGGAAACAACCTAGACACCCTTCAACTGAATAATGGATAAAAAAATATGGTACATATACACAATGGAGCACTACATAGCAGAGAAAAACAATGACATCATGAGGTTTGCAGGCAAATGGATGGATCTAGAAAATATCATCCTGAGTAAGGTAACCCAGACTCAGAAGGACAAACATGGTATGTACTCACTCATAGGAGGA
The DNA here is from genome assembly GCF_903995425.1 of Onychomys torridus. Classification (NCBI taxonomy): domain Eukaryota; kingdom Metazoa; phylum Chordata; class Mammalia; order Rodentia; family Cricetidae; genus Onychomys; species Onychomys torridus. The sequence goes on from NC_050455.1 coordinate 30,326,061, forward strand.
TACTAGAGTTAAAACAAGATGACTAGACTGCTACACAACTCCAGGGAGGCTACCTAGAAAACAGGACCCTAGGAAAGACCCAGGGATCACCCAATGACAGAGAAATGGATGAGATCTACATGAACAACCTGGACAACAGTGAGAGTAATGAAGGGCAAGATTTGAGGGAAAGAAAGCTTAGGTGAGCAGGAGATCCCAGCTGGATCAAGAACAGAAAGGGAGAATGAGGAATAAGAGACCATGATAAATGATGACCACATGAGAACAGGAATAGGCAGAGTGCTGGAGAGGTCCCCAGAAATCCACAATGATATATCCTCTGTAGACTGCTGGCAATGGTCAAGAGAAAGCCTGATGTGACCTAGTCTGGTGATCAGATGACTAAACACCTTAACAGTAATCTTGGAACTCTCATCCAATATCTGATGGAAGTGGATCCAGAGATCCTCAGCCAGGCCCCAGGTGGAGCTCCAGGTGTCCAACTGTCGAGAAAGAGGAGGGACTGCAAGAGCGTGAATTGTTGAATCCAAGATTGCAAAAAGCACAGGGACAAATAGCCAATTGGAAAAAAAGCACATGAATAATGAACGAACGGCTGTGGGGCCCCTAGCTAGATCAGGCCCTCTGGATAAGTGAGACAATGGAATAGCTTTATCTGTTTGGGAGGCACCCAGGCTGTGGGACCGGGACCAGTCCTTATCTCATGAGCTGGCTGTTTGGAACCTTGACCTTACACAGGGACACATGCTCAGCCTGGATGGAGGGGACTGGACCTGCCTGTACTGAATCCCCAGGGGAGTCTTGGTCCTGGAGGAGATGGGAATGGAGGGGAGGGGATGGGGGGAAGGTGGGTGTGGGGGCATGAGGGGGAGGACAGGGGAACCCATGGCTGATGTGTGAAATTAAAACACATAATAAAAAAAATCTGTAGTTTAGAAAAAAATGCCAACATATTTGGTTGGAAAAGTATACTGTACAAATGACAAAGGATTATATGTCATTATATTTATTGAAATTTTGGAAACCAGCTTTATTTTTCAAATATGGGACATGATCCTCCCTGATAGAAATAAACTGAAAATAATGAATATCCATCCACTCCAGATAGTATTTAAAGCATTATTTCCGATAGAGTTAAACAACACAATAAAAAATTTTTGTAGTTAAAAAAAATGAAAAAAATCAAATAACTACCACTGTGGAAAACACCATCTATACACTTAACCAAGTAAAAGAAAAAATATCAAGAAAGAAGGAGAAGGTAGACAAATTAAACATTAGTAATGGAAAAAAAATAAGCATTACCGTATGTCCAAGAACTCTTGGAATGATGAAGAGACCAAACCTAAAAATCTACAGTGTGGAAGAAGAAACTGAGATAAATAATGCAGGCAAAGAGAATGCACTTAATGAAATAATAGTAGAAAAACTCCCAAACAGATAAAGAAATAGACATTCAAATGAGAGGGTGTCTAGAATCCCACTTAGACATGATCAGGTTGGAACTCCTCTATGGCATATTACAAAGCGTATATATATATATATAAGCTGTAAGGGGACATTAACAGCTCACTTTACACAAAAAACATCAGAATATCATTAGTTCTATCAGCAGCAGCATTAAGTCAAGAAAATAGGTTATGACACTTTTCAAGCACTCACAGTGAAGAACTTCCAACTAAGATTGCTGTACACAGAAAGTTTATTTTTTTTAAAGCTAATGCTGGGATGAGAACATTTTAGGGAAAGTACAAATTAAGACAGTTCAGTTCATGAAAACCAAAAGCCAGTGCTCCAGGAGATGTTCAAAGGAAAACTGTTCATAGTGTCAATCATGAAAGCAACAGTAGAGGAAAGAATAAAATTCAGGAGAAGACAATATGAAATAGGAGAACTATGAAGGAATCTATAATGTACAACAAAATAGCCAGCAAACCCTTAATATTAATAGAGCAGAAAAGAAAAGAATAAACAGTAATTCATCAAAGCAAAAATAACCAATAACACAACAGTATTTAGTAAACATCTGTCAATAATGACCTTAAATGTAATGGTTTCAACACATCAACAGAGGTACAGACTGGTAGCCTATATTGAAAAACTTATCTGGTGTCTCCAAGAAACAATGGTAGACATCCATAGACTGAGAGTCAAAAGATCAAGCGTCGGGGGAAAATACCCCAAATAAGCTGGTGCAACTATTCTGCTATTAAATAAAGTAGACCTTAACACAAAACTAATGAGAAAACACAAAGAAGGTCACCATATATTCATTAAGGGAATAACTCAACAAGATATAACAATTTTATATGCACCAAAAATTGATGCCCCCAATTTGTGAAGCAAATATCAATGGGCAGAAGAGGTCATGTTGGTCCTGATGCAGCAATAATTGGTGATGTCAATAGCTTATGCTCATCTCTAGATAGGTCACATAGACAAAACATGAACAAAGAGACCTCAGAGTTAAACCACAACACGGATCAAATGGATGCTATAGATGCGTACAAAATATTGCATCCAAAAGAAACAATACTGATTTCTGTCAAGTTGTGAAACTTTCTTTAAAATACACAACATCCTAGGTCACCAACCAAGTCCTGCCAAATTAAAAGAATAGAAGGCTGGGTGATGGTGGTGCATGCCTTTAATCCCAGGACTCAGAAGGCAGAGGCAGGCATATCTTTGTGAGTATGAGGCCAGCCTGGTCTACAGAGCGAGATCCAGGAAAGGTGCAAAGCTGCACAGAGAAACCCTGTCTCGAAAAACCAAAAAATAAAATTAAATAAAAAAAAAGAATAGAAATAACCTTGAGTATAATATCAATGAAACTAGAAATTTGTAGTAAAAAAATTCACAAGATATTAAAAATAGGGATATTTAAAAATATACACTAAATGACAAGCAGAAGAAAGTGTCATGTTCCCTTGGACTGGAGAAACAGAAGGTTATAAGCTGCCCTGTGGGTGCTGGTAAAATCCTGGGTCCTCTAAAAGAGCAGCCTGTGTCCTTAACTGCTGGGCCATGTCTCCAGCTCAAGAATAAAGACTTTTGATATCGCCAAAATGACAAACAGAAAACAACAGGTTTTGTTGACTGGAAATGCTAGGTATCAATATAGACAAACCTGCTCATAATTTTTCATGGTCTTGAAATGTGACTTAAAAGCCTATAAAAAATATGATGAAGTGCAAAAATTATAAATTTCTTGGGGTCACTTGTGAAGCTCACAAACATAATGTTAAATTCACAAGACTCCAAGAATCTTCTTGTTTATAATTGCATGTCTCAAGAAAGCACACTATAAATGTCAGTCAAAAGGACTGGCATTTCATTTCAGGGAACAGAGAAGGCTATGGCTGCATTTTAAGGAATCGAGGTTATAGGTAGAATGTCTCACACAGCATATATCTTTCTGTTACCATTTAATATCTGAACTCAGTTATGGTGGGGTGAGTTTCATTCCTCAAATATTCTGAAATGAAAGCTCAATTTGCAATGGTGGTTATCTGCTAATTTCTGGTGGCCCAAGAGAAAATGAGAACCTTCTCAGAATACACAATTTCAAGAGTATGAGTCATCACTGATGATAGTATGGTTGCAAATCATCAAGTTCTGAATGATTTCTTTCATAAAATGAGGTATATCCAGACTTTGGGATAACATACTGTAAACAATAAAAACATAATTAAAGACTAGCCCTACTGTTGACCATCAGTCAAGAAATAAGGAAGGGTTTACAGGTCATATGCTTTAACTCTGAAGTATTGGTTATGCATAGATTCTAGAACAGGACCATCACAGTCTAGTTATGTACCCCCTGCTGTTTCCAACAGACTCCAACAAGTAGCTCAATAAACAATCCCATAGATGGACCTGATTAACGTTGGTGGGTCATAAAACAACTAGCCATGAGCCTGATATAGAGACGATGAAGAGAGGAGGGCTGGATAGGTGTGCTAGGGAGTTGGGGTATGCAAGTAGTAAATATACATTGCACACCTGTGTGGAATTGTTTAAGAACAAATTTAATTTTTGAAAAAAAAAAGCAGTTAAGAAAATATATGAGTCTCCACAAAAAGCTTTTTCTTCCATGGAGTGTGGTATGCCTGAACTTTGAGATTACACATTGTTTATTTTTTATAATATACATGTAGAATTTTTGATGTTTCAATTATTATTGTTGCCACTCTTAAAGAATAATTTGAAAGCAAAACAAATGGCAGAAACATAATCTATGGAAATGAAATTAAGCTGATCATTCTGTGTCTCCTAATGCATGTCATATAAGATTTAAGATAGAGTTAGAGAATGTTTAGAGTATATATGTCCAAGATAATGATATTTAGAGTATAAGATGAACAGTGTGCATAAAAATGCACACAGAGATCCCTGGATGGCATCCCTAAGTGACAGCCACCCTTGAACAAGAGCAGCCACTACAGCTAAGCCTCACTGAGGCTCCCTTTTAAGGGCTGACAGGGAGACATGGGCAATATATATTGAGATTGCTGTGTTTTTATTACAAACAAAGGAAATGGGTGATTTCAAATGCAAGCTCCTGATTGAAGCCAAAAGGGCAGATGTTCTTATTACATGTTTTGATTACAATCTTGCTTCTTCTCAGGATGCCTAGACTTCTCACAGTTAAGTTGCAGCAGCATCTCTTTCATTTAAATAACAGTGAAACAGTTTCTCGAGTGATGTAAAGGCAGACTAGATGCTCTCTGAAAAAAAGGATAATCTTTCTTACCATGTTTGGGATTATGAAAAGCCTGCTAGTTTTAGTACCATTACGCTGCTGAATTCCCACATGCCTCAACTCCCCCATACACACACACACACAAAATAAATAAATTTCAAATCACTCAGAACTGGTTTTCTTGGAATCAAACAACTACTGAGGTTTTCAGAACTACAGACATCTGGCTCACCTGTGTTACTTACTTTCCTATTACTGTGAAAAAATACCTGATTAAACAATTGAAACTGAGGAAAAGGTTCTGAGGATTTAGGCCATGTTTCCACAAAGGCCATGAGGACAACAGGACACACACTTCATGTCATGGCACACCGAAAGCAGAGGGCAAATAGCCAGATGTGATATACCACTAGTATCTCCTCCTAGTATCCTATTTCTTCAGCCAGTTTTCCCCTCCTAAGTCATCCAGACCCTCTCAAAATAGCACCACCAGCTGGGGAACAAATGTTTGCATCTTGATCCTGAGGTGGATATTTTATATTCAAACCACACCCCTACCCTCAGAGATCCCAGTTCAGATCACTAAGAAAAGCCTTTGTGCCTGTGGACCTTTTTAGGTGATGTTGCAACAAACCTCCCTTTAACTGGGGTTGATAACCCTGGGTATAGCACCTGTAGGCTAGTAGTCATCCTCTGTCATTATTTACTCCTGAAAATTCCTACTCAAAGCCGGACGTGGATTTTCCACAAGTCTGGCTACATCCTCTCACAAACAGCCTAGATACTTAGTTCCAAATCATCTTCCAGCATGGAGAAAGTGCTACAGAGGGAATCCAGCAAAGCTGCTTTCCCATTCCCCCAACAGTTTACAATTTACTGGAGAAGTCTGGAGAAGTCTGGACAGCAAAGGGACCACTTTCAAAATGTCTTATTGTTGTCCGACAGGTTCAAGTATGTCCCAAATGACTAATGGCCATTCTGCCATCAAAGCTGACTGCTTGAGAAGATTTAAAAGACAGGAAAGACAGAGTGTCTGCAGTAATTTAGAGCTCCTTATTTGAAAACAGGAGATCAATGGCTGCAGCGTGAATTTGGGAAAGAATAACAACACCAATCAAACAACAAGTTTAATAGCTGGCCTATTTTTCAGTAGCTGTAAAAATGGAAACATTATTAAGAGAAAATGTCATAGAGTTTGGCACTCTTCACAAGAGTAGGGGGAAATCAGTAAGGCAGACTGTAAGATAAAGGAAGAATCAGAAAACTCTGGAATGGTTATAACCATGATCATTCACTGAAGCAGTAATAATGCCACCATTTATTAAGGGTTCACCATGTATCCAATATGTATATTGATTCAGAAATGCCTTGGGTATGTTACATAGTGTTCCTGGAGATAGATCTACAGGAAAAATTTTTTTAAAAAGTGCCCAACTTCCTGGAACTTGTGTGTTCCAATCACGAAAATGCTAATTATTTTCAGTGATTATACAGCAGTATAGTAGGAACAAGTAGCTCATAATTATGTCCATTTAAGACAAAAGGAATATGCTTAATATTGGCTGCCAACATGTAGAGTAAGGACATGCTTCAGAATGATTATTAGTCATTATGTCATCTGTATACTATGTCTTTTTATCATGGATGCTAAAGGAAGGGATGCAGTTAAGACGTCATTTGTCTGTACACCAGCAAACCCTCCATTTCAGCTTTCTTCTGGATATTCATCCACACTGTTGTCATGAGTAGGTCCTCTTCCTTCTCTGATTATGAACTTATTACACCTCTAAAGTGACTAGGGTTGGACTATATCAGCAGAGAATGTAGTACTTAGATAAGCAACATTAGCTCCTCCTATTAGTGCACACTATCATGGTACAGTCCACACCGGCTGAGTAAGAAACTATAGGATGGCCCCAGAAATCTGTCCTTTATCAGCCCACTAGGTAGCCCTGATATATACTGAATTTGACTATCAGTAGACTAGATAATTCAATATAATGGCTAAAGTTTAAAGGCAAACAGATGTGGATTTGATCCAAGCTTTCCAACTCACTAGCTGTGTGAGCACCGAGAAAAGTCATTGTACATCTCTAGCCTTTGTTTCCTCAAATATGAAGAGAAAGCAGCAATAATGCCTTTGTGTTGGTTTGTAATGGAAGAGACAATGTGAAAAATATATAAATAAATGATTGGCACTAAAGTAAGTATCCTCATTACCATCTTTTAAAACATTTCAACACTGACATTCCAAGATTTGTTCTTAATGGACTTGGACTGATCCAATGAGTGCTGGCTGATCCAAATGCAATTACCAGGTGATTAAAAATGTAGTTCCTATTTCTAACCCAAATGTAAACAAAAATTAGGAGATTTCAGCACCAAATGGTTCTACTGAATCAAGTACAAAGTTGTCACATTTGATGCTTCATTCTGTGTATAAGGTATCAGCAAGCCAAATCCCTTAATCTCAAATCTGTTTTCCTCAGCCATGACACTGTTTAGATAGCAAGTCTGCAGTAGACCTGTGTATCTTTGTAGATGAATGCAATCATGTATTTGCTGTAATGATATATGAGTAAGCGGAGAAACCTCAACCCACAGCACTCAGAAGTCAATGTACAGATATGGCAACCCTTTTGTCTTGTCTTAGTTAGGGTTTCTATTGCTGTGAAGAGACACCATGACCATGGAAACTCTTATGAAGAAAACATTTAACTGAGGTGGCTTGTGTACAGTTTGAGAAGTTCAGTCCTTTATTGTCATGACACGTGGTGCTGGAGTAGTAGCTGTGTTTCCTACATCTTGTGGGCAACAGGAAGTCAACTGAGACACTGGGCAGTATCATGAGTATAGGAAACCTCAAAACTCACCCCCACAGTGACACACTTCCTCCAACAAGGCCCCATGCACTCCAACAAAGCCACACCTCCTAATAGTGCCACTTCCTATGAGATTACAGGGGGCCAATTACATTCAAACTACCACACCCTCCCACCCCAAATTAACAGTCTCTGGTGTCCCACAATATTTCATACAAGAAGATCTGAAAGGAAATTCCAGTTTGTTCATGAACTACATTAAGTATCTGGGGGACTTGTATAAACTTGGATGAATGAGGACTTGCCAACTACAGGTAATTGGGAAGTAGATTCGATGTGATATAAACATGCCAAACCCAAATAAAGGAGTGAAGTTGCTACTTATGGAATTACTAAAAGCATTTTGTTTTCTTGGGTAGCCTGGCTATCATAGTTCTAAACCACCAAAAGTTTTAGCTATTCCTTAAAGTCACACAGTGAGGAATTGAGTCTTAACTCTACAATTTATTTGCTGGGTAATCTTGGATGAGTATCTTAATCTTTTGAATCCTCATATTTTATGTTAATGATTTGGAATAACATTTTCTGTTACTGAAGGTTTCCTAAAGATTATAGTATAGAGAGTTCATGATTTCATCCACCATTGTGAAGGGTCATGTTAGGGATGTTTTCACTTTGGAAGAATCCTTGAGTCACTAAAATAATGTTATGAAGTCTAGGAAGTTATTCTTAAGGTGATCTGAGAGCGTCTTCTCATTAAAACCTACCACCTGTTGCTTCATCAACTTCTTAAATGTACTAAGCTGAATAACAATAATATGGGGCTGACAGAATCAGTGAAGGTTTACACAGTGATGCAGTGAGCAGCTATTTGTCTCCATAACAACATTCATTGTTATTCCACTCTCAGTTCATAGTTCTGGATGGCAATCATTCCACCGTGAGAATGTATAATTTAACTAAGACTGACAGCACCCATCTCATCAGATTACTAATGCAGGGCATGGTGGTGCAGACCTATCATCTCAGCTACTTAAGAGGACAGACACGGGGTAGGAGGAACAGAAGTTCAAAGCTAGCCTGGGAAATTTAGTGAGAGACTGTCTCGGAAAAAAAAAATGGCAGAGCTGGAGACATAGTTCAGTCATTAAGTATTTGTCTAGTGTGGATGGAGCCTCAGGTTCAACACTGGGAAACAACACTCCAGAATATTACTAAGCTCTAGACCAGAACATTCAGAAGAATTCTTTCACCTCTTTCAGTACAAAATCTCTGACAGTTAGGCCTCATGAGCTCCATATTTAACAAACTCCCCAGGTAACTATTAGAAATACTAAAGTTTAAGAACCACTGAAACAATCAGTCATCAAATGAACATACTGCTTTCCCCGTAATAAATTTCTGGATTAATATATTACAGGCTTTATCATTTCTTCACGCCCATCTGTAATATTGATACAGGAGACCATGACCTCAGCTACTTAGAACAGCTCTCTGAGGAACAACAACTTCAATTCAATGTCAAATATTTCCTGATTCCTTACATAGATACTAGTAGGGTGGGCTCATTCATTTTCAATGCCAACAATAATAGAGTGACCTCTTAAATAAAGACATAATGAACGGATTAAAACAAAAACAACAATCTACAAGCTTAGTCCCAGACCTGTGGCCCATGAACCCTCTCTCTGTGCAAGCCACCTTTTCTGGGTATGCAATTTCTTCTCTTTCAACACTTTTCTTAACCCACAAGCCTAGTTTCCAACCAGAGGCCAGAGAACCCTCTTTATGCACTAGCTACGTTTCCATGGTAACTTGCCTCTTACTTTCTCTACGCTTACACCAATCCTCTACCATCTGCAGACTCTCAATTCTAGCTCCAGACCTGTAGCCATCATCCTAGCCTCCAACCCCAGATGCCATTACCCACTAACCCAAAGATCAGTGATCTTTCCTTTCTGACTCCATCCCTCATGGTTCAGGAAGACATCCTCCTTCAAATTTCCTCCCCCACAACGTATCCAATTAACCCACCTTCTAATACTAATACCAGCAGGAACTCCTTGGGAACGTACCAGCTGAACAGACCAGGGAAAGAGGTAAACTAAATGAAGACCTTTGCCACTCCCTCCTTTCCTACAAATCCAATCCCTTAGGACAACAGAGCACCCTCTGCAGACTGTCCCTCCATCTTCTATGGATCCCACAATTTAACCTTTCAACCTCCCTCCCCAGACTCACTTCTTTATCCCAGCTTCCATCTCTAGCAGGCACCCCTGCTAACCCTCAGAGCACTCCTGCAATGGAAACAGGTAGGCTGACTGTGGATCTTGCCTTCTTCTTTTGCTCCTATAGGTCTAACCTCCAAGTTTCTTTCCCAGTGCAATAGCATATCTTCTGGGATAACCTCTCTTCACTCTGTCCCCATTCCAAGGGACTAAATAATCAGATACTGATTGAACACTTTGTTCCTATGTCCTGTGAACCCCTTCAGACCACTCGCCTATACCCATTCCTAAGTGTCAACTCAAATACCCAGAAGATATTTTACCTAGGACCCCAAGTGATCATACCTATCAGGTTCACAGAAAATTTCCTACCAGGCAGCAAACATCCACCTCACTCTCTGAAAATCCATATAGGAAACAGAAACCAAGAAATAAAGTATCTACCCAACAAAGACAAAACCAGAAATTAACACCCAGAACTATAATCTGTCCCATCCCATACTCCTTGAGGCCAGTGTAAAAACACAATCAAAATAGCCAGACCAGCATGTCTATACTAGACATGAGCAATACTACAGAACTGAGATGATTTGAGCTGGATCTAATTGGGATGTTTCTTTCCTGCAGTCCATGGTCCCATAAAATGCTCTGTGAGCTACCAAGGGAGGAAAGCAGTTAAACAGTCCTACCCAGCTGAAACATGACAGTTACCAGCATGGGTACATATGCATAAAGGTGTAATAAGTGGCATTCACCTACAAGTGGCAACCAACAGCTGTTGGACTTAAAGCCCACTCTACAGGTGGAATCATGATACTGGAAACCTAAGCCAACTTTCTGGTCCAGAAAGGTCATTAGTCTTAGAAAGAATCTATTACTGTTGCTTTGGTAGACCAGCATGATTTTTTTGTTACATTATAAGTCTTATACCCACATATACGTGTAGCTACTACACCATATAGAAACCTCTCTTTACTGCAAAGGAACATCATCACTGAAAGTCACAACTGGATGCAATAGAGATCAACAGTTTGTGGGGAACCCAGTTCCAATAAATACATCGGCATCTCCGCTGCAGCATCAATGGTTCAGGGAACATCATGGGAGAAGGAGTAGAAAGATTATATGAGCTAAAATACCAGAAAGTCTGTTTCAAAACATCTCTGAGAAATGGAAATGAATATATGAACAAGATTGGTGAAATGGCAGTACCTATGTACATTAGCATTAAAGGGGGAAACATTAATGTTAACATGGAAGGGGGAGATTTCAACCCTAGACAGAACTACAGGCAACTAATGACTCCTGGAAAAAGGAGAAATATCCTCTTCCCAGACATGATTAATTATCTTATTAATTATCCAATGCAGCCTTGAAAACACACACATACACACACACACACACACACACACACACACACACACACACACACCATATTATATTGCAGTAATAACCAAAGGAAAAGAGGCTATCAATTTAAAAATGGAAGGTAACCTGGGAGGCACTCAAGGGAGGGTTGCTTGTGGGAACTGGAAGAAGGAAAGTTATATAATTTTATTTCAATTAAAAATATATTAACAAAGGAAAAATCATGATATTAGGTATGTTGGTATACTTCTGTTTCTTAGTTTTCTTGTTTGTAGGGAGATGAATGCTTTGCTTGGGATTTGATGAGAATTAAATTAATCCATCCAAGTTATACTAGACTTTGGCCTATAGCCATTGCTGAAATGATAGCCATGTTGGAAACTTACCAAATAATGTCTCTATCCCGACACAATCCTGTTAGGAGTAGTTATTGTATGTACGTTGCCAATTAAGGACCAAATCTCAGAAATGTCATTTCATTTTCTGAGGGTTACATAGCTAATATGATAATTATATCAAAATATAAATAAAACCTATAAGTGTTAGTAGATTATATTATCTAAGTGATTTGTGAGTGTTATAATTTCAGATCTCTGATGAGTGCTGCAATATTAACATGTGACAGATCCAGTGAAGAGAGCACTTTATTTAGAAAAATATCAATAAGAATTTGTTACCTATGATCAAGCAATTTCATTCCTTTTGTTTTGTTACTTTACATCCTACCCCATTAAGAAAACAATGCTGAAACTCCTAGTGTGTGGATTTAACAGAGTTAAAAAGATGTTTATTTGATTAAAGATTTACATCTCTAGGTTGGGGAGTGAGTTACTTAAATGCCTACAAGCTCAACAGGAGAGTCAAGCTCAATATGTTGTTTATCTTATTGTTTTGTAGAGGAGTTTGCTTATTTTCAGTTTCATTTTTGTAATGATACATTTACAGACTGTTGCTATTTTTCATAATGAAAAATTACTTGCATGGATATATTCTGAGTTTCCCTGAAAGCTGACTATTGAAGACCTTTATGTATTGTCTCAATAGGGTTGTGTGTACCTGTTTGACACACTGTTTCACAGTCTGATCCTATGTCCAGCAGCAATGTTCCTGGTTGTCAGCCATGCTCATGTTCTCCCTATCTGCTATGTGGTGTGACCCTGTGTTGAGCAGCAATGTTCCTCCTTGTTAGCCATGTTCATGTTCTCCTTATCCACTACTCGGGGTCAAATTGCCCATGCTGCTTGTTCTTCCTAGAGAGCTCTTTCCCTACTTTGTCTATTTCCTCCTTTATCACTCATGGATTATCTTAATTCTGACCTTCTGCAGGATTTTTTTTTCTCTACTATTTTGCCCCAAAATGATAATTTCCTTCATATAAATGTCTAGTTCGAGATATTTGTTAATTTGGGATTCTGTTAAACAATTCTTTGGGATTTAATTTAAGAACACTTCTAATTGGTAATCATGGTTCCCAACATTTAGATCAAAAAAATTTTTCACACTTTCTCTCATATGGAGGAACAAAAAGAGGATGGCCTGACAGAAGAGGAACAAGAAAGAAAGGATAAAGGAGCAGAAGAGGGAAGAAACACACAGAAGGGGAACAGAGTTTATAAAATGTGGTGAACATGACTAAGGAATCACATATGCATGCATTGAATTGTCATAGCGAACTCTATTGCTTTATACAAATAATGTACATTAATAAATACAAAGATAATTAAAAGTAGGGGCTGTTTGAAAGAGATACGGGTGACTCTCCTCATTTTATTGGTTCTCACTGGGTCCTATGTCTACACTTGAGCAAACAATTTAGTTGCAAAGATGTGGGGAGCTGTATAAAGACTGATTTAAATAAATCTCATTTAAAATGGGAAAAGGGGTAATTTTAGATACTCTTGGAAACTTGCAATTGCAAGGTTATAGATTACATAATTTGGAAACACCTTGTGTGTAATGAGTCTTATTATTCTTTGAAAGAACATAGCAGGGTGTTTGAACAGGGATTTGTCTTGGTCTAGGCTTCACCATGCTGCTAGCTGGTACCCACCCTACCTGCTAGTACTGTCACTATAGGTGACAAGTAGCTCACCATCACAGCTGAATTCTGGTGCATGTCGCCACTACAAAAGGAACATTAGAGTAATTAGAATCAGACATTAGTTTTAATCGAAGGAAAACAATGCTCATTATAATGTTGATTGCTCAGGAGATGTTTTGATGCTTACAGTTACTGGGTGAGATGAAATAATCCACATTATGAGCTCTGATTGGAAGGCAAACAACCTCTTGTTTTATTTCATTGGAAGTTCACTAGGAATACTTCCTTTGTCCCCATGTACTCATGCCCATAATGTCATGGATGAGATGCAGAACTCGGGTTCTGAGACACACCTATGTTCCAGTTTCCTTGTGCCTATGATGCAACTGTATCATACAGAATGAGTAAAAGATTGTGTCAATAGATTAAACAAATAAAAATACAGCATACCAAGTTAAATTTGAATTGTAGTTAAGCAACAAATTCTTTTAGTATAGGCATGTCCCCTGAAATATTTACTGCAGTGATAACAGTAGCAGCAAATCAGACAGCTTAATTAAAGATACCATTGAGATTTATATCTAAGTTATATTATATCTGAAATCCTTCAGCTTGTTTTCTGTCTTAAAAGGAATCAAATGAGGAATGGAATTTCGTCCCTGCAACAGACTAGCTGTGGTGCTCTATATAAGTTCCCTGAATTCGTTGGGCTTTAACTTTAATACCCATAATGTAGAGACAATAATAGCTCCTACCACACAGGGCAATTGTGAGGATTAAATGCTCACAATGTTTATGTCATGTGAACAATTTAATTTGGAGCTCGGTGTGCTGTAAGATTTCACTAAACAGTAAGTGTAGAGCATGAAGAGAAGTGTTTATAGCTACTTAATCAAGTCTTTTAAAACACTGTATTATAACTTACTTCCTTTTCTATCCCCTTCTTGGTGCAGTCTGGGAAAACAAAAATGAACAGTTAATGAAGCCTTTGACTACTACAGAGTCAGTCTTTGCATGGTATTTTTTTTTTTTGTGTGTGTGTGTGTGTGCTCAGTTAGTACACAAGAAGCTTGACCAGGTGCTGCTTGTAGAGATAAAACCATAATCTGTCTCTGCCCTTATTGGCTCATGCATGATAAATACTGATGGAGAAGGCTGTGGGGGAAAAAAGTCCTAATGTCTGTGGAATTTAAAGATCAGTTGGAAGGAGTTAGAGTTTGCTAAATGGTACAGAGTTTTGCTAGCATGTTTGAGGCTATAGAGTGCAAAAGGCAAGACATTAAAATAGGAGAGTGAATTCATATGTACCTTTAGAGATGCTCTCGTTCCAAGGTTAAATTGAAAACTTCTGAAAGAATAGTTCATCCTCAGTGTCTTTTATAGTATATAGTGTGTATTAGTATTAGGTACTCAATAAATGTTTGATAAAAATAGAAGGGATCATAGATAGGAATAGTTGGCCACAATGTACATTTTTAACCCTATGGGTAGAATAAAGAGAAGAAGAAATATGTAGATAAACTTGGTTTTATCTCTCTTGAATCGGGTGATCACATGTTTCATTTGAACTGTGGCATTTTCAGAAGAGAGACTCAAGATGCTCTTAGTAACTGGATAGGCATAAAAGCAAAGCCCCAGAGCTTCCACAAGGGAACAAAAACATTTGCACTCTTTATTTGGAATATAAATCACTTAGCCAGTGGGCAAAACGTATAAGAGAATTTAGATGTGAATGTATAATCTTATCTTATAAGAATATATGTAATTATGATTTGAATGAAATGTGACTGGTTGACAGCATAGTTTTACATGTTTGGAGTCATAACTACCATAGATGGAATTCATTTTATTTTACTTTATTTTATTTTTTTAGTTGATAGTTTTGGAAAATCATGAGGAGTCATATACTCTCATTTATAATGATAAAATAGACCAGACCAAGGAGAGCAGCTTGAAGAGACTAGAAAGATCATGCCTTCTTCAAGATTCTTCTACAATTTTAATTCTCTATTCTAGAAACCAAAGTATGGCCTGAAAGACAAATCAGACCCTGTACCTGCATTTTAGGAATACAGTTTTATAAGGCCAGGCCACGTCCAATTGCCTATTTTGTAGCTAGAAGGATGGCACCAAATATATGTGACAGTATATACATTCTACGAAAACTGAAACATCCACTACCTGACCCTGTACAGATAAAGTGCACAAATCTGTGTTCTAGCCAAGTCATAGTATTTGTCTCTTTCAATGTCTTTATTGCTAATTTTACCTACTAGTCATTGAATGCTGCACACACACACACACACACACACACACACACACACACACACACATACACACATATACACACATATAAACACACACACACATACACCCATACACACACATACACAACACATACACACATACACACACATACACACACATACACACACATACACACACATACATACACATACACACACATATACACACACACATACACACACATACACACACATATAAACACATACACACACATACACACATACACACACATACACACACACATACACACATATAAACACATACACACACACATACACACACATATACACACATACACACACACATACACACACATATACACACATACACACACATACACACACATATACACACATACACACACATACACACACATATACACACACATACACACACACACACACACACACACACACACACACACAAATCTATGTGCCCAACATACACAGATTTTTAAATCCTTACAAACCCTAGAAAGAATTGAACAGTGTGCCTGTTTCAAAATGTGGGCTCTAGAAGCTGATCACATAATCTGCCTTCTGATTTAATCATCAATCAAATCCAAAGATTTAAATTATTTAAATGATTCACATGGTTTTCATCTTAAACATTCTTTAGAAGTAGGTCTTCCTCTTAGTCTATACTGTAGAGCAAAGAATATTGGTGTTTATAAAGGTCAGTATTTGAACTAAGGACATTAAGTTAAAATGATCATATATACACACACACATAAATACACACACACATACGTACATGTATACAATGTCAGTATTACAGGCACACATTCCCATGTAATTAGTACTTTTCTACAGCAGTAATAAGGGGACTCCCTCACCCAAACCAAATTAACTTGTGATCCTAGGTGATTGCTCATGGATGCTCAATACAAAATATTGGTGATGGTAAAGATAAAAAGACTGACTTGTACTTGCTTGCTGGTTGGTTTAATTTGGTCGGGTAATTTTCAAGTTCATTTGCCATCTGTATCTCTATTACCCTGCCCCTTCCCTGCTTGACTCGGATTTATCTCACTGAATATAAAAAGTAATCTTGCTCACATTGCTTTAAACTGCGTCTTTTCCAGAGTCTTCTCACACTGTTTGGATAACACTAATTGGAACAATTATTTATAATAAGGATGAATGTGGAGAAGCCGCAGAATGTGTTTACCTGTTGGAGAGCGATTATACCATTCACATTCCCTCCATTATTTGTGAATAATTTGTATCTGGGTTTAGAACATACCCTCTTTCACCCCTAAATAAATCCAAGTATCTGGTTCAGGGAATTGTAGTGATACTGGAATAAATCATTTGACACTTTGATAATGGCCTCGCCTGGATAACTGGAAGTAGCTCACTTAATTGCCATATGCTAGCATACCTGAGATGGAGACTACATATTGCTTACCTTCTGTCAGCAATCATCACTGAAATTACAAGTGGAAAAGGACCAAACTATGCCAAATCACTTTGTCATCTTCCTGCTAAAACTGGATGTGCCTGGAGGTTAATCTTCTGTCTCTTTTGAGACAAAGAAAACCCTAGATGTAAATGGGGTTTCACAAACAAACTTGTGAAAATGTTAAAACAATTAACCAATAGTATTTTCATAATTTTAGAATAGAGTTACAAGTTTGGATCATCATTATAACAAACACCTCAGGAATCATGAAATAATATAGAATGCAGATCAGTAAACTTCCACTAGTCCCTACATTTTCATTGGTGTAGTAGTTGACTTAAGATGCAAGGCTGTTCCTGAACAGACTTGTAGGATTCCTTGTTAGTACCAGTGCTACCTCTTTAGGGACTCATTCCCATTGAATCTTTCTCTCTCTCTCTCCCTTTAATTCAGCCAGGCACAAATGTTCTCTTTGTAGTTTCCTTTAAACAGGGGAGAAGGTGCTTCAAGCACAAATCTGGGATGATTAAAAGGCTCTTTTTCTTGACCTCTCTTTAAAAAATCTTATTATATGATCATTCAAGATAGTTATTTCATATATGCTCTTCAGTTTTATATTGATCATAGTGAGAAAATCAGGGAAAAAACCCTAAGGTTAATAGTCTGTAGAATCATAAATACAAAAATAAATAATTGTAAAACAGAAAATCAAATTTGTCAATTTTTGCAAATAATACCTAGAATGCAAGATTAATTTTATATGTAAAAATCAATCAATTGAATTGATTATAATTGTAATTGAATACAGTAAAGAAATAAGAGAAAGATGCCTAGTGGTGGTGGCACATGCCTTTAATCCCAGCACTTGGGAGGCAGAGGCAGGCAGATCTCTGTGAGTTCAAGGCCAGCCTGGTCTACAGAGGGAGACCCAGAACGGGCACCAAAACTACACAGAGACACCCTGTCTCAAAAAAAATAGTAAAAAAGGAAAGAAATAAGAGAAAGATTTTTTTTAACGTACTTTGATAATATTTTATGACATAACATTATCTTAGTTAAGTAGGAGTAATAAGGAATTTCCTGGATCTGAGGAAAATAAAATAAAAAAAAAAAAGAAAAAGAAAAGTTATTTAACTTTAACATATTCTTGATGGTAAAAACAGGGAAGAATGATAACATTAATATTTCTATTAAAACTGTACTAAAATGTCCATCAAACACTAAGAGAAGGGAACATTCTGTCATGTATCTATCTTTTATCTATATAAGATGCAGAGACTGAAAAACAAACAAACAAATGAAAATTTAGTTGTCTACAGATAATATGATTATTCACATAAAAATTCCTAAGTAACTTACTAAAATCTAAGAAAAACTATGAAAAGAATTTAGTAACAGCTGTTTTATGTAGCACTGTGTTTTTATTCTATGAACTAACAAAAAAAGTGGAAAATATTTTTAAAATAATATTTAATATATCTCAAAATTTATGAAAATTCTGGGATTATTTTAGCAAAACATGTGTGACCCATACATTAGAACTATAAAATACAGATGAGTAAAATTAAAAGAGGCTTTAACAAATACATACATTATGCTTATGAATAAAAAAGACATGTATACTCTTTTAGGGAGTTAGAATGTTCAATAATGATAAAATATTTTATCTTATATATTCAGTCTTATTGCACTCAAAATCCTGGCTATCAGTTTGAGAACTGACAAGTAGAATTTATATTGATGGAAAGTCAATGATCTCACTCAAAACTCCCCCCAAAATTGAAACAACAGCAACATTATTAGTATTCACCAGACTGGAATCAGTCTGGCTCTCCAGCAAGTCCTGTGGAGCTTTTTATATTCTTCAAGACTTAGGGAATCAAACTGTAAATTTAAAGTAGTTTCATTTTTATAGATAATGTATAACTTTATAAGCTTATTTTATTCATTAAATTTGTTCTTTTGAAAACTTTATACACGTATACAATATATTCTAATTAACTTTCCACCCAATTTCTATTATCTCCTTTCTATTCCTGACCATCCCCCATCCTTACAATTCTCTTTCTATCCCTGAAAAATCCCTCCTCCTCCCTACAAGTCCCATTCCAACATTCACATCATTTTGTTTTGGATTCTGACCTACTGTGTTTAACCAGGGTCATTAGTATGATCTTGGGTTTAGAATTATCCATGGGAGCCTGGTGAGATCATCAGTGGATATACAACTAAAGATGATGATTGCGCCTCCCTGAGCACCAGTCATTAGCCAATAGTTCAGCACTAAGGGATGGGGTCCCATAACCTCCTCCCTAATCATGACTGAGTTTTAATAGGCTAAGTCTTGTGCATCCCAGTGTAAACAACTGTAGGTGCTGTGAAATCATGACTGCAATGACTATCCCATGCCCAGAGGGTAGTATTTTCCAGATCTTCCCCTGTCTTTTGGCACTTCCTTTTTATTTATTGTTAGTATTATATATATATATATATATATTTAACTTGATTTCACATATCAGCCATGGATTCCCCCATCCTCCCTCCTCCCACCCCCAGCCCAACCCACCAATCCACCCCCAATTCCCACCTCCTCCAAGGCAAGGTCTCCCCTGGGGAGTAGATTCAGTTGAGGCAGGTCCAGTCCCCTCCTCCCTACACCAAGGCTGAGCAAACTGTCCCAGCATAGGCGCAATGCTCCAAAAAGCCAGCTCATGTACCAAGGACAGGTCCTGGCTCCACTGAATGGGGGCCTCCCAAACAGTTCAAGCTAATTGACTATCTCACTTATCCAGAGGGCCTGATCCAGTTCCATGGGGACTCCTCAGCTATTGATTCACAATTCATGTGTTTCCACTAGTTTGGCTATTTGTCCCTGTGCTTTTTCTAATCATGGTCTTGATATCTCTCTCAATATTCCTTGAAGATTAACCAAACTGAAGAGTTCATTATAAACTTTTTTTTTTACAACAAATCTTCTAAATTCCTATCCATATCACCATAAAAACAATTATCCAATAATCTTTAAGTTACTATGTGACCTTGGTTCCTCTTATCTCTTCATCTGGTTGGTTGCACTGTGACTAATTCTGTCCTTTTTGTGGTCCCTTAGATGCATGTTCTCCTCTAGGCCTTTAAGATGGTCATTTCCTCTGACTTGCATGTTCTACTGTGATTCCCCCACCACTTGTCTACTCATCTTCAGCTCTGTACTCATATACTGCTTTTCCGGTGAGGGTTACCCTGCTTTCTCTTATTTGAGATTAAAGTTTCTTATCCATTTTACACAGTCCAAACATCTTGACAGCACTTCTAGCTTGGTTTCTCTCTGTGTGGTTCAAACATTGACCAAAAGAAACTTGGTAAAGAAAGTGTTCATTTTGACTGCCATGAAGTCAGGGCAGGGACCCAAAGGCAGAACCTTAGAGGCAGGAACTGAAACAGAGGCCATGGAAGAGTTGAAGAAGGCTGCTTACTGGCTTGTTCTTTACAACTCACTAAGTTGGCTTCTTTATAAAGACCAGGATTTTCTCAGGGGTTGGGCCTTCACCCCATCAATAATTAATCAAGAAAAGGTTCCACAGACTTGTCCAGAAGACAGTCTGATGGAGGCAGTCCTCATTGTGGATTCTTCTACTCAGCTCATTCTAGCTTCGGTCAAGATCACCAGCACACCTGCGTTACTTTTCTTCACATCTCCTGTCACCATCTGAAATGTTTTTGTATTTGTATGTTGACAATTTCCAAACATGGGCTAGAAAATTCATAAGGGCAAGATTTTACTGTTTAGCCACTGTTCTTTACCACTAAAATGAGTGGCTGTTCCATACAAGATAGTGAGTACATTATTTATTTGACTAACCAACAGATTATGTATACAAAGGCTTTGGCAACGTCTAGTAGAAAGGAAAAGCTACATTTTTTTACATGTTAAGAAGCATAAGTTTGTAATTAGGAATATATATATATGTATATATATATATATATACACACATATATATGTGTGTGTATATGTATATATTATATACATATCTATGTCTATATTATGAATACATATCTGCATATGACAAAATTAATAAAAAAGAGGCCTTGAATTATAAACAGAACAAGGACAAGGAAAGATAAATGTGAGTATTTGAAGGGAGGAAATGAACATAGGAATATTAAAATCTCCAAATAGTAAAAGAAGTAATAAAAAAGCAGCAGCAGGATGATAGTCAGAGGAGCACCATGGGAGAAGATTGTGCTAATGATTTGCTAGAAGGAAATATCCGAAGTCAAATTAGGTACTAGTGAACAAGTTGATTTAAGACATGGTTAGTCATGGTATAGAACCAATCTCCATGTTTATCATCAGAGAAATCAATTTTAAAATGTGATATATATATATATATAATATATATATATATATATATGTTATATATATATATTATATATATATGTTATATATATATGTGTGTGTGTGTGTAGATATATGTGTCTATATACACACACACACATATGTATATATACATATATATGTATATATTGTGGTGTTTTATCAACTGTAAGAACTGATAATGTCTTAGGGTTTCTATTGCTGTAATGAAATACTGTCACCATAAACAACTTGGAGAAGAAAGGGTTTATTTCAGTTTACAACTCTCAGGTCACAAACCATTGCTAAGAGAACTCAAGAACAAAGGAAATCTGAAAGGAGCAGCTAATTTATAAACCATGAAGGATGGTATTACTGGTTTGTTTCCTCTTGGCTTGCTCAGCCTACTTTCCTATAGCACCTAGAACCACCTGCCAATAAATGGCACCACCTACAATGGTTGGGCCCTCATACATCAATCAGCAATTAAGAAAATGAACTACACACCTCCCTTCATGCAAATATTTGGGAAGCATTTTATCAGTTGAAAGTCCCTCTTCTCAAATGACTCTGGCTTGTATCATTTTGACATAAAACTAGCCCGGATACATGAAATCACCACATTTGAGGAAAAATGAAAAAAATTGGAAATATTCATGTTAATCAGGATGTATGAGATATGGAAAGAAAAATACAGCAATTTTTCCTCATGAGAATAGTCTAGATTTAAATAAGAGGACATGAAAATAGTAGAGAGATGATTTATAAAGAGTAAAGGGACCAGCATGATCAGGAAGGGGAAATAAGGGAATCTATTGGAAATGGATAAATTTGATTCAAAGTGCATGATATGTGTGTTTTAAAATGTCACAGTTAAACTTTTTATTCAATTTAGGATATGCTAATGAAAAAAAGCCAAACAACAATAATAACAATAAAAATGGTGCTAGAACTCTTGAACTAGAGCCAGAACTGCTGGAAGTGAATCTGGATATGAAATGTGATGCTTAGATTAAAAATAAATGGATAAATGATAAAACAGCTGACAATGATGAAAGATCTAGCTGGGAGAAATATTGATCAGTTTTCAACACACTGTCTCTGTAGTGATTGTAAAATATCCAGGATATCCTCAATCATTCATAAATGAATGTCTGATGCTGTCTAGACATCCTTAGTCATCAACAGATGAACACCCTAGGCTCTCAGGATAACCTTAGTCATCCACAGATGATCACCTGACAACCTCCAGATATCCTCAGTTTTCCACAGTGTTCTGATTTGAGTCTGAGTTAGAGCTGATGGTGTAGAGTTGACTAAAAGACAGCCAAAGAGCATCTGGCAAAAATGTAGAGAGGATCACAATGATCAAAGATAGTGTCGAGAAGCAGTCACCTCCCAGATTAAAACATTCCATCCTTCAGGGAAGCTAGTTTAAGAAAGGAAGCAAACAATGGAAAACAGCTTCAGGAAGTCCCCAAGACTGACCACAGTCAATAAGTTTCCCCAAAAGTGTCTAAGTCGTAAAGACTGCTGAGAGTAACTCTCAGACAAGCCAAACTACACAGAAGCTCTCTGATGTAGATAGCATGATGTCCTTGTGCTCACAGTGTTCACAGTTGAGCACTAGGGAAACCAAGAAGGGTAAAAAACTCATGCTTGTCTCTTCAAAGGAAGAACATGTTTACTACCCAGAAAGCCAGGAATTAACATAGTTCATAACCTGGTGATCTTTTGCTATCTGTAGGGCCAGGCCTCACCCATGTCCCCCAGACTATTCCACGCATGATTTTCAGCATTGCGCCTCAGTCAGTAAAATCCACCCTTATGGGAGATGTTATACTTTATAACAGCCTAGCTAACTTCTGTATTATCTGTAGGGCCAGGCCAATCTCAACTCCCATGGGTTACCTCAGTCATTACCTTTAGACCCTTATTTTGAACATTGTTTCTGAGTCCAAAGAACCCATCTTTATAGGAGAGGCCATATGTATTTTGTAAAGAGATTCAACATAGAAAGATTTTAAGCTTTGTTTTACACATAGGATTGAGTTAATTATCATCAGGAAATTTTTCCTACAATTGTGCTGTGCTTAAACATGGCCAAAATCAATAGCTGTTGGTTAGACTCTAGTAGTTTGAACCAGCCTAGCTAACTAAGTCATGGTGAACCCGATTTCCTTCTTGCCTCTGCCAGCCTTCGTGTTCTCAAGTACTCCCACACTTAGACACCCTGAGCTACTTAGAAGAGGCTCAAAGAAGCAGC
The DNA here is from genome assembly GCF_903995425.1 of Onychomys torridus. Classification (NCBI taxonomy): domain Eukaryota; kingdom Metazoa; phylum Chordata; class Mammalia; order Rodentia; family Cricetidae; genus Onychomys; species Onychomys torridus. Next base: position 30,349,553 of record NC_050455.1, read on the forward strand.
CTGGATGAAGTAGAGTTTAGCCAAGTCTTAGAGAAGAAAAAGACTGGCCAAGTAGACAGAGAGAAGCAGAGATCAGCTAAAGTGCTTACAAGATACAAAGATTGGCTGAATTACCTGGAAGACACTCATACCAACAGAGCCACCTGGAAAGAACACTCTGCAAACTACTGAGCTACTACAAGTCATACAGTGAACTCCAGGTTTCCTGCTTTCTGAAGTTGTCACCCATGCTGGGATGGCCTTAGCATATATGGCTGTTTTTTGAATAATTTCTGCTCCTGTAATCAATTCTTATTCCTGTAAGTAATCCCAACTTGTTTTACCAAGTTGGACATTGATAATATCTGAGCTTTGATCTGTTAGCAGCTTCCTATCCAAAGTGAATAGACGTTTGCTCACATGACTCCAGAAATAGCTGCCACACAACAGACAAGACTTGACAAAATTTTTGGCAGTTACAAGATTTTCTCAAAGTAGAAAACTAGAAACAATTCTCATTTTTGGTTTTGTTTCAATAATATAGCTATGACGATTTTATATATACATTACAATATAATTATGGTAACAATATTCTAGACACCAATGAATTTATTTTCCTTTTTGTCAAAGTATTTGTTAATAACTAGACCTTCAAGAAAGCTTGGCTATGTATGTCTCAACCTACCAATTAATTCTATCATATGATGATGAACATCATGTTCTTTTAAACTAAAGCCAAACAGGCAAATAGGAGTGGGTTGATCCCATTACATGGCTGTCTGTACATCTAGTGGGTATCATTTAACAGAGGTATTCCAGTGCCTTTCAAGATAACATCTCACTTATGAGAGAGAGAGAGAGAGAGAGAGAGAGAGAGAGAGAGAGAGAACAAGCCGTAGGTCTCAAGTGATATGTCAAGGTATTTTATAGAATCACAGAAAGGTATAAAACAAAACAAAACAACAACCAAAAATTCACTGACAGCTAAAAGAAATGGTCTGCTTCAAGCTGAATTTCTGCTGGTTCTGTGGTGTAGGGTCTTTCCTCTTTTCCCAAGTATATGTTCCTAAAATATTTATGCCTCAGGTAGGGAGAAATGACATTACACTTAATTATTATTTTTCCAACCTTTATAAACTTTCATTATATCTCATGTATTTCACATCAATATGGCAAACATGTGTTTAACCTAACAATAAGTTAGGAAAATCAGGATTTATATTGGATCTATATGAGTAACCATAGGTGAAAATACTCAACCTAATCTTTGTCATGTTATTTTCTGTGGTCTGAAGTACAAGGTTAGACTTCAAATTCTGTTTGCTACACATCAACACTTCAGTGTTGGAACTGGTTTAAAATTGGCATGATTAAATAAATATGGAGATGAATTTCAGGAAAAGTAGTGTATTTGGGCTTATAGATGTTGGTATGGTCTTAGAACCTGGTATACATATGTCTTAGTGGTCTAAAGATTAATTAGAAATGTGAAGTGGAACTTTAGAATAATAGCAGTCAATAAACATTTTAAAATGATGATGTAGACATGGTTCCAAGGGCTAATGATTGTATACATTTTAATACGGGTTATCCCTTAGAACCAGCAGTAGAGAAATTTGACAGTGAAAAAAAAAATAGAGAGGCACAAGCATACAAAGAAAAAGATGGTTGTAAGAAAGGACTCATGGCTGAAGACATCAAGTGGATGGAATGGATGGAAGGGGTAGGAGGCAGAGGACAGGCAGAGTAACAAAGTCTCAATCTGCCTATCTAATAAAATAGCCAGTGAGGAACAGCCAGCGCTTACAACAGCAATGCAAAAAGGCTCATGACTGAGAGCTGCTATGCATTTCCGAAGGAAGAAGGGGAGATGTATTGAAAGGATTCTTTGAAAATTTTTATAAGGCATGCTTGTCACCTACCTCTACAGCCTTCACCCCACCCTCACATTCTTCAGAAAATTTGCTCACCCTGATAGTTAAAATGCCCACTTGCTGGACAAATTGAGTGAAAGAGCATCTTTACTTTTACCAAGTGGTATAACTAGACTTTTCTATTAAATGTGTGGACTCAAGGCTCTTTCCATGACTTGAGAATATAACATTATAAGATGAAAAACATATACAGCTGAATAAAAAAGTATCTAAAGGCATGGAATGTGAGTTTTTAATTTAGTCTGAAGGATAAATGTTCACTGAAGTATTATTTGATATCCTTTCTTTTTTCCCTGTGCTCTTAGCAGAAATACCTCTTAGAGTTGCCAGGAGCATCAAATGAGCATCGGCAACTATTACAGGTAAAAGATGAAGGAGATGCTTCATTTCTCCTTGTTTCCATTATTCATCCATCCAAATATTCTTTTTTCTTCTCTGTAATGTAAATCTCTTTAATGCCCCCAACATTCCTTGCCTATGTATGTAGCCCTGGAACCTTAGTTTTTCTATAGCTAACTCTCTACCTATGAATCCCTTTGGTTTGGAAATAATTGAGCTTGATGCCACTTCTATATCCAAAAGAAAAGTGAAGTATAAAAAATAACTCTAGATCATCCACTCTAAGGAACAGAGTAATGGTTGCTGACATACAGCACAAGCTAAGCCAATAAGAACAGATATATGAAATTTACAGCTACTGAGAAAGACTGTCTCTTCCACATAGATGGCTAGTCAGCGAGGATTGCATGGAGTGGGGGCTGACTTGATAGTCCAGCCAATACAGCAAAGTGACCAGATAATAGCCTGAAACACCACAGTCCCACTATTCCCGAGCCTTAGTTCTATAAACTAATAAGTCTCTTTTCCTATATCACTTTTGATTGGTTGTCTGTTTCTTCTTAATTTGAGCATATAGGCCAATCACATGTGGTTTTCTAGTCTAGACTTCATCCATGACTCTCTTTGAAATCTTTAATTTCAACATTTTATTACACATTTTCACTTCCTTTTACTTTTATAATAAATTATATTAATATTCTATTAAAACTTTATTGAACCACATAATTTGAGTGTAATTAATAAGAATAAAAATTATTTGTTCTTTTATAAATAATTAAGGAAAAAACAAACATTAATTATTTATAAATTCACTCCAATTCGATTTTTGCCAGATTATAATGAAAATTTATCAAAGTCACTGGTGTCACCCACTTTGCCATAACCAATGCTCAATTCTCACTTTCTGTGACACACAAACCACTCAGACATATCTCCTCATATCTCTCTATATCTTTCTCACCAGAAAGGCCTTTTAACTTAAGAGCTAGAGCATCACTCCAAATCCTCTGGTCAGCATCCTCCTCAATGATTGCCAAGCCTCAGTACCTCTTGCAGGTGACTTTGGGTGTTCTGTCTTCAGACCTTGGAAAGTTAGTTCTTGGATGATTTTTTCTCATCTTCATTTACCACTTTTGATGGATGGATCTTCACTCTTGCCATGCCTGAAAGCATATCCATAAATCTAGTCATGATCACGTTCCTCCTCTCTTCTGAACCCAGACTATATTGAACTGCCCACTTGATATCACTTGAACATTTAATAGATTTCTCAAACATATGCTATTCAAGTCTGAATTCCTGATTGTCCCAGCAAAACTGGAATACTGAAATGTTCCTCTCATTGGAAAATAGCAAATATTCTCTTCTAAGTATGTGGACACACTGCATTAGAGTCATCTCTAATTGTTTTCCTCCTTACATAAGAATGATCTTGCCTCACATTCCTTATGTTCATTTATACAGATTGCAATGTAGTCTCCTCAGATATTTGTGTACCTTACATTTGAAATATGCAATATCAGAAGCCAGGTAGCCAAGATTTGATTCTTGGCCCTATCATTCCTAATCTGATTCTCTCTGAGTTAGGTTATGCCTTCCAAGCCCATTTCTTGATCATTAGGGGTTATAATTCTCTGTTTTCTGAACAATGAGTGATTTAAACATGTATAAGGGAAGATTTTTGCTACTCTTTTATTTTTGTTACTATAGAAAGCTATAAGGACAATGTTGTTATGAAAGAAAACACAGTTCTAGAGACATATACTCAAAAAGGTGTGAGCAGAAAGTTGTATTTTTGTGTAATGAGAAAGTTCTTCAAAAACCAAAAGACCAATCACACTTCTTTGCCCTTGGAGCAGGTGAATTACTCATAAATCAACAAGGTATCTGTTTTGCCTCCCTAAAACAGTGAGAGCAGGAGTGATGACATAGGAATGGGATGTAATAATAATAACAGATTAAAAAATATCTATTTCCTTGTGGTGGTGGCGCACGCCTTTAATCACAGAACTCAGGAGGCAGAGGCAGGTGGATCTCTGTGAGTGTGAGGTCAGCCTGGTCTACAGAGCAAGATCCAGGACAGCCAGGGCTACACAGAGAATCCCTGTCTTAAAAAAAAAAAAGAAAGAAAGAAAGAAAGAACAGAAAAAGAATCACAGCAGGAAAGTGTAGATCTCGCCTTCCATCAAAGAAACTTGTCTTTGTAACTGATATCCAACCAAGAGGACAACAGCCTCCTTCACCTTCCATAAATAAGCAGCACAAATATAAATGCCTCTGAAATACAGAAAAGCCACCCGGGATTTCCAAGTCAATCATTTACAGTGTCATTTCCTCTCAGCTTCAGAGCACACAAGTAATTCTACAAACCGATAAAGATTGTGTGTATTTACAACTATAGAGCAGTCAGTAAAATAAACCAAACCATAGGATTATATTCTATAAGACAAGCAGTGATTTCCACTACACTTCTTCACAAAAGTGCTTTAAATAAACTAAGTTATAGTACAATTTTTTAGAAATACAGAAGCAACCCAAAGGATGAAGATGGTTAAATACCTCAAAAACAAAAACAAACAACCTTGATTTTACTTTTCTATGTTTTTTTGGAAAAAGGAAAAACAATAAATCTGTAAATACATGTGTACACACACTTCAACCAGTTGTATGAGAATTCAAACTAAATTGTATCATGTTGTTTTATTATTTTAGATAATAACAGCTAATGATAAATTTAGTTGTGATTATAATGAAAATAGCAGATAAGTTTTTATTATTTGTTGACAAGGCAAGAGCTACAGACAATTTGAGTGAAAATGGAATTCACATAACAACAGAAATGAATTTGGTACTTTCATGGTGGACACAAAGGCAAGAGGGAGCAGTTAGAAAGGGACAGAGGCTGTTACAACTGCAAACCTGAGTCGTGTATGATTCATCTACTTGACACAAATTTGTCTATTTCACGTAGAATATGTGTCAGCTTTAACAAGTAGAACTGTGGCAGCTGCAGTGTCTGTCTTAGGCTGGTAGGATCAATTCTGCTATTAAATTAGTTGCTTACTTTGGAACTTACTGATTCTAAAATCGTTTACCTCCTACCGTTGTCAGAGAACTGGAGATATCAGCAAATGACAGAATATGAGGCCAGGGACTCTTTTATCACCTACATATTCAGTAAATGCACCACTATGCACTGAGCAATCCCTCTGCTAACTTTCAGAAACCAGTTGAAAGATTCCCATGTATCTCATAACTAAGGAAGTTCCCACTGAGCCATGGACAAGGAAAGCTGTGAGATACTGACTCTTCAAGCCTCGCTCCAGCACAGTCTCATGACTGGGAGGACCAATCATCTCTAAATGAATCCATCAGGTGGAATTGAATCCCCAGGGGAGTCTTGGCCCTGGAGGAGATGGGGATGAAGAGGAGGGGCTGGGGGGATGTGGGGGCAGGGGTGGGAGGGGGTAGGACTGGGGAATCCATGGCTGATGTGTAAAATTAAAACACAAATATAATAAAAAACAAAGGAGAAAAAATGTCTCTCTAAAGAAGGGAAATTCTGGAGCATGCATCTAGTGACTTAGATTTATCACTGCTACCCAGAAGTCTGCCTACAAATTTATCTCCTGAAGAAATTGCAGGGACTGCAGTTCAGTATACCAGTTTCAAACAGGCATAGCTCAGGCACGCCCAGGCCTGAGTTCAGTGAAAAGTGAGCCTATAGTGAAATGTGTAGTCAGAATTCTAAACAGCCTTTAGTAAATAAGAAACACAGAGACAAATACAAAGGTAATAACCAAAGAGATCATAGAGCCACGACCACCTTATCTTACCACCTCACTGCTGTAGATTACCCAGAGAGAGCTACTTCCTGTCTGACTTGTGTTTTTATTGCCTTTCTGTTCTGCTTTCTCATTGGCTGTAAGCCCAGCCACATGATTTCCTCATCACTGCCTGTCTATACAGACCTCCAGATCGCTATGGTTGGTACTGGGATTAAAGACTCATGTCACCAGGTTTGGCTATGTCCTTGACCACACAGAGACTCTGCCTGCCATGTGATTGGATTAAGGGTGTGTGCTACCTCCACTGGACTTCTGCTTAATGGCTATATGACCTCTGATCTCCAGGCAACTTTACTTATTAACATACAAATACAATATCACATTTCATCACAAATAAAATATCACCACAGAAAAGTAAGTTACAATCACCTCCTGGAAGGGGCATGTAGCACATATGACTTCCATTTTAGGTATTGCCTTACTTCCAACTAGATTATATCTGGAAGTTAAAGAGGGAGGTGATCCTTAGTCTCTGGAAAATTGGGTGGACATGTGAGAACTTCACAAAATATCTACAGATCATCTTATCCTAGGAGAAGGCCGAGGGTTGGGAGAAGTGTTTAACAATTATAATAGTTGCCTGTTCTTTTCACCTACCACAGAAGGGAGTGGATACTAAATTGTTGAAGCTGCTGGGGCCTAGGAATTTCTAGTCCCCCTGAAACTATAGAGAACAAAGTGGCAGTTTGGAATGACCCTCTATGCTTTTCCTCTAATATCATTTCCTAGATTTTTCCATTTAGAAAGCCTAGCTCCCAGCTTCAATGTCAGCATAAAGTTACACACCTAATCTCTCCATTTTAACTACCAGCTAAAGATCTGCCTTTTAATGTCTCTATCTTTTAGAGATGATGAGGAGGAGAATTACTATCTTCCCAGGAATCCAAATGGTTAAGTGGATGCTGTCTGCCTGGCTTTCTTTGGTGAAGAAAATATGCCTACTATTTATTTGTAAAAGGGGTTATTTTATCTTCCTATCCCCATGGTGTTTCTGGTTGCTACATGAGGAATGAACCTCTAACCCTATTGCATGTCCCCAGACATTCATTAGAACTCTGAGAGTAACGGACAGAAAAATGAACACTGTGAAAGAGGATAATGTCTGAAATGAATGTGGAGGCACTTGGCATAGCTTGTGGTCCTCAGCCCGATGCAAAAAGTAGGTTATTGATGACGGCACTGGTTAAATACATTAATAATAACCCTATGGTAACCCAAACATGTCAATTTGGTATGCATGAAAAAGAAGTTAAAAACACTTCCCCTTGGAGTAAATTTACCAAGAGCAAATCCAGATTAGAATCCTGTACCACCTCTCCCCATCTTTCATTGCTCCAGTCTGTAATCTGTGTCTGCCTGAATGTTGTCTTGTTCATTCCCATGTCCATGTCTGTAGCATGTCTCTGTGTGTTACCTAAAAAAGGGCTTTTGCTTCTATTTATTAACATCACAAAGAACACTGCTTGGGGAAAGATCGAGGGATATTTTATAGAAATCTTTAATAGTACTTTATAGGGATTAAACTTTACTGATTTCAACTGACCCAGATTAACAAACAAACGAACAAATGATATCAAGCCATATCCACATGCTACTTCCAGCATTTGTGGCAGATCTTCATTTTATGAGGTTTCTGGACAACCTATGTGTGGCATTCAGCAAATGACTACCATAGCAGACACACACAGATGCATTGTTCTCTGGGTTAGGGTCATGGAAGAATACATATTTTAAGATTATGGTTACATATTATATTAACTTCTAGGGTGTTGATTACATGGAGAATCCAAGGCAATTAAGGTTGAGCTGTTACATAGTTCTCTTAAAGGCAGGTTAAATAAACAGAATACATATTAGGATATCAGTCCTAAATGACCCCAGAGTATATTAGTAACTTCAACTGTGAGGTTCAACAAAGGTTCCAGTCTCTTTGAATGTAGGAGATATTTTCATAATCCTGTATGTATCCACACTGATTTCGGCGCCTTCTCCTCCATGTGGAGAGAAGGAGCCTGACTGCACATCTAACACCTGGACTTTACTGATTGCTAAATGACTAAATCTTACTTCATTTGTTCCAGGTACAGAAAGGAAGTTGCATAATCTAATCTTCTGGAACCCACCAAGAATAAAAATGGCAAGTGGACACCAACTGGGCTTGAGAAGCATCTAGAATCTGTGGACATGCTGACTGGTAAGGATCCTGTTCTAAGAGAGGCCAGTGTGTGAAGACTGGGAAGATGGCTTTCAATGCATACAAACAGTGCATTAGAACTAATGCATAGAAACAAACCCAGAGATTAAAGGAAGGTGAAGGGCAAACTCTGTAGGAATAGAATCTGCTTTCAAAGGTAGTGAGATGAAGAAATGATGAACACAGCAAAGAATTCAAAGTGAAGGCCATAACTGTGCTCACTGAGGTCAGGAGACAATGAATAAGTAAGGATTTCAGAGAAGAGAAAAAATGAAAAGCAGAGAATGTGAACCACAAAACTGGTGAGGCCACGACTGAACTAAAAACTCAAACAAGCATTCAAGCATTCTGACAAGGGGTTTGAGTAAGTAGAAGGAAAGATCATCAAAGGCAGGGATCACGGGAGGACCCAAAAAATATCCGTTAATAATAATAAGGCTAGCTTTAAAATGGGGGAAAGCATCAAGTAGAGTCAAATGAGGAGAGAAGAGGGATGAGGAGAGACAGTAGGAACAGCCAAGGACATAATGACTGGCAAACTCACAACAGTGAGGAAAGAATCAGACAAAAAGCCCCATGAAGCCCAAAATACACTAAAGTGAGATGAGTTCTGAGACTCGAGCTAGGGCAAATTAACCACAGATGGTCACAAACTAAAACAAAGTTGATGCTGAAAGCATCAAGATGAAAGTGACATGATGCCACTGTGAAAGTCTCTTCTACACAGTCAGCACATGTTTCATGATGATTTTGTGCTTGCTAGAAAGTGGTGTCAGTCAAAGTACTGGAGGACGTACGACCCGCCAAAAATACTACATTTTGCAAACCCATCTTTCAAAACTAAAGGTAAGATCAATTTCTCAGATAAATAAAAGCAGAGATATTTACCACCACATGTTCTGTAAAAGAAATACAGGACAGCCCCACACCCATGGTCACTCTGATGGTCCCATTAAATTGAGCAAGTCAAAGAACAGAAGAAAAAGAAAGGAACGTGGGAAATGAACCTGAATGAAGGAAAGAGGATGACAGGGATGGGGTGAGATGGTAGACAGTCCAAGGGGTGTGAAGGCACTATGTAAATACATGTCTAAAATCTAATAGTAGAAGGAAACACATTCTTGTGTTCAGTTGTGGTTTCATGAGACTGTCTACATTTGCTGTAAAGAGAAGCTTCTTTGATAAAGGGTGGTAGCTACACTTTTATGTAGTTAAAAAGAAGTTAGGTTTTAGAATATATTAAGAAACTTTGCTGGTCTAGCAAAGTAGCAGCAATCCTTCACCAGATGAGACGATATTGAAAATGTTATAGGTAAACACAGTTGAATACCATCCAGCTTAAAAAATAAAATAAAATAATAAAATATGAAGGCAAACAGATGGACCTTGAAAAAAATTATGTTGATTGAGGTAACCCAGATCCAGAAATACAAACAGTGAATATTCTTGCTTACCTGCAGTTCCCAGCTCTGGATCATCAGATAGGAGTATACAACATGGAGTAGACTCAGGAACCATGATACTATAAAAGAACCATTGGGATATGGAGGGCTTGGGAGGTGAACAGTGGGATACAGGTGATACCAAGTGGAATGTGGGAAATTGGAGAAGGGCTACAACTAGGGAGGAGGAAGGGAGAAAATAAAGAAGGAAGGAAAAGTAACAAAACACCAATGTGGTTGGATAAAGCTTAAAAGAATCATATTATTGATATTTAACTAAAATTATACAAATGCATATATATATACATACATGGATTATTGATGAAGTCACCACATACTTAGGACATAAGACTCAGATGACTCAACTGAGGTCTGACCTGAAAGCCTCTTTCTTGCAGTCCAGCTTCCATGGCTCCAGAAAATACTTTGCAAGCTTCCAAGGGAGGGAAGCAATTAAACAGTCCTACCCAGCTGAAATACCTATGAACCATGACAATTGCCATCAGAGGAAGATAAAGGTTCAATAGGCAGCACTCACCTGTCAGTGGCAACCAATGACTGTTTAATTGGACTTGAGGTCCACTCCACAGGCTGAAAAGCATGCCTGTACTGGAACCTAGCCAGCATCCTGGGACTAATGAGGTCAGGAAATCTGCTGTCTCCATATAAAGATGGGACAAACTGAGACCCAAAGTAAAAGCTAGGAAATCGCAACTGATGAATTATAACTATGCACATCCACATCTAAAATGTATTCTCTTTCTAGTAATCCACTCTAAAAGTGCTGACACATATTAAAAGGGCTCCCTCCATTGTCAGAGGGTACAGTTGCAAATTGTGATTGTAGTACATCAGGTATGCTAGCAAAATCTGCAAACCGGATGCCATCTTTAGCTCTCTCCTCTAATATTATGTTGGAAATGAAGTAAAACCAGCCCAAAGGACCAATTCAGCAAACAGTTCTTTTTTTTTCTTTCTGAGATTCTGAATACATGTAGAGATGTACTATAAATTTTAATTTGCTCTATTTAATGAAAGTTAGTTAGACTAATTCTCATTTTCTTGTAAGAATTAAAATCCATTTAATTAAAATTAATGACCTTTATACCAGTGAAGATTTCTGAGTTCAGAGAATGAGATTTAAGTCTCGGGGTACAAGAAATATTGGACAACTGTAATAAACTGGAAGTACTCTGGTAAATATGAGGAAAATTTCCCTTGTAAAGATCCAATTCTCTTTTCTCAGGAACACCAAAGAGAAATGGCAATATGGGACTTCACACCAAGTGGCACAGCCTTGGTTTTGTCTCCTGTTTCATTTATGCCTAAATATTGTGCTTAATTTGAAATTCTCCCCTTAATAGGAGTAGTAAAAGAAGACTTAAGTACCATAAGTGGGAATTAAATACTATAAAAGCTACCCCTAATATCGTGTCAGTTTGTGCAGAGTCAAGTATTAGATATTAATAGGAAAATTAAATTAAAGGATTTAGCACAAAATCAGAAGATTAGCCAAACAGCAGAACACATTTTGTGCATGCCTATTGAGTGTGCCCCTCATGAGAATGTTCACCAGTTTTCTTTAAGCTGCATGCATAATTTATAAGATAAGCAAAGGGAAACCTCCTTCATATTAGCTTCTGAAATTACTTCCCCTGAAAGTCAATGGACAGAGGGAGTTTTGTTTTGTTTTGTTTTTTAATATATAGCAGAGATTTAAGGACACTCCATTTAAGCCCGTCAATGAGCATAAAATCAAATTGTGTGAACCTAACAAAAACTGAACAAGCAACTGGGAGTGGTAACCATTCCTTCCTTGTTTTGTCTGGTTTGGTTTATGTCAAAATTGTCAACAGTCTTGACTCAAGTTTGAATTTATACTTCATTTATAGAAACACATTCTTACTAGAAGTAGAAGATTTCAAAAAATAGGCAACATGTGAAGCCATAGACTATACTCCTTAAACTTTACTCAAGTGGTTTTTAGATTATTTAAAAATATAGAAAAGATTTGACTTGGCACTACAATGCAGAGCAAAGAGAATGATAAAGTGAAGACAAATTAGTGTTGTTACACCATGAAATATCAACTACATGTAGACTATCTGCACAAATCACCTGGGAGAAGATGGATCACACCAGAGGGAAGAAAGAAAGATGGGGCAGTTTCTGAACTACCTGTCAGTTAGTAACAGCATTTAAATGTTATCATCAATGAATTTACTTGATATATGGGTGAGCCAAGATGTGACTAGGTTTGTTCAGAGCTTCATAAAGAGGGGAGAATAGGAATGTAAAATAATGTTTGTTTGTTTAAAAACAGAGGTAATGCCTCTTCAGGAGCTATACTGAGAGCAATCAGATGCCAACTATGCCAGAATTTAAGGAGATCTAAAGTGAGATCTGTTGAGTAGACAATGGAGTCCAGGTCATTTGATCTTCTAGAAGTCACCACTCCCACAAATTCTGTGCCAACATTTCCCAGCATATCTTTCAGGCAAAACAGATTGTAAATCAAGAGTTTTGTGGCTGGATTGGTATTCAGGTTTCTCTTTCCAGAATCTGCAGAGTCACTTCTCATGCCAAAGAGACTAGAATGCAGGGGTGAAGGCTCCGTTCAGGGACCAGCTCTTAATACAGATTCTTCTCAAATAAACAAAATGATTTCATTAGGAATGTAACCATTTCATTGAAAAATCAACTATTTACTCAATGTCTGTTAAATGGTCCTATCTTACTTTGGTTTGGGTTGCTGTAATAAAATACTGACCAAAAGCAACTTGGAGAGGGAAGAGTTTCTTTGACTTATAGATAGAAGTCCAAAAGAGAAGCCAAAGGAGGAAATCAAGACAAGAACTTGGAATCAGGAACTGCAGCATAGATTACACAGGAACACACTTTGCTTGCTGGCTTTCCATGGTTGCTCAGCTTGCTTCTTATCCATCTCAGAAGCACCTTGCCCAGGACTAGTACCACCATCAATGGATTTGACACTCCTATATCAATCAGAATTATCCCACTGGTATATCCACATGGCAATATGATGGAGACTATTCCTCAAGTGAGGTCCTTCTTCCCAGTTGACTCTAGTTTGCATCATATTGATTAAAAAAAAAAAAGAGTAACCAGTACAGCTCTATTATTGCACTAGACATTGGGAATGAAACAATAATCATATACCTAAAACTGCTTGCTCCTGAAAAGGTAAAAATTAACATAATGCACAAGATACCAAATAATTAAATCTATGTGTGTAGAAACAATCATATAACAATGATACAGTCTATGAAGCAAATGAATGGAATATAGTGGTTGATTATAATAGGGAACCTGGTATTGCTACTGAAGAGTCACTTAGCTATGACTCAAAGTATGAAGAAGACAAAACAAGTTAAAGACAAAACAAAATCTATAAAGAGATCATTCCAGGATATACAAATAGCCTAAGGATCAGAGAAGCCCATTGAGCTCTAGAATGAAGAGCTTATACAGCAGCACTGTAAGAGGGGGGAAATAGAAAGGTGGTTAGATGGAGCCTACCACAGCAAGGAAGTTTCCTGAAAAAGAATCAGATTTAAAAGAGTCTCCATATGTCTCCTTTTCCAGAAATGTGATCAGAGATGATACCTATTTTCTTACGAGATTAACAGAGCAGGAAACTCATAGGCTCTATCCATCCAATGCCAAAAAATTCACCTTAAAAAAAAAATAAGTGAGCAGACTTTCCACAGAGATTTATCCTGTGTAGAAGTTTAATTTCTCAGTGATCTTGCCAAATCATAGTCACTAATTGGAAGTATTTACAATCTGTATGTTCATTTAGGATGCTGTCTTAGTTTGAGTCTTTATTGCTGTGAAGAGACACCATAACCACAGCAAGTCTTACAAAGAAAATATTAATTGAGAGTGGCTTGCTCATTATCATGAAGAGGAGCATGGCAATGTACATGCAGATGTGGTGCTGGAGCTGAGAGTGCTTCATCTTGCAGGCAAGAGGAAATCAACTCACTGTCATACTGAGGGAAGCTTGAGAAAAAGAGACCCCAAAGCCCATCCCTACAGTGACGCACTTCTTCCAAAATGGCCACACCTCCTAATAGTGCCACTTCCTTTGGAGGTCATTTTCTTTCAAACTACCACAGATGCCTACAGGCACCCATGCTCAAAAGCATGTTCTTAATATATTTCAAGCTTTGGAGAGACTAGGATCTGGTACCTTTAAGTTTCCCTCTATCTTTCCTATTATACTGTGTGACCTCCAGAGTACATTGATGACAGGAAACCAAAATTTAGGGCTCCTCTGGGAGGTGGGCATGTAGATGTACCCTCATGTCTTGGTTCAGACTCCATAGAATTTCTGTGAGGACAGCCACAGCTTTTTTATTGGATGATCTGCATTATTTGTTGTGTACACAACCCAGAGATGGGCAGGGGTCTGGATAGAAACTGCTTCTTCTGCATCTTCCCACCCTGAATGCCAGCAGGAAGTTGGTGAAGACACCAGGAAACTCTAGGGAAAGAAGATAGCATTTGTGATGTGCAGCTTTCAGAAACCCAATTTGTTCCTTATCTAGTCTGAGAAAAAGTGTCTCTTAGGCTGTGAATCAGACTTTTTCTTTAGTTTTTTAACACAGTAACTGAAGCAAAAGGAAAATTAGATATGTCTTGATATATAATCAGAAGTTCAACAAATACCCACTGCCAATTCACTATGTGCCAGACACCATGAGAGCCAAGCCATTGAGTACTTTCCTTGTGAAGTGCAAATGCCACTTCAACAGTCTTCTAATTATCTTGTTTGTAAGACATTGTCATTTCAGTCTAGCTTCTTGGGGATTGTTACATATGAAACTTCTTCAGGACTTTAACCTAAAGATGGAACACCATGTTTCACATGACATTCAAACTGAGGAGCTGGAATTCTGGTTTTGAATGTTGCTGGGAGATCAATGTAATGACCTCACTATTACTCATCAGCTATGCAAACATGTTTTAGTTTCTTTCTGGCTTCTGATCAGCTCATAAGACCAATTCTATCTCTAAATCAGGCTGCATTGCATCAGCTTTATTGATTTAGCACCTGTTCCTGCTTCCTCAGTTGTATGCAGTTCGCAAACTGCCCCACAATATGTGTGGAGCAGCAACAACACAACCATCTTTCTAAACACAGAGTGAAAACATTCTACTTGAATGAGCAGATTGGTACATTATTTTATGTTTGTTAGTTTAATGAATAACAGTTTAGAGCTCCTATATCCTTGCCCCAACATTAGCTTCTAATAATCCCCGCACCAGGATGTATGCTTTCAAAGAATGCTCCACAGTATTTGAGAGCTGTGACTTTGGGCAAATGTATCCTCCTCCTCAACTTCTTTTTGACAACCCAATTCTAACCAGTTTTTCAAAGTTGAAATCAATATCCTCTTTCTCACAGATCCTACTGGCAATGCTAACATGTCCCTAAAGGCTACACAATGAAGGGCAGAGTCAACTGATGTTTAGACGGGACTCTGACTGGCTGTGGTCCCCATCTGTCCTATTCAGCTTACAAACTCATACCTCATGCTATTTATTTAACTGTCAAGGGCTTCAGTTTTGAAACTATAAATGAAAAATAAAAGTCCACCAATTGGCTGTCCAGTGCCAAACAGAGCACTGAAAAAAATACACAAGAAACAGTGTATGAATCCCCTTACTTCTGGTTGTTTTGTCTCTGCATACTGGTGTTGTTGAAGATGTTATATAACCCAGGAGACTATTGGCTCCATCATGATGTCTTTAAATTTCTTTTTGACATTTTTCACTTGCTCTTCGACAACTTCATATGAATAAAGTGCATCAAGATCATATCCATCCCAATTCCCTTTTCTATTTCCACCCCCCAGACACTCCCTAACACATCTGCCTCTTGCCCTCATGTCCTTTCCATATTTTTGTAAGCCACTAAATCTGATTAATATTACCTACTAGAATGTTGACTGATCTTGTTGGGTCCATCCTGTGTAGGTTTTGTATAGGAGTGCAGTGGTTATGTCATGTTCAGAAGATAGCATTTCATGACACTCCTCCATGGTGTCTTTCATAAATTTTAATTTCATTTTTACCATTGTGTATCAGAACAACAAAGGAATGGCAAACGAGTATTACATAGATTTTTAGTCTCTAATTGTTGAAGAGAGAAAAGCCAGAAGCAAGCAAAAATTTTCCTTAGAATCCACATTGTCACAGTGCTTAGGGACAGTGGAAAGATTAACAGTTATTCAGCATTGTGCTGTCATTAAGCAAATTTTAAATTAAATTATATACTTTCTATTCAGCTACCAGTTTTAAAATGGTCTAAAATTCTGAAACCACAAAAAAAAAAAAAAATTAGAAGGGCAGAGAAACTGCAACAAACTTTATCTTCACATTACTTTTCTTCTTGAAGCTTGTGTTATTTGGATTTCAGTAACATCAATTTTTATTTTTAATTGCTTTGTCTGTGATAGTCAATTTTTTATTTTCATGGTCTAGTTGATAAATCTTTACAGAGTGTTGGGTTTTGCAAAGTTATAAATGGCTAATTTACTTTGCATTTATTTTCCTGCCAGGACCAAAAGGATATATCTGATTCTGCATTTGGCATGAACTTTTAGCACCTTTTCATACACATCATCTATCGTCTCTAGTGATGGAGCCTGGCTTAGGCAGCTCATGAATTATATAACCTAGGCAGAATTTGGCAAGTAATTTTGTCTTCCTATTATGGAGATTTTGCAGAGGTATACATCCACTGCATTCACTCACAACGAAGGCAACCATTCCACTAGCTAACAGCACTGAATAGATTCTCCCTTGGCAACACCTTCAGCCACAGGGCTTCTGCAAAACCAAATGTGCACTTACCTCAATAAAGTGTGAGCACATCCGGTCCACCCTGGAACTCCCATCTGGACCAGAGGGGAGTGCCTGGGTTATAGTCAGAGAGGCAACTGTGCCTGGGTCCCACCACTGGACACAGGCCACCCCGGGAGGACCTGACCAACTTGGCCCCAGTTTCCTGCCAATTGGAGGGCCCTGCGGGAAGGCTCCCCTTTTCCAAGACTGTAGGCAGACACTGCAGTCTCCACACCCTGCTCCCACACCCATCTGCTGGAGACCCCAGCCACTTCCTGAGAATCAGAGACCAGACCCAAGCTTCCATCCTGCCCTGGAACTCACATCTGGACCAGAGACCAGAGGAACTCACATCTGGACAAGAGGAGCTCCCATTTGGACAAAATAAGGAGACCTCAGGGACTTCCCGAACTCAGATTCCAGCACCCCAGCTCCTATCTAGCCAGCACTCTCATCTGGACCGGCACTCCCATCTGGCCCAGAGCTTCCATCTGGACCAGAGAGAGGCTCCCTAAATCTGTCAACTCTCTCTGGACCAAGTACACTGATAAGACCAAGAAAGAACCCAAGAGGAGATGGGCAGACGTCAAGGCAGAAGTACATACAACAAAATAAAGAGCAATACAGCATCACCAGAACCTAGCCCTTTTCCAACAGCTAGACCTGAACTTCACAGGAATGGAAGAAGAAGAAGAAAACAATGTTATAAGTAACATCATGAAGAGGCTAGACCCTTATATAGAAGAAATCAAAAATAAAGTAGAGGAACAGACAAACAAAAAATGGGAAGAACGCTATAAAAAACTAGAGGAAAGGACAACTAAAGCAGAAGAAAACAATAAGTCCCTGAAAGAAAATCATGAAAAAGAGAGGGAGACAATCCAAGACATGAAGAGGGAAATAGAAAAAATGAAGCAGACACAAGCAGAGGGAATGCTGGAAATAGAATATCTGAGTAAACAAACAGGAACTTCAGAGGCAAGTATAACCAACAGAATGCAAGAGATGGAAGATCTCTGGTGTTGAAGATACATTAGAAGAAACAGATTCATCAGTCAAAGAAAACACTAAAACCAACAAAGTCATGACCCAAAATGTCCAAGAAATTTGGGACACCATGAAAAGACCAAACGTACAAATAATAGGGATAGAGGAAGGAGAAGAATACCAATTCAAAGGCACAGAAAAAATATATTTAACAAGATCATAGAAGAAAACTTTCCCAACTTAAAGAAGGAAATGCCTATGAAGATACAAGAAGCCTATAGAACACCAGACTAGAACCCCAAAAAATGTCCCCTCGCCACATAATAATTAAATAACAAAACATACAGAATAAAGGAAGAATATTAAGGGCAGCAAAGGAAAAAGGCCAAGTGACTTATAAAGGCAAACCCATCATAATAATACCCGAATTCTCAGTGGAGACTTTGAAAGCCAGAAGGACCTGGACAGATATAATACAGACACTAAGAGACCAATGGATGCCAGCCTAGACTAATATACCAAGCAAAACTTTCAATCATCATAGATGGAATGAACAAGACCTTCCAAGACAAAACCAGATTTAAACAATACTTATCCACAAACCCAGCCCTACAGAAAGCACTAGAAGGAAAATTCCAACTTAAGGAAGGCAGATACACCCATGAAAATACAGGCAATAGATAACACCACAGCAGTAAAACCCAAAGAAGAGAAGTACACACACACTACCACTAAACAATTAAAAATAACTACAGAAATGAACAATCACTGGTCATTAATATCCCTTAATATCAAGGGACTTAATTCACCTATAAAAAGACACAGACTAACAGAATGGATATGAAAAAAGGACCCATCCTTCGGCTGCATACAAGAAACACATCTCAAATTCAAAGATAGACACCTCATAAGAATAAAAGGCTGGGAAAAGACTTTCCAATCAAATGGTCTTAAGAAGCAAGCTGGTGTAGCCATCCTAATATCCAGCAAAATAGACTTCAAACTAAAATCAATCAAAAGAGATGATGAAGGACATTACATACTCATCTCAGGAAAGATCCACCAAGATGAAGTCTCAATTCTGAACATTTATGCCCCAAACACAAGGGGACCCACATATGTAAAAGAAACAATACTAAAGCTTAAATCACATATAAAACCCCACACATTAATAGTGAGAGACATCAACACCCCACTTTCACCTCTGGACAGATCTGCCAAATTGAAACTTAACAGAGACATAATGGACTTAACTGATGTTATGGCACTAATGGACTTAATTGATATCTACAGAACATTCCACCCAAACAAAAAAGAATATAACTTCTTCTCAGCACCCCATGGAACCTGCTCTAAAATCAACCACATACTTGGCCACAAAGCAAATCTCAACAGATACAAAACAATTGGAATAACCTCCTGTGTTCTATCAGACCACCATGGTTTAAAGTTACATTTCAACAACAGAAAAAACTAAAGAAATCCTACAATCTTATGGAAACTGAGTAATGCTCAACTGAAACACCAGTGGGTTAAGGAAGAAATAAAGAAAGAAATTAAAGACTTCCTAGAGATCAATGAAAATGAATACACCACATACCCAAACTTATGGGATACTATGAAAGCAGTGCTAAGAGGGAAATTCATAGCACTGAATGCCCACATAAAGAAGCTGAAGAAATCTCACGCTAGTGACTTGACAGCACAGCTGAAAGCCCTTGAACAGGAAGAAGCAAAGTCTCCCAGGAGGAACAGAGGCCAGGAAATTATCAAATTGAGAGCTGAAATCAATAAAATAGAAACAAAGAGAACAATACAAAGGATTAATGAAACAAAGAGTTGGTTCTTTGAGAAGATAAACAAGATAGACAAGCCCTTATCCAAACTAACCAAAAGAAAGAGAGAGAGCATCCAAATTAACAAAATCAGAAATGAAAAGGGGGACATAACAACAGACAATGAGGAAATTCAAAGAATCATCAGGTCATACTTCAAAAACCTCTACTCCACAAAACTGGAAAATATAAAAGAAATGGATAATTTTCTGGATAGGTACCACATACCTAAGTTAAATCAAGAACAGATAAACCATTTAAATAGTCCAATAACCCCTAAGGAAATAGAATCAGTCATTAAAAGTCTCCCAACCAAACAAAAAGCCCTGAATGTGATGGTTTCACTGCAGAATTCTACCAGACCTTCAAAGAAGACTTAATACCAATACTCTTTAAATTGTTCCACACAATGAAGCAGAAGGTATATTACCAAACTCCTTCTATGAGGCTACAATTACCCTGATTCCTAAACCAAACAAAGATGCAACAAAGAAAGAGAACTACAGACCGATCTCCCTCATGAACATTGATGCAAAAATACTCAATACAATTCTGGCGAAAAGACTAAAAGAACATATCAAAACAATTATCCACCATGATCAAGTAGGCTTTATCCCAAAGATGCAAGGGTGGTTTAACATACTAAAGTCCGTCAATATAATATACCATATAAAGAACCTCAAAAAGAAAAAAAACCACATGATCATCTCACTAGATGCAGAAAAGGCATTTAACAAAATCCAACACCCCTTCATGATAAAGGTCTTGGAGTGATCAGGAATACAGGGAACATACCTAAACATAATAAAGGCAATCTACAGAAAGCCAACAGCAAACATCAAATTAAATGGAGAGAAACTCAAAGCAATACCACTAAACTCAGGAACAAGGCAAGGCTGTCCCCTCTCCCCATACTTATTCAATATAGTACTTGAAGTTCTAGGCAGAGCTATAAGACAACATAAAGAGATTAAGGGGATACAAATTGGAAAGAAAGAAGTCAAGCTCTCCCTATTTGCAGATGACATGTTAGTATACATGAGTGACCCCAAAAATTTAACCAAGGAACTGATACAGCTGATAAAAACCTTCAGCAATATAGCAGGATACAAGATCAACTAAAAAAAAATCAATAGCCCTCCTATATACAGTAGACAAACAGGCTGAGAAGGAAATCATAGATACATCACCCTTTACAATAGCCACAAATGATATAAAATACCTTGGGGTTACTCTAACTAAGCATGTGAAGGACCTATATGACAAGAACTTTAAGTCTCTGAAAAAAGAAATTGAAGAAGATGTCAGAAATTGGAAAGAGCTCCCATGCTCATGGATAGGCAGGATTAACATAGTAAAAATGGCAATCTTACCAAAAGCAATCTACAGATTCAACAGAATCCCTGTCAAATTACCAACACAATTCTTCACAGATCTGGAAAGAATAATACTCAACTTCATATGGAAAAACAAAAAACCCAGGATAGCCAAAATAATCCTGTACAATAAAACAACCTCTGGAGGCATCACAAACCCCGACCTCAAGCTCTACTACATACCTACTATAATAAAAACAGGTTGGTACTGGCATAAAAACTGATATGTGGACCATCGAATTGAAGACCCTGACATTAACCCACACACCTATGAACGTATAATTTTTGACAAAGAAGCCAAAATTGTACAATAGAAAAAAGAAAGCATCTTCAACAAATGGTGCTGGCATAACTGGATGTCAATGTGTAGAAGGCTGCCAAATAGATCCATATCTGTCACCGTGCACAAAACTTAAATCCAAGTGGATCAAAGACCTCAACATAAATCCAGTTACTCTGAACCTGATAGTAGAGAAAGTAGGAAGTACTCTTGAACACATTGGCACTGGAGATCACTTTCTAAATATAACACCAGTAGCACAGACACTGAGAGAAACAATCAATCAATGGGACCTGTTGAAACTGAGAAGCTTTTGTAGAGCAAAGGACATAGTCAACAAGATAAAGCGACAGCCTACAGAATGGGAAAAGGTCTTCACCAACCCCACATCTGACAGAGGGCTGATATCCAGAATATATAAAGAACTCAAGAAATTAGACATCAAAATGCCCAACAGTCCAATTAAGAAATGGGCTATAGAACTAAACAGAGAATTCTCAACAGAGGAAGTGCAAATGGCTGAAAGACATTTATGGAATTGCTCAACATCCCTAGTTATCTGGGAGATGCAAATCAAAACGACTCTGAGATACCACCTTACACTTGTCAGAATGGCTAAGATCAAAAGCACAGAAGACAGCTTATGCTGCAGAGGATGTGGAGCAAGGGGAACTCTCCTCCACTGCTGGTGGGAATGTAAGCTTGTACAACAAGTTTGGAAATCAATATGGCGCTTCTTTAGAAAATTGGGAATCCATCTCCCCCAAGACCCAGCTATAGCACTCTTGGGCATATACCCAAGGAATGCTCAATCATACCACAAGGGCATTTGCTCAACTATGTTCATATCAGCAATGAGGTTTGCAGGCAAATGGATGGATCTAGAAAAAAATCATCCTGAGTGAGGTAACCCAGACTCAGAAGGACAATCATGGTATGTACTCACTCATAGGAGGATACTAGATGTAAAACAAAGATGACTAGACTGCTACACAACTCCAGGGAGACTACCTAGAAAATGGGACCCTAGGAAAGTCCCAAGGATCACCCAATGACAGAGAAATGGATGAGTACATGAACAACCTGGATGACAGTGGGAGTAATGAAGGGCAAGATTTGAGGGAAAGAAAGCTTAGGGAGCAGGAGATCCCAGCTGGATCAAGAAAAGAAAAGGAGAACGAGGAACAACAGACCATGATAAATGATGACCACATGAGAACAGGAATAGGTAGAGTGTTGGAGAGGTCCCCCAAAATCCACAATAATAAATCCTCTATAGACTGCTGGCAATGGATCTGACCTAGTCCTGTGATCAGATAGCTAAACACCCTAACTGTCGTGCTGGAACTCTCATCCAATAACTGATGGAAGTATATGTAGAGATCCTCAGCCAGGCCCTGGGTGGAGCTCCAGGTGTCCAACTATCAAGAAAGAGGAGGGTCTGCAAGAGTGTGAATTGTTGAATCCATGATTGCAAAAAGTACAGGGACAAATAGCCAAACAAATGGAAGCACATGAATTATGAACCAAAGGCTGTGGAGCCCCCAGCTGGATCAGACCCTCTGGATAAGTGAGACAATTGAATAGCTTGATCTGCTTGGGAGGCACCCAGTCTGTGGGACCAGGATCTGTCCTTAGTGCATGAGCTGGCTGTTTGAAACCTTGGGCTTACACAGGGATACTTTGCTCAGTCTGGAAGGAGGTGACAGACAGGACCTGCCTGTACTGAATCCACCAGGTTTAAATGAATCCCCAGGGGTGCCTTGATCCTGGAGGACATGGGAATGGAGGGGAGGGTCTGGAGGAAAGGTGGGGTTGGGGGCGGGAGAGGGGAGGACAGGGGAACCCATGGCTGATGTATAAAATTTAAAATACATAATATTAAAGAATAAATAAATGAATGAATATTTATCTGTTAAAAAAAAGTGTGAGCACATTGTATCCTGATCTGCATAGGAATGTTAGAGAGTGCCTCTTTGCCTTAAAGGGAATCACTTATAAGTGCATTCTTACCTCCTTGATTTGACAGAGGGCTTCCTTAGAACTAAATTCTAAACAAATCCTTACATCCCAACACCATTTCCATGGTTTCCTCAAATGAGTTGATCTGCAGTGAATTTCTCCAGAAATTTGAGGGGAAATTGCCACTGAAAATGTGGCTTATTTGCTCACAGTTTCCAAAAAGACTGAGCAAAGCTTGCTGTGGGAGTGAGGACACAGGGACATTCAAAGTCATCCAGAGACCCAGGAGAGGATGCAGATGCTAGAAGGAGCTATTGCTGCAGCTTGTAAGAGAACAGGCAGGGAAGGGAAAAGTAATTCAGGATTGGTTAGTTAAAATGATATAATGGTCTCTGAGATCCAAGTCCTAGTTGTCCAGCATTTTGCTCTAGAACGATCAAAGCAGGTAATCTGAGATAAATGGTTTTCACTTAAAGTGTCAAGTTATTAATCGTCTCTGAAACTGGCTACCACTGGAAAGGACAGTTCCTCTGTCTTATACTTTGACAAAGATCTAGATGTCAAACAATAAGCAACAGAAAATAAAATCCATAATATGTTCACATTCTAAATGGATATCATCTCAGAGTCTGCCTAGGAAGACTCAGTTCAATATCCTCAAGGCATAATAGCTTAGGCTCTTTGTTCTCCAAATTTTGCATTAGGAAATGTTTACTAACTTATTTATGAAAAAAGAAGTCCTGTTCTATAGCACAGGCCACTTTCCATAGTGTGAACACTTGAGTCATGTCTGACTTCAAGCTGCCAATGTGATACTGATGAAAACACATCTGGGAAGAGACACATGAGGATCCTGGAGACCTGGCATGAACAAGGTCGAGTGTGTTTCTAGCTCATTGTCTGGGAGAGTAGAGACATGAAAAATCATTTTATTCGTTTAAAGCAGGTGTCTCTAACCTTTTGGATTCTCTTGTTTGAATGGAGAAGAATTGAATTGGACAGTAAAATGTTTACAAAATTGCACCAGAAAAAAAAATACAGGCCTTTGGGACCCTACTCCTCATACTGGGTCACCTTGCCCAGTCTTAATACATGGGGAGGGGCTTAGTCTTACTGCAACTTGATATGCCATGTTTTGTTGATACTCATGGGAGACCTGTCCTTTCCTAAACAGAAGCAGAGGATGAGAGGTTTGTGGGGGTGGGAACAGAGGGCAGTTAGGGAGAGGGAATGGCAAGATAGGAGGGAGGGAAAATGCACCTGGGATGTAAAATAAATAAATTTATTTTTAAAAGAGAATGCAGAAATGAGGAAAAAAAGAATCAAAAGGACTGTTTGACTGGTCTCCTTTTTAAATACTTCTCATATTTTAATAGTCCCTACAGTAATATTAATATTCTAAGTGGTAAATAAAATGTGTTCATTAAACACTTACTATCAGGATATGATGTCAAAAAGATAGCATAATAGAAATAGAACTATCTCAGTTTTCTCAGAGAAATAAAAAGGTTAGCTTAAAGGCATTTTAAGTAAGCATAAAGCAGGAGAGTGGGTGTGGGAGGGCAAAGGGGAGGTGCAGAGAGGGACTGGGAGAAGAGGAGGGAGGGGAAATAAAGTCAGGATGTAAATGAACAGTAATAATAAAATCATCTTTAAAAGAATATTCATTTGCTTTAATGTTAATGAATTGTGAATATGCACACGCACATATATATGTATATGTATAGGTATGTGTGTGTGTGTGTGTGTGTGTGTGTGTGTGTGTGTGTGTGTATCCACAAGATTTTATAAAAGTTTCTCAGGCAAAATCAAAGGTTATTAGTGGACAAACTTCAAAGAATTCAGCTTCATAGTAATTCTCCAAGATTATGCAATCAAATTTCTTTTTTTTTTTTTTTCAGGAAAGAGAAACAAATGTTTTTGAGTTAAGTTTTGTTTTGGGTTGGTTTTTAAAGTATTTTTAAACACTAAATTATAAACTAAAAGAAAAAAAAAAAGAAATTCAAGATATCTTTTCACAAATCCCTACTTCTCATATAATGCCCCATGATCAAGAGGGAAGTCCCTGCATCCATCTTTTTCCTTTCAGAAGAAAGGAGTTGTATCCAATAGTTCCACTTCTCTGGGCACTCCTCAGTGGAGTGGTCTTTCTCCTATCACTGCTGGACCCTTGACAGGACAAACTTTGGAGCAATAAAGAACTAGTTACCTAACAGAAATGAAGGTGTTGTTGGCTTGGGTTAGCAGCTTTCTAAGGTTCTACCCTGGGCCTGAACAGAGTAATAAGATAAAATCTCTCAGCTCTTGACTTCTTCTTGGGGAAAGAAATAATTGTGCCATGTGGCCACTGCCACAGATTTTCTAGAACTGTCAAAGTGACACTATTAGTGTTCTCCATATCACAGACAACTTAAGGGACATAGCATATTCCAGGCACCGGGAAACCAGAGAGACAATGATGGTGTTTGGATTTAGTCAAGATTTAGCTAATATCATTACTGATTTCAGCATAACATGATGGACAGACCAAAAGGGCGAGGAAACACAGACCCTGCCTCCTCTCTAAGGAACTAAAAACTTTTCAGAATGTTCAGCGATTCAGCTTTAAATCATGAACTCTCCGAAGGAATATATTCATATTTGCTTCACTTAGAGTACTAATTGGGTCTGATATATTCTGGGAGACTAAAGAAAAATAAAATTGTTGAACTCTCATGAAGGCTTGAGAGATTTCTAGACTCTCTGGACTGCAAGGTAATGCTTCTGTAATGCTAGACCTTGAAGAGTGAGGGGTTGCTATTTTTCTAATATTCAGGCTATAACACAGAGGTGTGGACACTAGAGATAGATACAGGAAACTGTGTTTCAAAGAAGCCAAAACAAACAAACCCTGATCTATCTGAGATAGAATTCAAGGATGCAATGAAAATGTGTGTTGGAGTCAAGAAGGACATTGCAAGGGCAAGTGAGACATTTCAACAAAGAAATTAAAAACGGACTCCAAGTTACAAATTGAAGAATCAACAACACAAAATCTTTAGTATGATTGAACAATGTACTAATGCAATCCAAAGGGAAAAATTATTAAGATGATCCAGTATGACGGAAAAACCTCAAAAAGAGATAAAAAAAAAATAAGTGTTGGAAGCATTATTAAGTAAATGAGTAATTTCATGTATCTAAAAGGAGGAGAAAAAAGGACCAGTCTTACTCAACTTCCCCAAACATGGAGAGAGAAACGGACATCCAGGTGCAGAAAAGTCTAAAGGTTAGGAAATAAGATGAACCAGGGTGGTTATGGGGGGGACCACTTGAGACATAGAATTAAATAGTTAAATTTGAAAGCTGGGGAGAACTTTTAATTCAATAAGAGGAACGTTCTCTCACAAGAACATAAGCAAAATTTTCCACAGAAATCATATAGGCCAGAAGTCAGTGGGATAATATTTTCAAATAATAATAATAATAATAATAATAATAATAATAATAATAACAACAACAACAACAACAACAACACACAATATAACTGGGAAAAGTGTCCTCAGAAATGTAAAAAAGGAAAAGGTGTTCCCAGATTAACAAAGGCTGAGAGAACTCAAGAGCAGATCTTAGTGGATACATTAAGTAGAAATATTCAGGTTGAAATTAAAAGACACAAAGTAGCAAAATGACGGCCCAGGTACCTACAAATTCACATTTGAAACACACATGAAATTTAACCTCTTCTTAGCCAACACTCCCACCAGTTAAGGTGTATCACTCAGTAGCAACTGAGATGTGTCCAGACATCTTTTTCCTGTCCATGTCCCTCTGTCATCAAATTTCTTTTTTATTATATTTTTATAGTTTTTAAATTAAATTATAATTGCAATATATTTCCCTTCTCACTTTTTCTCCCACCTATTCCAATGAACCCCATCTTGCTCTAAGTCTCAAATCTGTGGTCTCTATTTGTTTAATAGTTTATTTATATTCATAAATATATAAATGAAACATTTTGTTCAGTATGAATGATGTTACTTATATATAAACATTTCCAGGGCTGACCCCTTGGCATTGGATAACCAATTGGTGGGCTCTTCCCTTGAGAAGACTGTTTTTCCTGCTGTCAGCATTGCTTAGTTTCCAATTTGTCAAGGGTTGTAGTCACATATTTCCCACTTACATGTTAGCATATCTATTGAAGTCAGCCTTGTTCATGTCATGTTTAGGCAGCTATGTTGCTGAGACTTTATGAGTGGAGCTTCTGACATTCCTAGGAGTCAATCTTACAACAAACTTCCTGTTCTGCAGACTCTTACAATCTTTCAAACCCCTCTTTCTCTATGATCTCCGAGCCTCAGGTGCAGGGATTGTGTCCTAATGTTAAAAGTTTGGGGTGGGCTACACATAATCATTTGTTCTCTGCATTTTGATCAGTTGTGGTTTTCTATAATACTACTCATCTGTTGCAAGTAGACTTTTTTGGGGTAAGGGGTGAGTCCTGTACTTCTCTGTTGATATAAAGATAACTACTTAGAACACAGGATTTATGCTGGTTTAGTAAAGTGAACTTGGAGTTTCTCATCTAAGACCTATGACTTCACCAACTTTATGTAGTTGATTAGGTTTCTGGTACCAGGCATGTTTAAAGGGTCTCAAGTCTAGAGAGCTCTTTGTTACTACCAAGATATGTGTACAACTATCACACGCTTAGAGAAATCATGCCATGTTTGTAATTGCTGTGGTCTATTGGTGTTATATCTGGGTGGAACTATTGGTTGCTTTCCTCCATTGGAGGCTGGCATAGAACCTTCTGGTACTGTGAAGGCTAGTCTTCAAACGGTCTCTCTCATTTGTGGTTCCTAGCTCCAGATCTTCAGATGTGAATGTATACTGGGTCAACTGCAGCAACCTGAAAAGTAAAAAGGGACCATGTGTGGGGACAAGCAAGAGTAGAGTGGGATATAGAGAGTAAAAATAACTTGAAGGGTGAAATACGAAAAGTAGAAATGCCTTAATTAAGGAGGAGAAAGGGAGATAAATGCAGAAAAATAAGGGACCAGGATGTCTGAAAAAGTTATAAGGAATCTATTTACCTAAAATTAAATATCATACATATAAGTTTGTGTAATCTTCCCATCAAGGTTGACAATGCTTTCCCTGGGAACTAAAGACTTATGAAAATCCCAACATGCAATGCCCCCTTTTGTTTTTTTGGTCAGTATTGTTCAAGATGCTCCCCAAATAGTATTAGCTATTGCGGTACTTGGTTGCTTCCAAGAAATTCAAAGTAAGTCCCTATTGTTGAAGAAACCATTCCCTTCAGACACAGAACCTGGAGGAGTCAAGCAGGATGCATCTGTAATTTTATTTCAACTCAACTTCTGAAATCTAAGTCAGATCTTAACAATCTTCTACTTTCAGATCTTTGATCATTTGCCTCACTGCAAATGAAAGCTTTTATGCTCTAAAGACCTTTCATGATGTGACACCATGAAGTCTTGACTTTCTTGAATTGGTCTCTCTGTACAATTCCTATTATGGCCTGCCTTCTCTTTTTTCAGTTCTCTGAATGTTCACTCAATTGTTTTAAAGACATTGTTTTTCCACAAACCCTTAGCTCTAACACTTTCCTCACTGATGCTTCTTTGATTTACTCCTCTGTCTCTATCTAGATTCTACTTTGTGCCCTCAGTAAGACTTTTCTGAATTCCCCATGTAAATAAATTGCCTTCTACTAGATTTTTCTATTCACTGCAGTGTTACAACCTGCTGCAGAGACTTTATCATAATTTTTCAAACTATCCACTTTATACTCATCCATTCTTTGCTGTTCTTAATATAAATCATAAACTTTAAGGAAAATGATTTTTGTCACTACATTAGTGTCTGTCATTGTGTCTAAACTCAGTGAATACTTATTGAATGTATACTAATTACTAGCAGTGCCTATTTTCAGGCCATTTCTTGCCCTAACCAAAAGAAAGACCTGAGCCTCTTTTGTTTATATTAGTGACTTGAACATAGCATGTAGTTCATCTATGTTGCTGTATGAATGATTGTTTCACTGGTGCTATCATGGTCCTCTTCTCTTAATGGTTACAGATGGGAAGTAGGAGTGTGCATTCTGGGTTTCTATTCCTGTATCTCTCTCTGATTACATTCAGCATACATGAATATTCAGTAGCTATTTATTTTGTGGCCTAAATAACATCTACATTGAACAAACATGTTGGTGTGGAATGTATCAGATGAGCCACAGCATATACAAATGAAAAGTAAGACTTCTAGGCTTCCCAAATATGCTAATGAAATGAACTAATCCTTACATCCCATGGAGTGCTGCTAAATGTGCATCTGCATAGGTAGATGCCAGATCCTTCCAACAGGGCAGTTAATTTCAAGTACAAAAGAGCCACCAAGGACATATTTGCCTCTCTTGTAAAGGTCAGTAAAGTTGTGTGGTCTACAAGGGAATGCACATGGCTGGATTTGCAGGAATGCTATTGGAGACTGGAAATGATTACCTCTTAGCTTAAACAGATTAGCGAGTGCTTGCTGTCAGTTCTAGAATTCTCACACATGAATATTGCTTGCTGTCCATGAAAATATTCACTGGTCACAAGAAAGTACCTCTGTGCCTCATTCTTGTACACTTGAAGAGTGCACTGTTTCATTTAGCTAATAAGAGTGCTGTAATATATTTTATAAGATTGAATTTAAATTATTTGTAAGATGGCAGAGCAAGCACTTGTTCTACTATTATTGCTTTTCAGATAGAATAGTGTAGTCCCAGAAAACTGAAATGGTTTGTAGACACTGCCAACCAAGTGGGATCACAGCCCAGGGTACCAGACTTCTCGTCCCTTTCTACTGCAGTAATCTTAGACATCAGTTTACCTATTAGGCATACTGGCTCTCAGATGTGTATAATCCAACCAGTCACCCTGGGAATAAATCTAGATGTCAGTATTCTTGGTTCCTGCCCCCAGAGACCACATGGAAAGTCAGTGAAATAACCTTGGTATTGTAGTTCAGTGTATACCTCAGAAGAATCTGAGGGAGATGATATCAGGCCACAAGCTGACAGAGTCTCATGTTGGACATGCTATCACTAGAGATGTTATTTAGTACATAGATGAGCACCACCATTAAGGAGCCAGTAGACTTGTGTTTACCATGTTGGCTTTGACCTTATTATCAAACTCTCTCTGAATGAGTTCATTATTCACCTGAAGTCTATCTTACCTGTAAAATGGAAATTCAGTGAGTTATTGTGAGAAAGACATATGAATTATATGTGTGTATACACATGTACATGTGTGCATGTAGTTGTGTCCCGGTACACAGTACATGTTTAATGAATATTAACTCTTGTTTTCTATAAAGTGATTGACATATACATTAAATAATCTGTTGGTGATGGTAATGATACATTAAGGCACAGATTATTATATCCATTCTCTTTATGTGTGTTTAATATATTATCCAAACAAGTAGAATGTATTTTCTGTTAGCTATAAGCAAAAGTCTCCATTGCTTTGACTCAGCCCCCACCAATCTAAAACCAAACATGGCTTCTTCTGACAGGATGCTCTTGGAGGAGGGTGATCTTCCACATTTTGAGATACTCGACTTTCTTCCTTTGCAACAAGCCATTGAATGAGCAACAAAATCCAGAAACACGGCTGAGAATGCATATTTCTGCCTGAGAGTAAATACTTCTAAACAGTTTAGAGATTTCCACATGCTTATTCCCACTTGGGCTAGAGGTCTTTCAGTCCAGTGAGCTGGTCAAGTACAGTGGAAATGTACTCAACCCAGCTCGGAGGATACTAAAAATAAACCTACCCAGAGAAAACAAAGAAGAGCTTCAAATCATCTAAAATGGTGACTTGAGGATCGCTGTAACAGCAACTGGATGAAATAACTCGATTGCAAAGATTCTGAGGCTCAGTGGTGACCCTGAACACATTGGAACTGTTAGAGGAATCAGCTGTGTTACAATTTTTTTGTCTCCCCCCAAAATTCAATAAGTAATGGAGCACAAGACATCCAAATGGGGTTTGAGAGTCAAAGAAGGCAATTGGTGAATTGGGAGTTGTTCAAAGTTTTCACATTTTGATTTTTAATCTCTGTAGCAAGAACAGATCACTGACTTTAAAAAGTGGCTAAAATAAATGATTTTTTAAATTTAGGTTATATATTTATGTAAGTAATTCAAATGCCATTGAATTATGTGAATTACATCTATCATGGAAATGACCTGAAGATGCTATTCCTCTGTTGGTGCAATTTTCATATTAGTGGAAAGGAGAATAAACATTTTAAGTGAAGTGTTCTTTTAAAATGTAAAATGCTATCTGAAAACTAACACTTAACTTTTGGGTAATGTCAGTTTTCCAGTGATAATACTTGAAAAGGGGTTCTAATGAAGAAGTAAGTCCAGAAAACATTCAGAAGGGTCTGGATTATTTTAAACAGATAAAGACCAAAATAATCAATATGCCCCAGAGGGAAAAGCTGATAGAGTCACCTCAGATCCATATATATTACTATATGTTTATGGAAACAAGATATAATGTTTTCCCTACAAACAAATCATAAGCATGATGATATACACATATGGGATCCAGAAATAGGAAGATGAGAAGTTTAAAGGCCAGCTTGAGCTATGTGACAATATGCTTCAAAAAATAATTTAAAAAAATCAGAAAATTCAAGGTGGCAAGATGATGAAAAATGTTGTTAAAATTTTCTATCAGTGACCCTCTCCATGCTATAAAGCTATGGTGATTTTACTTCCTAGCCATGCCACCATCCTCTTAAGTGCCATGTTGTAGTACATATGATCCTCTTTTGGCCCCATCAAATATCTCAGAAGACACTGACCAACTTCTTTAAACTGAAGTGGGAATTACAGGAGGCATTTTGCCACCGTCTCCTTAACAACGTATTTTTGCAGGAGTCAATAAATCTCCATGCAGTAAATCTCAATGTCCATGATATTGAATGATATCCAAAAGAACAGTGTGCAAGCACCATCATACTCAGATACATTTTGAATATTTTATCATCATATTTAGGATTTGTTTGTAGGAAAAACCCTACATCTTGCCTTCATAAATACATGATAATAAATATGGATCTGATGTGAGTCCACCAATTTTTCACTTTTAAGCATATTAATTCCCTTGGTATTTATCTGTTTGAAATACCCTAGACTGTTCTAAATGTCTTCTGGATATCTTCCTTCATTAGGACTCCTTTTAAAGCATCAACCTATGCTGAAAAAAAAAAAACTTTTCTGCAGAAGAGAGTGTATTTTTTATTTTACTATGTCTATGTAAAAGCCACATACTTTCACAGAAGGGATTTTTTTAATATGAAAAGACACAAAAATGAGAATGTGGCCCCTGTGTGGTTAAAAGTCAAACTTAATAAAAAGAACTTTGTACTTATCAAATTAGAATCATGATGTATCATTTCATTTTTAGGATAGCTATTACTGAAAAAAGTGAGAGTTAACAAGTTTTGAGGAAGGGGAGACTAAAGGGGAGACCCATAGATTGTCAGTGGGAATATAAGTTAGCATAGCTAACATTATGATAATTGCTTAAAATAGAACTACCATGTGGCCCAACGACCTCATCTGGGGGTATATATTTGAAGAAAATAAAATCAGTATGCCAGTGAAATGGTATGAGCTGACTGGGGGAGTCTCTAGAGCTTCCCAAGAGAACAATTTTTAGGGAGGTAGCCTACCCATAGGCACTGGATCATTTTTTTCTTTAATGGCCTCATGATAGCTAGCAGTCTTTTCCAATCTGTTCAGGATACCTCCTTCATTCAAACTCTTTCTCCAGCATTTTATCATCTACAGGCACAAGATGTTTGGTATGTTCTCCTTTATGTTAGTGGGTGCACTTTACTCAGCACTAAAACTTGCAGGACCTGGACCTTGCACCCTCTGTGAACTGACTTTTGATTCTCATTCCCTTTCACGTGCTTGCATATCATTCAGATGCTTTTCTAAACCTGCAAATGCTTAGAAGTCACTATTATATCAGCCGAATCATGATCCTTTTCACAAAGGTTGGGCAAGAAAATGCCAACTGCTGAGTCAGCTAAGGGGATGCAAAAAGAAAACTGTTAGCAATATATAATACAGCACAAAAAAGATTCTATCAGTTCTATCACCTTTTCCTTAAAAGATCACTGTTAGGTGCAGAGGAATACCTGGGAAGTACTACATTATTTAGCTCTCCAAAATCCAGTCATTGTCAATGAGCAATCCTACCCCATCATCCTAGGGTGTTGTCACAGGGCAGCTACTATGGTTACTACTGATGGTAAACTTGGCAGAATCTTGATTAGAGTACTTAATTTAATTAGATGAACCTCTGGATATGTCAAGGAAATCCATGACATATTTTGTAGATTAGGTTAACAGAAGTGGGAAGACTCATCCTGAATATGGGCAGCACTTTCTTTTGGTGTTTCAGATATAAGGAAAGGAAAGGCAAATGCTTTTGAATTTTGTTTATTTGCTGTTACCTCTACTAGAAAGTGCATCTACGTTGTTGCTGCCACCAAGATCAGCATTTTCACACTTTGCTGAAATCAGAACTCCACTTCTTTGACCTTCCAGTTGGAACAGAAAGCTAGTGGCTCAGCACAATCTCCAAGCCTTCAGTGCCAGGTGGGCACTGTTGAGGCATCTAGAAAAGCACCTAGCAGGTTCTCAGCATCTCCAGTGTGCAATCAAAACAATAAATCCAGGCCAGGCAGCAGTGGTGCATGCCTTTAATCCCAGCACTCGGGAGACAGAGGCAGGCTGATCTCCATGAGTCCAAGGCCAGCCTGGTCTACAGAGTGAGAGCCAGGACAGGCACCCTGTCATATATATATATATATATATATATATATATATATATATATATATATATATATATATATATATATATATATATGCATATGTATCTATTTATATGAATAGATATTCATAATATGGGTTCAATTTGTATAGAGAACCCTGATTAATATAGCCACCATGTGTTTTTTGTTTTTTGTTTTTTTTTTACCTGATGGACAGACATGGCTCTAAGAGACTAGGCAGAAATGGCCACCACTGTAATGAACCACATAATGACCAAGAGAGCAGGGAACTGCTCCTTGTCTGCCACACTTGCCACTTGAGCTAGCTCCCTGGTTCTGATGGACTTGATTCTGACTGCCTTAGGGCTGTGGTTGGAGCCATTATTCCTCCATCAGCCTCACCTGACTTTTGAGAAGGCACAACTTGTAGACCCAGTAAACTTTCCTGCAAAAGAGAAATGCATAGAGGCGATTCTGAGGGAATAGCTCCCCATGCTCAGGTTAGTCATTTTCATACCTTAATCACATATGCCTTCCATGAAATCTGCTTTTAGATGGAGCTGGCTTTTCATGAATAGACAAGAGAATACAACTGCTTCTACAGAAAGAATGTATAACACTTCAAAACATGAGAAGAAGGATACATGATTGTATTGAAGTGTCCCTGTGGATGCTCCGCCTGCAGATGGCTTAGCTACAGGTGCATGTCTTATCATCTGCAGCAGATGATAGCACAAGAATTCTTCCAAAACTGGTCTTTGGTTTTGTTTTCTTTCTGTTCAGGTGCCATGTGTTGTATTAACTTTTCCTAGGGAGATATGAACAAGTGTCTACTCATCCCAATTCACTACCAATGACAGACTAAATAAACAGTTCTGCCCAAGCTTGGCTTGGTGAAAGATCAAGTTTAAGTGGGCTTATTTACAGGGATATGAGTGAGGGGATACCCACAGGAGTATGGGCAATTTACAGGCAGCCATACCACTGAGAGAAAATACTACCTCATCAGAAATACCCTCTGGGAGGGACGGGGTTTCCTGAATGGCTCTTGCACACAGTATAGAAAATTCTCCTTCCTCTGTGAGAGAATATTAGTAGCCCAGTCTTATCTGGGTCTCCTGGAGTTAAATCATAGCTACTGAGAGTCCAAGAGGACAATAGCCATGCCATACTTAGGGTAAACTGTTCCACACCAGGCTTTCATTTCTTTGTTTGCTTGCTTGTTTCTTTGTTTGTTTTGTTTTCTCCACAATGGCAAACACATAATCTAACATTTTTAACAGCCAATGGAATAGCACAGCTCCCACTGTTCCCCTCTAGGAAGGAAGCGGCGCACGTACATGTGTTTCTGTCCTAACAGGAACAATAAACACAGACACACTCAGTGATGCTGCTAGAAACAGAATGATGCAAAAAACAGACCCTGCGCCAAATGTCAGGGAGTACACACAAAAAAATCCAATCATGAACATAATCAGATAAGGCCTTTGGCCAGTGGGGCTTTTTTTTTTTTGTAAGATTATAAAAAGAAAAATCAATTCTACAATGCTTATGGAAAGACTTCACTTGCCTTACCTCTGCCAGTAGGAAAACAAAACTGGAATTGCTTGGTTGTGTTTTTGATAAAAACACATAAGACTAACAACTGTCCTATGTTAATATGCAGGTTGAACACAGACATATGGCCAGTTTCCAAGGCCTGAGTCTTCAGGGACCTGACAGGAGTGTCTTTTTACAAATCCTAGTCTTTCCTTTGTGAAGTAGTCATAAAATAAGTAAAGAAACTCCAAGTAAAAGTGTTAAGTATTTTTTTTTTAATTCTTTTGCTTTCTAGCCCACCTCAGGCACACATAAACTCCAACAATATGTATTTGTTGATAAGCTTTAAATTTGAGTGTCTGTTCCAGAACTCACTTCTTGGGCTCACCATATATCATCTTTCCCTTTTTAATTCTCAGCTTAAAGCTTTCAATGTTCATAAAACAGTGACAAGGAGATTCAAACAGGTCGTAGTTTCTTGGAGTGAATGTGGAAAATCAACGACCATGGGTCATCTCCGACCTCTGCCATCAGCAAGGCTTTCCCGTTTCCCCTCTGTGTCTAAAGATACCCATTTGCACTTGCTGTCTCCAGCTCTTTGGGGATTTACCTGGCTCCCCTCCCAAGATGAACATCTTCCCGCTCACATGCTTTTCTCCCATCACCAATCCTTCTACGAGAGTGGGAGTGAGATTTTTAGATTCAAATATGTTCTTGCTAGATACAACTTAAAAAATTTTAAGGGGTTTTCATTGATCTATGGTACTAAAAATTGTCTTTAACAAGGCCTACAGGGCATACAGCCTTCTTCCTGCTTTATTAGCTTTATTTTATACTACCCTTCCTCTTGCTCTCTGGGCTAAATGCACACTGCCATTCCATGAACTTCTTAATTCTGTCAGGCGTTTTCTCTGGGCAGACACTTCTGTGCTTGTTACCACTATATGTCCCTCCCTCCACACCTTAATATGTGTGTCTGGATTTTTATTACAAGTCCCCCTTTTCATCCTCTGTCTCTCACCTCACACATTTTTTTTTTCTTTATGAAAGCTTCCTCTGAGACCTCCACTTGCGGCTGAGGAATGATCCCTCTAGCTCTTCTCTCATAAATTTCACTCTTTGCCCTTCAAGGTATTTAGGTCAACTTTAAGAAAATTGTATGTGTGGTGTTTTGGATGAGAGTAACCGCTCAACTTAGGCATTTAGACATTTGGTCTGTAGTTATTGGTATTGCTTGGGGAAGGTTTAGAAAAAGTGACCTTGCTGGAGGAAGTATTTAGCTGGGAGTGGGCTTTGGGGGTGAGTATATGGCCTCTCCCTACTTTCAATGTACTCTGTCTGCTTCCTACCTGCAATCAGGGACTTGAACTCTCAGCTTCCTGCCATGCCTACTGCTGGCTGCCATGCCTCTATTCTGCCATAGACTCTTACCCTTTTAGCCATATGCCATAAACTCTTCCTTACATTGCCTTTAGTAACAGCATTTTATCACAACAATAGGAAAAAAACTAATAGGTTACATATATTGTTTAGAATTATTTGATTACTGTCTGGCCCATATGCTCTATGAGAATAGGGACTATAGTATCTTTTAAGGGCTGCCATAGTTAGACGCCAGTTTCTAAAATCAATAGCTTAAACCACATAAAGGTGTTGTCTTGCACTTCTGGAGACTAGGTACCTTCACTGAAATCATGATGCTTGGCTTCTACTAAGGGATTAAGGGAGAGATGGGTTTGAGTCACTCTTTGGTTCATACATGCCCATCTTCACCTTGCATCTCTTTATACTCTTTCTATATCCATGTATAGCTCTGCAATAAGTCTACTTTTTAAAAAATCATACCAATCATATTAGGGTCCAACTTAATGACCTCACTTTAATTACATATACAATAGCTCAGTTTCAAAATAAGGTCATACACTGATATAACAGAAACCAGGACCCTTAACATATATATATATATATGCATATGTATATGCAGTTGCCCTATACAAGGGACAAGGCTCGAATCCAACCTTGATTCCACAATTGCTAAGCATTGTCAGACACACAAGCAAATAAAAAAGAAAAGATCCTTCTTAGCATTGATATGGTCCAAATTACCAAGTATGGCATTATCAGCTACATGTGGTGGCATAATCCCTGAACTACTTCTCTTCCAGTATATCCATAAAATTTTAATTTGCATGGATGATGACGACATGAATAGACTATCTTCTACATTCAGTGATGGAACTGTGAGAAACTAAGATTTTACAGAACTAAAGTATAATTATGGAAAAGAAATGGAGATGGGGCAAAGATAGAAAAGGCACTCTATTCCTTATGGTTTTGAGGATTTAGAAATATAATACTGAAGATAAGTACGTAACAGTCCTCATGGTATCCATGCCTGAGATGATGGGGGAATGTCTTTCTGTACGCTGTAGATCTGTGTTGCTCTGATTGGTTGATAAATAAAGCTGTTTGGCCTTTGGCAAGGCAGCTTAGAGGCAGGCGGGAAATTCAAAGAGAGAGACAGGAAGGAGAGGAGAGATGCCAGCGAGCTGCCCAAGGAGTAACATGTAACAGGACAAAGGTAAAGCCACAGAACATGTGGCAATACATAAATTAATAGTTATGGGCTAATTTAAGACATTAGAGCTAGCTAGCAAAAAGCTTGAGCCATGCCCATGAAGTTATAATTAATATAAACCTCTATGTGTTTACTTGGGGGATGCAAGTGGGAGAGATTTGTCCCGACCACTAGCAGGTTATGACACAGGAAATTTTCCGACTACACTGAGATATTAGATATAGTCTATATTTTCCAAACATATGCACACATAAAAATTCCTTCCACATTAGCCCTCTTCTACACTGTGGACTTGCTATTTCTTCATTGGGAGATAGCATCCATATGTCACTTCATGCTCTGTCCAATAGAATACAGCCAAAGTGATCCCAAGCCAAATCTGGGTATACCTTTTAGTGTACCACCAGCTTGTATTCTTTTTACATGTGGAAATTAAACACTGTACTAAAATCTCTCCCCCATAGCTTAGGAAACTTTGCAGAAGAGGAGGCAGAAGAATAACAAGAGCCAATGGGGATGGAAGACACCAAGGAAACAAGGCCTTCTAGACAACAACAGGACTGACACACATAGGCACTCAGAGAGGTGTGGTAGAATGCCCAGGGCCTGCACAAGTCCAAGCCAGAAGGGCTCTCAGCACTGAGATGGAGAAGTGGGTGTGATCTACTGTCCCTGACCAATATCTTCAACTGACAACTGCTCACAAAGGAAAAAATCATTTTCTCCAATACAGTCTCACTAGGTATATAAACAATGGTTAATGGAGGCCCCATGCCCAGCAGTAGGTGACCAACCTAAAACAATCTCAGTGGTATATTTGGAGGATTTTGTCTCACAGGGCTTCATCTGGGCACTTAATTACCTCATTGCTCTTTTGCTTATGCATCATGGTTTCCGATTTTGTGTTTTTATGTGTATTCATGTGCTTCTCGTGCCTTGTTTCTGTTTTTGGTTTTTCTCTGTATGTGATTCTTTTGTTCTTCTCTTGTTTGTTCGTTTGTTTACTTGCCTGTTTTTTTCCCCCAAAAAAAGAAAAAAGCATAGAGTTGGGTGAGTGGGGAAGAGGACAGTATTTGGGAGTAGATGAGGGGGCATGATCAGAATATATTATACAAAAATATACATTTCCAATAGAAAAAGAAAAATAATCAAAGTGTTAGCCTAAGATCACCAATCAGCCAGAAGTTCAAGCTCAGAGACAAGGTCTCTGGTACATGAGCATGTGTGGGGGGAAGGAGACAACACAGGATGCTGAATACAGGACTCTGCCTGAAGAAAAGGCACATCCTGGTTGAGCCCTCAGATCACTCCAGTCCTGTTTGCTATTTCCATAAATAAAGAAGGACTCCACAGCAGAACTTACCAGCAGAGCTCAGCTGATGCTCAGGACTAAGGAAACAATGATAAAGCATTATTTTGAGATGCTCTGCTTTGGGATGGTTCAGTATTCGGCAATAACTGTAACTATTCATGAACAGTGAATAGTCTGTAAGTGCCTAATTCATAGCAAATACTCTGTGTTCTTGTTGGATAGATAATATCATCTCTAGAGTGCAAAGAGAATGAGGATTGTACAAAGAGAAGTGGCTCCTTTGAGCAAGACTGGAAAATCTACTTTGGTGTGTTTGTTCTCACAATGTTTTTCTTTGAAAAGTCTCCTCTGCCACAAGCCTTTCCACATTAATAGCTGAATTTAAATCATCTTTTCCTCCTCCCGGAGTTTAGAAAGGTCCTTCACAAAGAGGATGCCAAGGGCTAGCGATATAGAATAATCCTCTGGCTGGCAGATGGAAGCTGAGACAGTTACCCCCAGAAAGTGTTAAGATCTGGAGAAAAGGCATGTGTGATGGGAAGTCGTGATAGTTAGCTTGACAAGACTGAGAATCACCTACCATACAAACCCTGGGTGTGACTGAGAGGGTGTTTCCACACAGGTTTAACTGAGGAGGGACTATCTATGGGTGTTAGTATCTCCGTCCTATTGGCTGTGGTGCTGGGCTAAATATAAAAGGAGGAAAGAAGGCTGAACAGCACCATTTGCCTCTCTGCTTCCTGACAACAGACACAGTGTGGCTAACCCCCTCATGCTCTCATGATTACACTTTCACTGATGCTCTAGACGACACCCTCAAAGGACAAAACAAAACAGGTCTATGTAGCCAGAAGTTTTCCTGTGCCCTACAGATGCTCAGTCCCAAATAAACACAGATCCTTATATTAACTACAAGATGTTTGGTCTGTGGTCCAGGCCTATTATTAACTAGCTCACTCATCTTAAAATAACTCATTTCTATTAATCTATGTATTTCCACGTGTCTCATAGCTTTACCTGAGCTCAATTACATCTTGCTTCTTAGGTGGCTGTTCACAGCGTCTTCTCTGACTTGTCATTCTTCTTCCTGTATCTCTCTTGTATTTCTTGTCTGGCTGTCTCCTGTTTTACCATAGGTCAAAGCAGCTTCTTTAGTAACCAATGGTAGCAACATGTATTCACAGTATACAGAAAGACCATCCCACAGCAGATTTATCTTTCCTTCCTTCCTTCTTTACTAAAGTTGTTTTGTTTAGTAAATTAAAAAATGTGACCACTTTAACCTGATGGGTTATAGAGGTGCTATATAATTTATTCTCCTATGCCCACAAAACCCCAAGATCCCAATATGGGACATTTGACTAAATCCAATTCTACTGTATCTGTCATCTTTATCAGCAATAAGCTGTAGTTGGCGTTTGAACACTGGCAAATCATCTGTCTTTAGAAATTCAATTTTTAACTCTTTTATGGACTAGCATAGCAAAGAGAGACAGTTGCTACTTTATTGATTACTTTTTTAAAAAAATTAAAAGAATTTTATTCATCACAGAACGCTCTTCTTTTTAGAAATAAGTCTCTGCTTTGGGAAAATAAAAACAGCATTTTTGTTTGTTTGCTTGCTTGTTTGTTTGTTTTTAATGTGAACCTAAAGGATAATTGCCCAGATTCAGGGAAAGACTTTGCATTGAAACTTTCAGAAGTATGATTTTAAATATCCATCTGTAAGATGTGCAGTCACATATGCACCCAATCTTCTGTCCCACCATAATCATGCTCATGTATCACATCTGTCTGTACATACAAACATACTCAGAAATAATTTTGCAAGCTACATTTTACAACATCCAATTGCAATTTTCTGTTTCAAAAAGTGAGACAAAATCAACCAAAAATTCGACAGATTTACTTATTTACCTTGTAACATTGACAAAATGTTTCTAAGCTGGGCACTGGTGCCACACACCTTTAATTCCAGCACCCAGGAGGCAGAGGAGGGTAGATGTCTGTGAGTTCAATGCCAACACTACAGAGTGAGTTCCAGGACAGCTAGGATTACACAGAGAAACTGTGTAATTACTGCCTCAAAAAATTAAAATAAATAAGTAAATAAATAATAAAACAAAATACTTTAAAAATAGTTTGAGACATTTCCCCAAACTATGTGGCTTCTTTGTTTTTCCACTACAGCTGCCACTACAGACATCTGGCTCCTGAAACAAACCTTCACGTTGTTCAATGTGATGTAGTTCAAGAGAAAATACTGTCCTAAGTACCCAGGACTATGGTGCTAATATAGTTTATATATCTGATATATAACCTGGTGATAATTAAGAAATAGTTAATTTATAACTAGACACAAAGTAAAGGTATGGTAATAACATACAATGCCTATTACTGACTGGCCTATATAAGGGGCAGAAAATTGGTTTAGTGAGTTAAGGTGATTGCTATCAAGTCTACAACCTGAATTCAATCCGCAGAACCTACATGGCAGAAGAAAGGAAGGACTCCTACAAGTTTTCCTCTGACTTCTACATGTGCACTGTACTAACACACACACACACACACACACACACACACACACACACACACATTTTAAAGTACATTGTTCTTATGAAGGGGCTAGACCAAACACAGTATTGTTTCTACTGATTCTCCCAAAGACAGTAAAACCAAACTGTGATCTCATGCAAGACTGTGACATGGGGGCCCAGCACAGCACTGGGGACCTTGAGCATCATTGGCTCCAAGAAATGTGAAAACTTTGGGCCTGAGCAAATAACTCTCATCTGATCACTATTAAGCTCTTTAACTCATTCTGACTGTTTCTATTGGACAGGTTAACTGAATGTCTAAAAGAAGTTTGAAAGGCATGTGGGGTTCTCTTCTGATAGTCATCTTTGGTTTTCTGCTTGTTCACTTCACCAGGGACATGGCTGTAAGAGTACATGGTGTGACTTGACATTCAAGAGTGTGTGACCAATCCCAGCTGTATCCTGTGTGCAAGATAAGGATGATAACACTACTATTTCTCCTAAGTAACTGTGCCTAGTATTACATATGCAAATTTATAGAGGGCTTGGCATAGGGCCAAGGGATCAACTAATTATTAAAATGATTGATTTCATTGATGTTATTGTAGTACTTTTGTATTCTCACATAAAAGTACTTTTCTGTGGTATCAACACAACAAAATTACTGATGAAACATAAATATATTATAGTAGAAAAATTACTTTATTTGCATTCATGAAAAACCATATTTTCCCTCAAATATGTAAAGTTTGTATGACTTTTCTAGTAATAAGATTGATATATATTTTAAAGTTAAAATGATAAAAGGATAGAGTTCTAAAAACAAATCTCTCTCATTAATATATAACTACAGTGTCCAGGTTTATACTTCTTGATTTATTTAAATGTTTTTTCACACATGTATTCTGCTGATATATGAATGTATGTATATTATATGCTTCTTGAAATAATTAAGTTTGTCTTAATAATGTGATATAGGGCTCTTTAGAAGCTATTATGCTGACAAAACCCATTACTCTTAAGTTCTACATAGTCCTCATTATGTTGGCTAACTATGATTTTATGTATAATAATGATGGGTAGGAAACTTGTTTTAAGGTTGTAGCAATCTTATGTTGATGGAAAAAAGGTGTTTGACATTTTTTTCTAGAATTTTTAAAGAATTATTAAACAACATATGACTGGGCTGATGTTATAATTCTTGTGTTAATAATTAACAAGGTAGTATGATAAACATCTCAAGACCATTGAAATGCAAGCATGTAACTTTAAAGTCCAGAGTATTCTTTGCCCACATCAAGGCAAAAGTTTAAAGACATATTTGCAGGCTATACTTTAAAGGGAAGAAATGTGTCAAAATGAGATAAATGAAGATAGTGCAATGACATTTACCAAAAGATGGAGCAGACATTAAAGTAGATGTTTGAAAAGAATGGAGGTACTCGAGGCACATATTCCTTGAGATTTATGGCAAAAAGCTTCTCTGTCCAAGCATATGGATAATCATAACAATGTTATCCTATAAAAGGGCTGGAATGAAGTTTTGATGCTCTGCCTCATGTATATACCTTAGGCCGTGTGTAGTAGGAGATAAAAGAATCACAGCTTTCTTCTCACAAAACCATTTCTAGAACCATTGTTTTAGAATTTCCTGCCCTGGGCTGCCTTTTCAGTTTTAATCTCGTGTTCTCATTTTCTCCTTTAAAGAGGTCAGTTTAACTGTCATTAGTGAATGGGAGTGATGACTGATTGAGTATGACATTGAGTACCCGTCTAGTAGGCCTATCTAAAAGATGACAAAATGAATTGTTAATTCCATTTGTCTAACAGCCAGTCATATGGAGGGCGGTGTGGGGAAGGAAGTCCATGAAAGGTTCCCAGCCAGAGATGTGAGGGAAACGTAAATAAAAAGCTATTAGAATTGCCAGTCCTAGGCAAGAAAGCAGGAGAAGCCAAAGCAGGGTGCTATTTTTAAAATATCCAAATCAAGCACTGGAGGGATGGCTCAGAGGTTAGGAACACTGGCTTCTTTTCTGGAGGACCTGGGTTCCCAGCACCAACATGGCAGCTCACAACCAGTTCCAGGGCTCTGATGCCCTCTTCTGGCCGCACTGGATACCAGACATGCATGCAGGCATGGCATCCATACACATAAAATTATTTTGTAAAAAATAAAATATTTAACACAAATGTTAAAAAAAAAAAAGAATCCACTGGAGTTCCTTGATGTGCTCATAGGAGCATCCATCCATTCATTCCTCCTCAGTGTCACTTTGCCTCCAAGGTTAGACTCAAGAGTGACAAACCTGCAGTCTGCTCTCAGCACTTAGAACATTGTTGGGTAAGTATATGAAACTGTGAGGTCCCTCAAAGACGACTTTTAGAGCAGGTGAGAAAGGAAATTTAACCTTCACTTCCATTGTTATGTTAAAACAATAGATTTATCTATCTTGGGTATGCTAAGTCAAGGTCATGATGTCCAGATATATCTGAGCAGAATTTTTCTTATCAAGAAAAATAATCATAAGTAAGTATAGTTTTGTGAATAACATCTCACATAGAATTAAGTCTAATGTATGAAGAGTGTTACCCTTGAACTGTTAAAAAAAAATCATACTAATCATTAGTCTTTGGTTATACTTTCCTACTGAATATTTAATACCATATGGGTGGCAAAAATGAACCAAGTCTTTTTTTATTGTCAAATGATTTTGTTGGAAGCACTGAT
Organism: Onychomys torridus; assembly: GCF_903995425.1. Classification (NCBI taxonomy): domain Eukaryota; kingdom Metazoa; phylum Chordata; class Mammalia; order Rodentia; family Cricetidae; genus Onychomys; species Onychomys torridus. Next base: position 30,394,159 of record NC_050455.1, read on the forward strand.
GAAAATTTCCAATGTATTGATCCTTTTATTGTAGACTGGGCACTGTTAGAATCTACCTGGTGGAGTCTTTTTTTTTTTTTAATGGATATTTGTCTTTTAATTTTACATATCAGCCATGGGTTCCCCTGTCCTCCCACTTCTAGCCCCTCCCTCCCCCCGCCTCTCCCCCCATTCCCATCTCTTCCAGGGCAAAGACTCCCCTGGGGGTTCAGCTCAACCTGGTAGATTCAGTACAGGCAGATCCAGTCCCCTCCTTCCAGGCTGAGCAAAGTGTCCCCACATAAGCCCCAGGTTCCAAAGAGCCAGCTCATGCACTAAGGAGAGGTCCCAGTCTCACTACCTGGGTGTCTCCCAAACAGTTCAAGCTATTCAATTGTCTCACTTATCCAGAGGGCTTGATCCAGTTGGGGGCTCCACAGCTTTTGGATCATAATTCATGTGTTTCCATTACTTTGGCTATTTGTCTCTGTGTTTTTTCCAATCTTGGTCTCAACAATTCTCGCTCATACAATCCCTTCTCTTTCTTGCCAATTGGACTCCTGGAGCTCCACCTGGGGCCTGGCTGAGGATCTCTGTATCCACTTCCATCAGTTACTGGATGAGAGTTCTAGCACAACAGTCATTGTGTTTGGCAATACAATCACCAGACTAGGTCAGTTTGGGCTTTCTCTCGACCATTGCCAGTAGTCCACAGTGGAGGTATCATTGTGGATTTCTGGGAGCCTATCTAGCATTTTGCTTCTTCCTGTTCTCATATGGTCTTCATTTATCATGGTCTGTTATCCCTTGTTCTCCCTTTCTGTTCTTGATCCAGCTGGGATCTCTTGCTCCCCTAAGCTCTCTTTCCCTCGAAACTTGCCCTTCATTAACCCCACTCACATCTAGGTTGTTCATGTAGATCTCATCTATTTCTCTGTCATTGGCCAATCCCTGTTTCTTTCTTAGGGCCCTGTTTTCTAGGTAGCCTCCCTGGAGTTGTGAGTAGCAGTCTAGTCACATCTTTGTTTTATATCTAGTATCCTCCTATGAGTGAGTACATACCATGTTTGTCTTTTTTAGTGTGGGTTACCTCACTCAAGATGATTTTTTCTAGATCCTTCAATTTGTCTGCAATCCTCATGATGTCATTGTTTTTCTCTGCTGAGTAGTACTGCATTGTGTATATGTACCATATTTTCTTTATCCATTCTTCAGTTGAAGGGCATCTAGGTTGTTTCCAGGTTCTGGCTATTACAAACTATGCTGATATGAACATAGCTGAGCAAATGCCCTTGTGGTATGATCGAGCATTCCTTGGGTATATACCCAAGAGTGCTATAGCTAGGTCTTGGGGGAGATGGATTCCCAATCTTCTAAGGAAGAGCCATATTGATTTCCAAAGTGGCTATGCAAGCTTGCATTCCCACCAGCAGTGGAGGAGAGTTCCCCTTGCTCCACATCCTTTCCAGGATAAGCTGTCTTTTGTGCTTTTGATCTTAGCCATTCTGACTGGTGTAAGGTGGTATCTCAGAGTCACTTTGATTTGCATTTCCTGGATAATTAGGGATGTTGAGCAATTCCTTAAGTGTCTTTCAGCCATTTGAGCTTCCTCTGTTGAGAATTCTCTGTTTAGTTCTATAGCCCATTTCTTAATTGGACTGTTGGGCATTTATGCCCCAAACACAAGGGCACACACATATGTAAAAGAAATATTACTAAAGCTTAAATCACATATAAAACCCCACACTTTAATAGTGGGAGACATCAACACCCCACTTTCACCTCTGGACAGATCTGTCTCAGTTAACTCCTTTATTTCTCTGTTAAGTTTCAATGTCAAATTGAAACTTAACAGAGAAATAAAGGAGTTAACTGATGTTGTGGCTCAAATGGACTTAATCGATATCTATGGAACATTCCATCTGAACAAAAAAGAATATACCTTCTTCTCAGCACCCCATGGAACCTTCTCTAAAATCGACCACATACTTGGCCACAAAGCAAATCTCAACAGATACAAAACAATTGGAATAACCTCCTGTGTTCTATCAGACCACCATGGCTTAAAGTTAGATTTCAACAACAAAAAAACTACAGAAAACCTACAATCTCATGGAAACTGAATAATGCTCGACTGAATCACCAATGGGTTAAGGAAGAAATAAAGAAAGAAATTAAAGACTTCTTAGAGAACAGTGAAAATGAGTACACCACATACCCAAACTTATGGGACACTGTGAAAGCAGTGCTAAGAGGGAAATTCATAGCACTAAATGCCCACATAAAAAAAGTTGGAGAAATATCACACTAGTGACTTAATAGTACACCTGAAAGCTCTAGAACACGAAGAAGCAAAGCCTTCCAGGAAGAATAGACACCAGGAAATTATCAAATTGATAGCTGAAATCAATAAAATAGAAACAAAAAGAACAATACAAAAAATTAATGAAACAAAGAGTTGGTTCTTTGAGAAAAATCAACAAGATAGACAAGCCCTTATCCAAACTAACCAAATGACAGAGAGAGAACATCCAAATTAACAAAATCAGAAATGAAAAGGGGGACATAACAACACACAATGGGGAAATCCATAGAATCATCAGGTCATACTTCAAAAACCCGGTGGAGTCTTAATGCCCTCCCCTTGCAAGTGACTGATCATCGTTACAGGGCATTTTGAGAGGCATTCCCCACAGCACCTGGAACCTAGTAGACTTTGGAAGGAAAGGAATGAATTACTGTTCCTTTTAATTTCTTTGACCACAATTAGTAAAAGTCTTCGAGTATGGCTGTTGAACATTGAGAGGATCAATTATACCAGTTTGGTACTTTTAATTACTACTGTGAAGTATTTATACAAAATATGGATTGAAACTAAACATGTAAAAAACTTGATTAGAAATATATTTTATTTGTAAGTCAGTAATTATAACAGTTACCAAGATCAGAATACCACTGACTTAAGTAGAGACTTGACATCACTGTATTGAACTTGACCCTCAGAATTTTTAATATCTCATACATATGTGAGTGTGTGTGTCTGTTAAATCTATGCATTATCTTTCACACACCTTAAATAATGACCTCAGACCTTCATAACTTTGATTAAACTTTCCAGCTTTTTTCTCCTCCTGGAAAAATATTCACTCATATTAATTTTCATACACAAATTCTTCTTTACTAAAAATATTTCCAGTCTGACATCTTTCTATCATTTCTTTATTCTACTTACTAGCTTCCTTTTATTTTACTTCTTTTTGTAATATCATGAGACATAGTAACACTAACAAATACATTTTTATTCCATTATAAGAGAACTAAGTCCAAAATGTGTAATAGCATAATGCAATAAATTAATATTACCTAGAAACATGTTGGCAAACTACAAGACTTTGAAACTTCCCACCCAAAACCTACAGAAACTCAAGACAAGCTAAAAGTCTTTCTGTTTATTGTGTTGTTCAGAGAATGACCAACCATACCCATGTTTCTGCTTTTGAATGAGTGCTAGTACCAAATACAGAGGTAGTAGATACATAACAAAACATCACCACATTAATATGTACAACAACTAGCATAAACAACTAAGAAATCCTATAGCACAAATCCTAATTAGTCTTCTTAATAAAAACCCAGAGCCAGATATTGGGGTAAATACTGAAAGATCAGACAAGCAGAGCAGCCAGCCACTAGAGTTTTACCTTTACCGAATCCTCAGTCTGAAAGAGCCTGAGCTTCTTTCTCCTCTCACCTTTTATTCCATCTCCTCCCAGGCATACCACTTTCTGGCTCAACCTCCCCAGTGCTGGGATTAAAGGCATGTGTGCTTTCCAATTATGGTACTGAGAGCAAAGGCATGAGATCCCAAGTGCTGGGATTAAAGGTGTGTGCCACCACTGCCTGGTCTCTATGGCTAACTAGTGGCTGGCTTTGCCCTCTGATCATCAGGCAAGCTTTATTTGTTGGAACATACACAAAATATCACCACAGAAGCCCTGTTGAAATACAATGCTAGGGATACTATTCAGAGAACTTAGGCAAAGGGTCCTCTCTATGGATAAGCATCACATTAGCTGTTTTAATGATGGAGATCTTTAGACTGTGAGATAGACATGAGTAGCTTATGTTGAAAGAGTCTATCCCATGGTTGTTGCCAAGACCTCAATGCCTTTACTCTTGGATGACTTGTTATTAGCCACTCTCCCTGTTCCAATGTCCATCCTGACTCTGGACATGGGACTTTAAAGGACACTTTAGACAAACATCCTTGGGTCTGAATTAGGAGGGACAAATTCATTTCCCGGTGCCATCTACCTAGTGAGCTTCAACAGCACCTAACACTTTACCAATGCAGTACACATACATTTGCTCCACTGTAGGAGGAACACAGCAGATGATTACCTTTTAATATTGAGGTGGACATACAGGTAAGACTTCATGGATGTAAATTCTGACATCTTTTAAGAGATACAACCTCACAGCAAACATTCTGTTTCTATGGCTCTAAACATCCTTCCTTTTAATATTATTGCTTTGTCCTCTAAATTTTATTGTGCTTTGATTCTTTATTTGAATCAAAGAGGTAGAATTAAGGAGGTAGAATAGCAGATGTTTTACAGACACACACACACACACACACTATAATTAGGATGCTACGTGAAATTCCTACATAGAGAAGTTTCTAGCTTTGTAACTAAAACATGTTCTATGTCCTCTCCTGTCTTAAGTTTCAACACCTGTGAAGTGGAAGTGACAATAAAGATTTTGTGAAGACAAATGAGCTAATGAAGACAAAAAATCTGCATGTATGACGTATGTAGTAAGTAATCAGCAAGTGTGGTCATTCTATTCTAATTCCGAAGTGATTTGAATGGTTTTTCAAGGTTATTGATTTGTATCTTTACACCAGTGATCACAGAAAATGCAGGGTATAATATTGTTTTTTCCTGTGTCTTGAGTTATTGACTTAGATTATGCTTCAGGAATAATAGAAGGTCATCGTTTCACAAATATTCAATGGGTCCTCAAATGAGGGTCTGTTTTCAGCCGTAGGGCAGAGAAATTCAATATAAAAACATAAATCAGCCTAATTAATTTTTATTTCTCAATTTTCATAGCTATTTATGGCCCATTTGATCTTTAAAAATTTGAAAGTGCTTTTAGAGCCATATAATACTTTATACATTGGCTGACGCTTATTTCCTTTCTTCATACCAGCTAAACCCATCAAAGGTGAAGACAGCATATGTTTGTGTTCATCCTAAGTCTGAAACACCCCCAACTCTCATGAATTTTCTTGATTTTATGTGTTGCTCATAACATTCTACATCTTTCTTCCTAGCATTTAGTCATTTGTAATTCTACAATCATTGGTCCCCTTGTTGGATTCTAGCTACTTTCAGAACAGAATCTGGTAGATGATTGTACACTATGTGTTTTGTTCACACTTCAGTGCTAAGCCCTCAGCCCACACCTGACCAGCATGGTTTAGCACCTTTCAGAATGAGCAATACAATTCCTCAGTTCAAGTCTTGACTCTGTCCCTTACAAACTGTGTGATTTTGTAAGTTTGTACTCAGGAGGATAAGAAGCAGAGGTTGAGGATGAAAATGTGAATACAACTGACAGAAGAGCTTCAATTCATTGTCATAGGATGTTTAAATAAATACTACATGCTTAAGAGAATTGCTACTTTGAGTCCATCTTAGGCTTGAGGATGAGTTTCAAGCTATTATAGCCAGATTCTGTCTCATAAAAGCAAACATGAAACAAAATCACAATGTTAACAAAGACTGCTGTATGTTAGAAATATGACTACTAATACAGAGTCTATGTCTTTGGATGATGTTATTTGAAGGATTAGTTTATCATTTTCCATTGGAAATGGCACAACCCTGAGTATAACATCTGTTTTGTGGGGGAAGTGTGCTTTGCTATAAAAATGGAAATAATATAACAGAGAACAGCCATGGCAGATATGCAAGGTAGCTATATCTTTTCCTAAATGTCACTAAAACATTTTGTTATTGAGATGATAAACTGTTTTACTGAAGCCTGTTTGAGTAAGCTGGTTCTTCTGTCACTGGAAAGGAAATGAGTCTTGATTAACAGGACTTTTCAAAGTTGTATATTTGGGCATTGGGCATTCTGGAATGGGGAAACATAAAAAGAGAGTAGCTTCTCCTGGATCTACCAATTGCCTTGTGAAATTTCAGTTGTTCATAGGCAACAGATAAATAATTCTCAAGAGATGAATTGTGCATCATTCTGAATTATGTGATGAAATCTCATGTTATGTTTCTGTCTTGATAGAAACATGAATCATCTCACTGTCCTGCATATTCATGCTGTACACCTCTGGTGTTTAGTAACCATGATATATTCATGTCTAGTTCTTACTAACTGTGCTGTATACACTGCCTGGTTCTTACTATCCATGTTGATCACCTAACTGTGCTTTCCTTTTCTCCAGTTGAATTAATCCCCTTTCATTGTATAGAGAAGCTTCTCTGATTAAGGCTGAGAGTAGCATTTGCCTGTGGGTGTATAAACATCAATGTTTATAAGGCAATTTTGTTCATGTCAATTGTCTAAACAAGAGAAATAAGTGGCCCCTCCTCACCCACATACACAGGGCCTGTGATATATCCAGCCATAGACTGATTTTTTTTTCTTTTTTACTGAATGTATAGTTCCAGGAATGAATTCCCTCCTGAAGAGTGAGCCTTGAATCCAGACCAGTAATAGTTCATTGACCCCATAAAAGATATGACAATATTGCAATAGTGGTTGCATCTTACCTGGCAGGTTGATATTATAATTTATAGAGTTCACAGCAAGGTATGACAACTGATAACTTTTCTACCTCACCCCTCTTCATAGTACCTTATGCCATTATGAACCATTTGTCATCAGGGGTCAAGAAGAATCTTCAATCAAAGTTATAGTTTGATTTCTCTGTATCATATGACCAAGGTGTGTGGTGTCATGAGCAATGGTGTCTTATCATCCCACTCTGGTGAGCAAACAGGAAGGATGGTGAAACTCAGTATTGTTTGGGAGGTCTCTGGGGAGCACTCTGGTCAATAACTTTTAAGAAGGTGTCCTACACCTAGCACTGGGATTTTTGTTTAATATCTATAGCTTTTAGAAGCAAGATAATACATCCAAGAAGGAGATAACCCTTCTAACTCAAATTTATTTTTTAATTTATATATTTTAATTGGCTTACAAAATAGTATGATTCTATATGACTTTATATTTATTTTTTATTTAAAAAGATTTTCTTTCCTTTTACATACCAACCCATTCCCCCTCTACTACCTCCCCTGTTCTTCCATGCTAAGCCTGCTTAAACCTTTCCACTCCAGCATTCTATATCTCTACTTTTATATCATTTATGCTCTATGAATCCCCATTCGTGAAGGGATTTCCCCTCTGCTTTTCAATTTCTGTCAATTTAAGACAAACTGGAGTCACCTGGGAAGAGGAAGCTTTGACTGAAGAATTGCCTCCCTCAAACTGGACTGTGAGCATGACTATGGGGAAATTTTCTTTATTAATGACTGACATTGGTGGTCTATTCCACTCTAGGTAGTAGCATTCCTAGGCAAGTAGGCCTAGGCTGTATAAGAAAGATAGCTGAATGAAACAGAGGAGACAAGGTAATAACCAGCATTCCTCTATATCTCTGCTTCAGTTCCTGCTGTGGGGTCCCTTGATGATTATTACTATGACCTATAGACCAAACAAGTCACTTCCTCCCCAAGTTGGTTTCATCACTGTTTTAACAAAGCAACTGAAAAGAAACTGAGTGGTCCCCCAAATTCCCCTTCCTAGTTTCCTGTCATGATTAGATACTCCAGGTTAACTGAACACATAGATCTAAAGATTCAAAGATAAATCCTACAAATAAAAAAGAATATGTGTCATTTGTTTTTCTTGTTCTAGGGTACCTCATTAAATATAATGTTTTTCAATTCCATTAATTTTCCTGCAAATTTTATAATATCATTTTATTTAGAGATGAATAAAATTCCATTGCATATATATGTACCACATTTTCATTTTCCATTGATCTCTTGACAAGCATCTAAGCTGACTTCAGTCTCTAGGTATTGTGAATAGAGAGGCAAGGGACATGAATGCAGAAGAATCTATGTAGTAGGATGCAGAATCCTTTGAGAGTATGACCAGGGGGAACAGCTGAGTCATGCAATAGATGCATTTCTAGCTTTTTGAGAAAATCTGTGCAGACTTCCACAGTGGCTGCAACAGTTTACACTCCCACCAACAATCAATAAGGACTCATATTTCCCCACATCATCACCAGCTTTTGTTGTCATTTGCTTTCTTGATGCTAGCCATTATGCTGGAATGAGATAAAATCAAAATAGTTTTCATTTGCCTTTCCTTGTTGACTAATGACAATTAACACTTTAAAAATATGTAACAACCATTTATGCTTCTCATTTTAAGAAATATCTGTTCAGATCTATAGCCCATTCATCTATTGTGTTGGTTCCCTTATAACATGTTTGAGTTCTTTACATATTCTGGATATTAATCTTTTGTTGGGTGCATAGCCCCAAAGATTTTTCTTTCACTTTGGAGGCAGCCTCTTCACTTGGTCAATCATTTTCTTGGTTGACAGAGTGTTTTACTTCTACGTGACTCCTCTTATTGATGGTTGAACTTACTTACTGAGCAATGGGGGTCCAGAAAGTCCCCACCTAAGCCCAAACATTTTAACAACACCTACCCGCCCTCTGAGATTGATGTGAGAAGCTGTGACACACTTGGGGTTGATTTTCTTTCTTCATTCTCTCTTCATCTTGTTTTGGTATGATAGTAAAATGTGCTTCTCAAGGGGCTTTGAAAGGATCGCTTCTATTTCTAGTGTATAAAATAAATTCCCTTGAAGGACTGGCAGAATTCTGCTGTGCTTCCCTGTGGACCAGATCTTTCCTTGGTCCAGAGATTTGTTTTTATGACTGATTGAATATCCTTGATTGTTATACACCTGTTTAAATTATAGATCCTATCATGATTTAGTGCTGATAGGCCTACTCATCTAGAAATTCATCCATTTCTTTTAGGCTTTCCAAATTCATACAATATAGGATTTTAGTGTGTCCTTAAGATTTTAAAAAATTCATTAGTATATTTTGTCCACAGTTGCAACTCTAATTTTATTAAGTTCAGTCTTCTCTCTTTCTTTTGGTTAACTTGGCTAAGAGTTTTCAATTTTGTTTATCTTTTTAAAAAGAACCAATTGCTCATTTCATTGATTCTTTGTAATTTTTAGTTCTTTCCATATTTTTAACATTTATGTCTTTGTTTTACTTATTTATTTGAGTGTAATGTTTTAAGTTTGGATTGCACATTTTTCCAAATTCTTAAGGGATTAAACCATTAATCATTAAACCACATGCTTGAGTTCACTGATGTGTTTAATGTAGGTAGGCATAGACACTTGGAGCTCTACACTTCCCTGTAAGACTGTTCTCTCTTTGAGGACTGTATCTAGAGCTTTGCAGGTCTTTTCATTTTCGTTTACTGAGAGGACTTTTAATTGTTTTTATATTTCCTTCATGATTTTTTAGATAACCCATTCATTATTTAATGATGTATTGTTTAATCCATATAAAACTGTATATTTTCTGGAGTTTCTTTTGCTATTGATTTCAAATGTTATTCCATCATTGTAAGATAGATACACAGAGTTATTTCAATTGTCCCATATTTGTTGAAATTTTCTTTGTGTCCTGATATGTGGCCTAATTTAAATAATCATTGTATCTGTAAATTTCTAGGGTCCTGCCAGGCCCCTCATGGTCCAGACAAATCTCTCTCACCCATGGTCCCACAGCCACTTTGACCCAAGTAAACACATAGAGGCTTATATTACTTAAAAACTGTATGAGCTGTGGCAGGCCTCTTACTAGCTAGCTCTTATATCTTAAATTAACCCATTTCTATCAGTCTATATGTTTTGCCACATGTTCCTTGGCTTTACTGGCCTACTAGCATGTTGCTTCTCCTTCAGCTTCCTTGCTATAGACTGAAGCAGCTTATTTATTAACCAATGAGAACAACATATTTTCACAACATAAAGAAAGACATCCCACAGCAAATCATCCTTGGGCTGCTGAAGAGGATGTATATTGAGCATAGTTTGGGTAGAATATTCAGTAGTTATTGGGTAGGTTCATTTTTTCTATGATATCACTTAAATCTAATGCTTCCTCATGTACTATTTTGTATGGACGACCTGTCCATAGCTAAAATGTGATACTACTATTCTGTGTCGGGATTGACCTATTAATTTAACCCCAGTAGCATTTGTTTTATGAGATTTGGTGTACATTAATTTGGTGCATATGTGTTTAGAACAACAATGTCCTCATAGAGGATTGTCCCCTTGGGCTGGATGAAGTGAGTTTATTATCTCTTTTAATTAGTTCAGACTTAATGTCTATTTTGTATAAAATTAGAATAGAGATTTCTGTTTGTTTCCTGGTCCCATTTACTTGGAATATTTTTTCAAACCTTTTATTCTAGGGTAATGTCTATCTTTAAAAGGTGAAGTATGCTTATAGTAGACAACAAAAGATGTATCCTATCTCCTAATACAGTTGTCTAGCCTATTTCCTTTGATTTGGGAATTTAAATCATTAATCCTAAAAGTAATTATTGACAGATATGTATTAGTTTTTGTCATTCTATTGGTTTTGTGGTGTGTGTTTTCTTAGCCTTACTTGTTTAACAACTGTCTAATCATCATTTCCTTTCTTAAACCCTCTTGGACATGTTTATCCTTTTTTATACTCCAAAGAGTTTCTTTTAGTATTCTCTTTGGGGTGGGCATGATAGTCACAAATTCCTTTAGTTTTTATTTCTCTTTAAATTATGACAGTTTCCTCGGGTTATAGTATTTTGGGTTGGTATCTGTGTGCTTTCAGAACGTGAAGTATCTTGCTCCTAATCCTTCTAGCTTTTAATATTTTTAGTGAGAAACCATCTGCTATTCTTTTGGACATTCCTTCATGTATAGCATAGCCTTCTCTTCTGTAGCTTTCAATATCCTTTCTTTGTTTTGTATACTTACAGTTTGAATTATGTTGTGGATAGTTTCTTTTCTAAAACAGTTTGAATGTGTGACTTTTGCATTTATAGGCATCTGATTCCCTAGATTTGGGAAATTTTCTCCTAACATTTTGTATATTCTCCATGCCTTTGACATGGGATTCTTCTGTTTATTACAGTCCCATAATCCATAGATGTATTCTTTTTTATGGTGTCCCAAAGATTCTGCATGTGTCATTTGTGTGAATGTATTTAAATTTATTGTTTTCTTTCATTGAATCTTCTACCTCTTCTTCAATCCCCTGTTCTGTCTTATATAAACAAACATTACTGCATAAAGTGTCTTCCTTGTACATGCCAATCTTCTCTCTATCATCCCAAATTTAGTATACATGCTGCTGAATGAGCACAAGTTGCTTTTGTCAAAGTGTTTCTCACAACATGAAAAGTAACTAATACAACAAGTTGATTTCTGTCTTAATTATGAGATCAATTATTGTCCTCATGCTGGAGAGTCAGGAAGAGCCTGATGAGTCCAGCAAGCCTCATGAAAAACCTTACAGGATTGGCAGATGAAAACAGCAGCAACAACAAAAAACTAAACAAATAAACAAAGAACAAGGCTACAAATGTTCTGGCACAAGCTAACTAAAGTTGGCCAGCATCACTGCCACTGGCTCATTCACAGAGCACTCCAGAGTCTCCAAAGGCAATCCAGGGCTCATTAAGATATTAAACTGCACAGCCCTGGTTGCAGATTTAATGTAGTAATGAGATATGAGGCACATGAAATTATATGTAGAACTGCTTATAATGTAGCATGTATGGAAAACCCTGTAGTGAGCAAATTAGCTTCACCCTCCAAAGTACATTAGGTTCACATAAATGTCCCAACTTATTACAGCAGGGACATTAGAAATATTAAGTTTTTTTTTTCTTTGCTTCAGCCAGTCCCATGCATCCACTTGGGAAGAGAATCTTCATTAATTAACTCTCTTTGCTTCTGCTGAAAGAGTGTGTCTCTTATTTCCTCATGTGGGGACATATAACTTCAAAATTCTCCTTGTGACCACTGAACTCTTCTATAAGCCTACATCAGCACTGCTATCATATACAGTGTTTACATTAAAGTGGTGCTTATTTTGCTTGACAATCACCCTTAAACACAAGAGTATTATGGTGCCAATGCAGATATGACAAAGGGAGGTAAACAACTCATTCTTTAAATGGCAGGATGAATCTTTTACAAAAAATAAACACACACACACACACACACACACACACACACACACAGAGAGAGAGAGAGAGAGAGTCTAAAATCTCTAAGTTCATCTCAAATAACAGAAGTTATGGCCACAGCATGTGATATGTGCTTAGTAAAATGAAGGAGTTGTTAACTTTTTAGGTGAAAACATAATAGAAAATGTGACTTAATTAGGAATAATATATTGTCTTGAATTTCCCTCCACTCCATTAAGTGCTCACTGTATTATTATGATAAGAAAGAGTGAATGCAGTGCAGTAGGCTATTTGAGAGAGAAACTAGTCATATAAGTTTCATTGTAGTATTTCCTAATTACTGAATTTTTCTAATTATGGTTGTTAATTTTTTAGTGTCAAATTTACAAATTACACTTTTCATAAGTGTGTACATGTAGAAAATATGTGCATATATTTAGCATATTAGACCTATGTAAACATATATATATATATATATATATATATATATATATGCTAGCTCCTATCATATTTTAAATTCTATGAGATTGTTCTGAAGTCTTTGACATAAGCAATTCAATGTAATAAGTCTTTTAATGAGACCTGTATCTCAAAGGAACAGAGAAAGTTGAAAAGTTTCACAATTAAAACAGAAAATGTTACAAAACAAAGGTCACACCTGGAATGAGACAGAAGCTTTGCCTTAGTCAGCCTATCTTTGAAAGCACACACCCTGTAGCTGCCTCTGTACTTCTTGTGCAGCCACTTCATGCGGAAGTCATAACAGTACAGAAAAGCTTTAGGTGTAACAGAAATATCCTGAGTATCTCTTTGGATTTGCTCCAATGAAAAGCTATTGAAATATCCAAGCCCAGTTCTCTGGAAATATGAATTAGCTGTACCATAGCTGAGGAACCTCTTCAAATATTAGATCATGGCAAGGTTGTTCCAAGAACAACAAAAACAGGGGGAGGGTGTAACTGTATTACATATATGATATATATCATACACACACACACACACACACACACACACACACACACACACACATATATATATAGCAAGTACTCAAGAAAGTGTGCTTCTTAATTTGTCATTCATTTTTCATACCACATTGTGAATTTAATAAATGAAGCACTTTAAAAATTATTGAAGGAGGAATTGGTCTTGAAGGGGGCCTAGGGATAAACTTTGCCTACAGCCATGTTTTGTTCAATCTGCACTGTGATTTGCTTTTTTTCTTTTGAGTCATTATTATTATTATTATTATTAAGACATTTTTTCATTCATACATGCCAATCAAAGATCCCCCTTTTCTCTCCTCTCCCCAGCTTCCCCATCCCAACGCAACCCCCACTCCCACTCACAAGAAGGCAAGGCCTCCATGAGGAAGCACATGCAGTAGAGGCAAGTCCAAGCCCCGGCCTCAAGGCTGCACAAGGTGTCCCGTCATAGGTAGTGAGGTCCACAAAGCCCATTCATGCACCAGAGATGGATTCTAATCCTACTATCAGGGGTCCTCCCAAGCAGATCAAGGTACACAACTGTCTTGCCATGCTGAGGGCATAGTTCAGTCCCATGTAGGCTCCACAGCAATTAATCCAACTTTCATGAGTTCCCTCCAGTTTGGTTTGTTCATACCTGCATGTTTCCCCATCATGATCCTAATGCACTTGCTCATAGAATCCCTATTTTCTCTCTTTGACTGGACTCCTGGAGCTCTACCTGGTGATTGGCTGTAAATCTCTGCATCTGCTTCCATCAGTCATTGAAGAAAAGTTCTATGATGACAGTTAGGGTATTCACCGATTTTCTTTTTGTATACATATGGATTTATTTGCTTTTACATGTTTAGATTAGTTTTAATAATTTTGAATAGGGGGATTCTATGGACAGATTTAACTTGGAGTATCCTCTTACTGGTAAATCTTTCAGTTGTTCCTAATTTTTTGTGTTTGTTTGTTTTTATAAGCATTACTTGAATGAGCATTCTGTGAAAGACCATTTAGTATCTCCAGTATAAATTTAGAGATGAGAAATTGTTCAAGGATGGGAATATTTAGCATTTAACATTAGAATGAATGTGAGAAAATTACTCTAAAAGTACCTAGACTAGTCTGAGCATCATGAGCACACATGAATTTATCCTCACCACTCCTCTAACACATCAGAGAGTTTGCTCCAATTTAGTGAAGCTGAACTTCATTGACGTGGTTCTTTCTGATGACTTATGGGATGTACCTCTTTTTTAATGCTATACAGTGACTGATGTCTGCAATGAGTTCTTCAGACTTAATCTTTGAGCATCGTTCAATGGGAGAGAGCCCTCTGAGATGTATGTCTTCTCTGAAGCCATTTTTCTGTCCCTACCCTGCATCCTCCTCACTAAAGTTCACATTATTGTTTTAATAACATCCTCCCTGATCTACAAATCAGGATTTGCTTAATCGCTAATAGTATTATCAAATGATTTCCAAGGGTGAGAACCTGGAAGTACACAAAATGCTCAAAAAGAAGTGACTGAATTAGGAGGGTGAGGGCTGCCAATAAAAAACCAGGAGTGCAAGCATGTGCAAGCATGTCAGTCTCTCCCTCTTTAGAACAACACTGATGCACAGTAAAATGTTTATTCACTGAATGAGTGTGGTGCTCCTTTGAATAACAGATCACTACAAACACAATCTGCTCACACTCTTATATGCCTCTAATCAAATTTGCCCTTTATGATGAAGAGCAGATTCCAAGGGTCCTCAACTTGTTATTATGTTAATTCTCTGAGAGAATATGTATTGGATGCAGCACTTCAAAGTCTCTTCCTGAGCATTTTCTTCAACACCAGGGATGATTCAGGGAGTGAAGATGGGGCCATTTGTGCTTACTTTTACTTTGCTTGCTGGCTTTTCTGTTCCTACCTGATGCCAAGCCAGTTATTTTCCTATGTACAGTTTGCACTTTCTTATTCAAAGAGAAGAAAAGATAGAATATTGAGTTGTCAGCAAACACTCTGTCTTAAATAATTGAATAACAAGCACTGTTATCCCAAAATACTTGCAAGGGGAAAAACAAGTTGTGTAGCAGGTAGAGAAGAATGCAAAAATTTTCCTGAATTCTACAGGGCAAGTGAGGTGATAGCCTGAGACTCCACAGTCAGGCCATAAGCAAAATGATGGCCATGCATTCATGTGTGGATTGTGCAGGTTTAACACAGATGGTAGCCACAAGTTGCTGATCATTTTTGAGAAACCACAAATATCTGCATAAAACTGGAAGAAGGCATGTGAGAATAGCAAGATTTTGCCTGCTACAAAGACCATCCTAAGATTTGGTCCTTGGTTACTCAAGAGAGGTCTAAATCAATATAGACAACTAAGGGAAGGTCAGGCACTGGTGGCACATGCCTTTAATCCCAGCACTCTGGAGGCAGAGGCAGGCATATCTCTATGAGTTCAAGGCCAGTCTGTTCTACAGAGTGAATTCCAAGAAAGGCACAAAGCTACACAGAAAAGCCCTGTTTTGAAAAACCAAAACAAACAAACAAATGAAAACAAATGGAAGGAAGCAATCTACCCTTAAGTATGTGACCCTGATTTAAGTGAGAATTTTATTCATAGTAGATGATTGAGAAGCCTCCTTTGACCCTGTGTGTGTGTGTGTGTGTGTGTGTGTGTGTGTGTGTGTGTGTGTGTGTGTTTTAATATCTTTCCACTTCTCTTGGGAAACATTGCTAGTTTAAAGCCTTTTTTAAAAAATTTGGAAAACCCTTCTGATACTTGACTTAACTAAATAATTTCTTCCCTTTGACTCCTTCTTCCCTCTCTTTGCTGCCTTTGAGAGCCATAACAAACATCGCACTCCCAGGCCCTACACGGCTTGCTTCAGTGTCCAACTCGGTCACCCTGTGTTCATTTGAAGAGTTATCTAGCTACCACTCAAAACTGATCTCTGATCCTGAGACATCTGAAAGCTGGTTACACATTCAAACACAACTTTCTCACAATTGTGGGACAGAAGGCAGGGAAGCTTGAAAGACTTCCACAGTCCTCACCTCTTTCATATGAGAAAAATGTATAATTCAGATACGTTACATAATATTTTTGTTTAATTTGACAGATAGGGTACAAGTAAGTTTCTGAGGAGACAAGAGCCATGACTCAAACTGAAATCGTGGGAATGTAGGCAAATACTGCTTGGGGAGTTCAGGAAAATATATTCAAAGTGACCTGTACTGAGGGCAATACAATAGAATGTCTATAAAAGGGAGGCAATGTTACAGTCTCCAAAGCTGTGACATGAACAACAAAGGTGGGAATTGGGGTCAACACGGCCAACCATTCCAAGTGTTCAAGAAAAGTCAGAATTCTGGAGTGTGTGTGTGTGTGTGTGTGTGTGTGTGTGTGTGTGTGTGTGAAGTTTTGTCTTTAAAATATTTTTCAAGTAACTGAAATTGACTTACAATTCTGGAAATGAAAAGTAAATGAATTTAGCCTTCAGGGTGGTATTTTTTATATAGTAGTTTATACGTGGTTCTGTAGTATTGGGCCAGGCAGGAAAACTCTAGCTACACTGTAGAGCCTCATGGAATTTCCCCTATAATTGTAGAATGGCATCTGTAGCCACAAGTCTCCCGAAGAGGAGTCGGAGAGATGGCTCAACTATTAAAATCACTGCCTGCTCTTGCAGAGGACCCAGGTTTATTTTCCAGCACCCACGAGGTGGCTCATAATCATCTGTATCTCTAGCTCCAAGATGTCTGATGCTCTCTCCTGGCCTCCTTAGGGACCAGTCACTCAGTGCACAGGCATACATATAAACAAAAATACTCGTACACTTCAGATAGATAAATATTTAATAAAAAATGAAGAGAAATAACTTGGATAGTTCTGAAATGACCTCTCACTTCTTAGAGAAATCATGGCTTAGATTACTGTTCATCCACACTCATCTCATAACTTCATGATTACAAAATTGTTATTTTTCTCTCCTTGAATGTAGTACTTGCTTTTATGTTCACTTTGGCCAGTAAATGGTTAAAGAGAATGATACCAGAACTTGAAATGAGCATGTGTTGTTGAATTTGTCCTTTTGTGCATGTGCCATTTGCCTTCAATATGGTATGTCTTAGGCAATGTTTACTCAAAGAAAATGAGATGTGTGTGGAGAAAACAGGTCATCACACTTCCCCACTGACACAAGCCCAAGTGATATCTTCCTAGAGATGCTGAGCTCCAACCTACCTATATGTACAGGTGCTTAAATGAGAAATAAACACATATAGTTTTAAGACATAGGGAGTTTGTAGGTTTTTTTTATTTTACAATACTAGCTAACTAATAGAAAGATACTTTCTCAAGATTACAACAGTAATTCTATGACTGACCTAAGTTTAAAAGTCAATATTCCAGAACTTGATCCGCTGTGTTTCCTACTCTATTGCTCTCCTAGGTCTTCAGTCTGAAACCTTCTTGTTTTTTCATTCACACTACCTATCTGTCAAATTAATCAAAGAAAAATGAGTCCACTGTTTGGTTCTTCTCTGAAAGACTTTCTTGTAGAAAGGCATTGGGGTTGTGTGGCCTACTGGAGGTTGAGCCGGCTGTTTCCACAAAGATTAATGAAAATGATCTGGCTTGATTTTCTATTAGACAATTAAGGTTTGCACCAGCAGCACTTGGATTTATATAAAAACTGAAACTATCTCTATGCAAAATGAAGTAGTTTCGAATTTTCACTAATTTAATTGAGCTTGCTTAAATAACTTGTAATAGATGTGATTGCCAGTGTCTTCAGCAAGGTGATCAGGAGCTACTCAGCAATTTCTGCCTCAGATTCAATCAAACTGTGAAACAGTTCTCTTTCCTTTTAAAGGGATGCATGGTTTAGATGTTACAGCTTCTCTATAGTTAAGATTTTACTGTCTTTTAATCCATTTATCTGAAAAATGTAAATTGTTTAGCTTTTTGTTCCTATAACATTTTATTCATTGTACTTAGAAATCAATTTCATGAAAATAACTTCTTTGGGGGCCATTGAAAATGATAGTGATGATGATGACCTCTTGATGTTATAGTGACATGTAAGTTGTTATAAATACCATCCCAAACACATAAACACAGAATCTAGAACAGTGACAGGCACAGCAATTGTAAGCTATTAGCTCTTTTCTTATTGTTATGGTTAATATAAAAGCTATTAGGCTCACTTTGCTCTGGCTAAGTAGATTTCTTATAAGAATTAAAATGATGTTGGATTTCTGGAAGAAGAGTATATTCCCTCCTCTCAACCACTGTCCTACTCTCATAACCACATGAATTTGAAAAGTTCTCTAGCTATGATTCTATGTGACCTTCATGGCACATTAGTGTAGATGGCATGACGCATCTATCTAGGATGATTGAAATGACAAGATTAGACTAATAGTTATGCATTTCAAAAAATAAATTCTTTTCTATGAGTGAGCATAATATCTCTCCAGATGGTGGTACTTAAACCTTAATGTGTATATAGATTCCCTAATGACTTGGTGAACATTTGGATTCTGATTCATCAGTCTGGCTGGAGCCTGAGTTTCACAAATTTGAAAAGCTTTGACGATGCAGCCTACAGTGATCCATTGACTAAACTTGAAACAGTGTGGACTTGAAGCATAAATGAACATTTTAAAAAGTCAATATTGACATTTGTTAGTGGCAAATGTTTTGGCCTTTTCTCTGTGAGTCTTGACACACTGTACCTGAGAATTTGAATTCTTTCTCTGTGCTTTACTTTCACCATTAATTATAAAAAGGGGGCTCTGTGCTTTGAACCTATGGTAGGACAGATCGTTCAAGAACTGTCATCTTCTTAATCAGTGTCACAGCCTTGCTTCTCAGTAGAATGCTGGTTCAGAGCTGGCTGATATATTATTCTAAATTAAATGAATAAAATGACGGGATGAAAAAGAACTTATGATACTGAATCCGGAAGTGTGAAAATTTCTCCTCACTACAAGATCTTTCAGATTCTTCTCTGTGTCAATGAAGACAATGATGTCCCACCATGTGTTAATGGACAGAACTTTGGAAGTCTTGTCTCTAATGCCTTATTACTTTTTCATTTAATTAAAATATAATTACAGCATATTCCTTTCCACTTCCTCTAATCCTTCCCATGGCCACCATCTCCTTTCAAAGTCGTGGCCATTTATTCTTTAATTATTATTGTCACATGTATATGTGCATATGTGTGTGTGTGTGTGTGTGTGTGTGTGTGTGTGTGTGTGTGAGATGTGTTTAAGTGACTAAACATATTAATACAACCTACTGAGTTTGTTTAATGCTACTTGCCTGTATATTTTTAGGAGTCCACTTGGGATTGGATCACCATTTTTAGGACCCTCGGCAGTCTCAGCAGTCTCTAATTGCCTGTTTCTCTTGATCTAGAGTAGGACACTGTAATTTCTTCCACCCACATTGGCATGTCAACTGGTGTTGTCATTGTTCTCATCATATTTAAACAACCATATCATTGAGAATTCATGACTGTAGCTTTCCTGTAATGTAGAAAACACAATTTTGCAGCAGGTTTTCTTGCTCTTCCAGTCTTTCCTCCTCTCCCTCCTCCTTCCCCCTCCCTTTCCTTTTCCTCTTTTTCCTCCATCTCCTTTTCTTCTCCTCCTCCTCTTCCTTCTACCCCTCCTCCTCCTTTCCCTCCTCTTCTTCATCCTCCTCCTCTCCATGATTTTCTCTGAGCCTTATTTGCAGGTATCAATTGGGAAAGAGCACCCCACACTCAGTTGTTCTCTGTATTTTTACTAGTTGTGGCTTTCTGCATAGTCTCTAGATGCTGTAAAAAGAAAAACTTCTTGGATGAAGGTGATAACCATGCTTGTCTGTTTGAATCTTGTTAAATGTTTTGATGAAATTAGGAATTATACTGGTTTAGAAGAGTGGCACTTATAAGTTCTTCTATAAGGACTATGATTTTATTAGCCATGCTTGGTTGGAACTGATCTGAAAGCTTCATTCCTACTGTCTGCCTATTATAGGGGTAGAAGGTACTATGCATACTACCACAGAGAAATGTAGGCACCAATCTTTCCCAGCTTTGGATTGACTTGGTGAGACATGCCTATTTATGCAACGAGAGCATGAACATTATCAGAATAATCAGCCACTTTTTGCTTGGATTTAAGTCCACGGTGAAAGCCATGCCTGGACCGTTAGTTGGCCAAGAACCTATGAGTAGACTAGACAGGTCATAAACCTCAGGAGAGAACCTACCTCTATTATCTGCTAAATGGACATAGTATTAAACCAACTTAATGACTTATGATTATCAATTACATTAAGGCATCATTCAACCCTAATCAAAAAAGTTCTGTTTGCAGTAGATGATCATCAACACAGAGGCCTACATTAGCCAAGGAACAGTGAATAAGAGACTGCAAAGTATTTGTCCCTAAAATAAGCACATATACTAACATTCCTCTTAGAAAGGCTCAGGGACAATTGAAGAAGAGGGTACATATTAAGTGTTAGGAATCAGAAGCAGTAGATGATATCAAGGACATAGTGTCTTCTAGCCACATCAGCACAACTGCACATATGAATTATCAGTGGTTGGTTGTAACAGCCTACACAAGACCTGTGAAAGTCTAAGACAGACCAAATCTGGCATGGAGAAAGGAATTGGACATACTCTTCTGCTTGTAGCTGAAGAGGTGTTGGAAATTGTAGCTGCTAGGAAAGAAAAGGTCAATTTATTCTAAATACTGTAGTTCCTGATAAGTCAACTACACTCCAGTGGGAAGCCACACATCTAAGAATGTTTGGGCAGCATAAATTGGCCTTGATGGAGAAAAACTGACACAATGTTGGATGAGAAAGGAAGGGGAGTCTATCTGTCAATACCTGGGGGAGGTAGGATAAGTACTATTAAAGCAAGTTGTATGAAATACTCAAGTAACTAATTTAAAATGGCTTAAAAAAGAATAATCATCTAGAATCAGATTATTTCAAAGGAAAGAAAAAGAACACAAACTCTGGTCTGTTCCTGAGTTATTACCTTATTTTATTTATTTCTAAAATTCATGAGTTGCATAAGATGTATGATATAATTTCATGTAAATGCACATTAAAAATGATTGCCACAACCAACTTTATTAACACATCCATTACCACACTTACTGCTATTTGTATTCTGAACACACACAGAAGATCTAATTTCAGGAAACTTCCATTACACAATACTTATTACCAAATATAGTCACCATGTTGTACATAGATCCTCAAAATATGTTCTTAGAACTAAAAATTTAGATCCCTTGACACATTTCTATCCTCCTCAGCCCTTGGCAACCACAATTCGACTCTGATTCTATTAGTTTTACTGTTTCAGATTACACATAAAAGTGATATCATACACTGTTCATCTCCCTGTATCTGCTTATTTCACAAAGCATGGTGGCCTCTGAATGAAGTTGTGTTATTTCAAATTGTAGAATTTCCTTCCTCTTTACTATGAACTCATGTCCATGCAAATATATCTATACATTTCTTACTCTGTCAACAGATATTCCGGGATTTCAGTGACTTGGTTATTGTTAATGGTGTTGCTATGGACATAAGGTCACAGGTGTCTCTTTAAGACACCAATTTCATTTCTTTTGGATATGTACCCAGAAATGGGACTGCTGAATAAAATGCTAGCTCTGATTTCATATTTTGAGACACTTCCATACTGTCTTCCATAGTGGCTATAGAAAGGAATAGTCCCATCAACAACCTACAAGAAGCTGCTTCCTCCATCCTCTCCCTGAGACTTATCTCTTCCAGTTGATAATTGGTATCCTCATGACTGTGGGATGATATGTAAGTTTTATTTATATCTCCCTTATAGTTAATGAAATTGAGAGATTTTTTTCATCTCTCTTAGAAGGATTTGGAACAGTATGGTCAGGCAGGGACAAGGGTAAGGGAGCTAAGGGAGCTGCCTTACTTTCATTTCTATATTTCTATTGGTGCTACAAAATAACCTTAAAAATGTAACTCACAGAGAAAGAGATTTTTTTTTTCAGCTCAGAGTTTCAGGTTATCGTCTATCTTATTGAAGAAGTTCACAGTGGCAGAAGGTTGAGGGAGTTGCCCTTAACATGCCCGTATTTAGAAAAATCGAGCAATGGATGCATGCATGCTTGGTCTCAGCTCATTCTCTGTATTCATATTATTCAGGAATCCTTGCATAGGTAATGATGCCACCCATAGTGGGCAAATCTTACCACCTTGTGCTAATTAGATTTTTGACAGTTTCTCACAAGTTTGGAGGTTCGGCAAAGAGATCCTCAACTGAGAAAATGCCTCCATCACATTGGCCTGTAGGCAACTCTGTGGGGACATTTCTTGATTCATGTCAGAGGAGGGAGTATACTATGGATAGTGACCTACCTGGGCAGGTGGTCCTGGGGTGCATAAAAAAGCAAGATAATTTATTCATAGAACACAAGCCAGAACAGTAGATTCCTTCATGGATCCTGCCTCAGTTCCTGTCTCAAGGACCTTGCCTTGAGTTCCTGCCATGACTTTTCTAGTGATGATAATCTATAAGATAAAAGAAACACTGTCCTTGTCTAATTACAATTGTTCATTGTATTTATCACAACAATAGTAAAAATAAGACATATTTCAATTAACCTAAACAAGATAATACTCCACAGACATGCCACAGCCAACTTGATCTAGACAGTATCTCATGGAGGCACCCTTGCCAAGTGAATCTAGATTATGTCAAGTTGATTACCTAAAGAATGCATTACAGAAGCATACACTGATTGTGATAAACCAAAGACAGATAATCTTTAGGTCTTTCCACAAATGCTGAGTTTTAAGATATGATATTTCACTTTATTGCCAGAAAGTGTTTGTTTATTTGTTCATTTGTTCAGACGCTCTGGCTCCTCTCTAAGCAACTCAGTTAATAACTGCATCTTGGCAAGCCTTGCAATGATATAACCCAGGGCCCTAGTTCCAATCAGTTGGGACAGCCTACCCTCATTCTTCACCATCACAAGCCTCTTTCTTATAAAAGTGTTGGCTCAGAGATGAAGGAAGAGTCTCCTTAGGGCTTGGAATATTATTCTGTTTTTGATTTCACAAGATTCAAAAATATGAGAGAGTTATTTGAGGAACTGAATCCATTTCATATAGATGTTCCTTTTTTCAGAAGCTCTGAGGATACTGACACCATTAGAAGGACCCAGGTCTCTGACTGTGCCTTGCCATAACGTCATTCTTAGTCAATTGAATGTAGATGATGTTCAAACTGCATCAGTTTATTTCCATGCCAAAGAAGCATGGCTAATTTTCTAAGATGAATTTCTTTAGTTGGATATGAATGCCAACATGGGAAAGAAAAGAAAGATAAGAATCAAAAGTTAATAAGAAGATACCACATGAAACTATGACAATGGCAAGAGCAACAGGTGTGGGATATGCTTGCTTGATATCACTATATAATTTACACGGAGACAATGATAAATATTTGGTTGCTGCACATTTTACCTGTCACAGTAGGAACCTTATAGATATCATTCCTCTTAAACCTTACCATACTTCATGCTCAAAAGTAGGAAGTCAGTGATATTATAATTTCAATAATACATATCAGGAAAGTGAAACTCAGAATGGTCCAGTCTTCCCACACCATACTTCTGCAAATCTAGAATCAGACTCCAGTGCTTAACCAGTATTCAACACTATGCCAAAACTAATGAAAAGATTAACTTCTTTTCATTTGTGTGTGTGTGTGTGTGTGTGTGTGTGTGTGTGTGTGTGTGTGTGTGTGTTCCTATATAGCCATGCATATATAGGAGAGTTTAAGAGAGAATGTTAGATCCCCTTGAACTGGAGACACAAGTGATTGTCAGCCATTTGATGTGGGGACTGGGAACCAAACTCTGATCTTCTATAAGATCAGCAAGCATTCTTAGTAGCTGAGAGAAATCTTTGGTTCTTAACTTCTTTTTTTAGCACACAATACACTTAATCCTCAAAGATATGATATACACAAAATGCATACAATCTTGAACCTCATAATTTTCACTATGAACAATCCCATTCAATTTTATATAAGTATAAAGCATATCTAGGTCCATGATTCAATCATAAACACTTGTTAAATATCTAACTGTTAAGCATTGTATCTGTTGGAAGGAAACACAGACAGACAGATGAAGACTGAAACTTATTGCACCAAAAATGATAACTATTCATCCATGCATACCCAGGAGATGGCATTCCATAGCATACTGTAACCCTCAATGATTAATAGTTACTGAAATTTTATTTTTTTTATTCATTTCATGGCAGATTATTATCAGAAAGCATTCAATTTCACTGTACACATTTGCTGTGTGTTTGTAGAGAACTTCTAGCACTCTGTTACTAACCACCTGGAACTTAGAATATAGTTTGGGGGATAAGAAAACAAATGCAAATAAGTATATCATATCATATCATATCATATGCTAGAAGGTAATAGTATATATATATATATATATATATATATATATATATATATATATGCAAGTAAAAATAATGAAACAAGAAATAATAATAAAAGAGGGCCTCCATTTTAAATTCAAAGATTAAAGAAGGTCACATCAAAAAGATGTGATTTAAACAGACTAAATAGAGGCTGGTATTCAACAGAGAGGCTTCATCCAGTAACTGATAGGAGCAGATGCAGACACCCACAGCCAAACATTAGGCAACCCTGCTGAAGAGGGGAGGAAAGACTAGGAGCCAGAAGGGTCAAGGACACCATGAGAACACAGCCCACAGAATCAACGAAGCAGGGTTCATAGAGGATCACAGAGACAATTAGGGATTCTGTACAGATCTGAGCTAGGTCTTCTGCATGTATGTTATAGTTGTGTAGCTTGGTGTTCTTGTAGGAATACTAACAGTGGGAGTGGGTGGTGCCTCTAACCCCTTTGCCTACTCTTGGGACCCTTTTCCTCTTACTGGGTTGCCTTGTCCAGTCTTGATATAAGGGTTTGTGCCTAGTCTTATCTTAACTTGTTATATAGTGCTTGGTTGATATCCCTGGGACATCTCTTTTCTGAAGAGCAATAGAGGAATAGTGGGTTCCAGGAGAGATAAAGGGGGGCTGTGAAGAGTGGAGGGAAAGGAAACTGCAGTTGGGATGTAATATATAAGAGAAGGATACTTTTTTTATTAAAAAGGAGATTGGATAACAAAGCATTTATTGAAACAAAACAGTTCAGATCAAAGGGACAGTTAACATGGAGTGTCTAAGATCAATCTAGAATTCTCAGAAGACATCCTCTCTTTAAACACTTTGGATCTTCTACATATAGATGCTGGTTAAAGCCAGCAAGGGGAATGGGATTTGCTAAGTAAGAAACACAGAATGTTTTATAGATAGTCAACACTACGCCAAAACTGATGGGTATTAAACTTATATTTAAACTCCTTGAAAGTCTTTCCTGAATATATCACCCCTCTAAATGAGATCAGTCACTCTGAACCTTGTATATTTAGCTTTGTAATACGTTTTATGTTAAAATATTGTTCATTGTATCTCAAATGTAATGAAGAAAGCTTGCTGATCACAACCGCAGAAAACGTTTGTAAAGAGTGTGTTCCATGGCTGTTTTTACTCTTTTGAGGGGGCCCGCCACCCAGCTCCCAAATAAATCACACACAGAGGCTTATTCTTAGTTATAAATGATCAACTTAGCTTGGCTTATTTCTTGCCTGATTTCCTTAAATAATCCCATCTATCTTTTGCCTCTAGGCTTTTCCCATTCTCTAACTTCTGTAAGTCTTACTCTTACTCCATGGCTAGCTGTGTAGCTGGGTAGCTGGCCCCTGGAGTCCTCCTCCTTCTGTGGCTACTTCCCAGATTTCTCCTTCTATATATTCTCTCTGTCTGCCAGCCCCACCTATCCTTTCTCCCGCCTTGTTATTGGCTGTTCAGTTCTTTATTAGACCAGTCAGGTGTTTTAGGCAGGCACAGTAACACAGCTTCACAGAGTTGAACAAATGCAACATAAACAAAAGTAACACGCTGTAAAATAATATTCCGCAACACATAGTCTCTGTGACAACTCAAAATAAAGTTGCAGTTGGTCTTTTTGGGGCAACTCTGTTCTATGTTATGACTTAGAGGTTTTTCAACCCAATTACCTTCCTGAAGCAGTTAACATGTTTTATTCTTTGACTCTTTTGTCTATTCATCTATCCTAATGTTATTATTAATTATTTGAGAATTTCATGTATTATTCTGATCATATCCACCACCACAGACCTATTGCCCCTACTCTCATACACAACCAACTTTGGTTTTTCCTTTAAAAACAAACAAACAAAAAAAACCAAACAAAACAAAATACTAATCCATTTTGTGCTATTTGCATGCTCTTTGGTATATGGCCGCCCACTGGAACATGGATGACATACTCAAAGCTATACCTCTAAAGAAAACTAACCATCTCTCTCCCTACACCTATTCACTACCTTATCTAGGGCTGAGAATTGATGTCTAACTTCCTCTCCATGCTGGGGTTTTGTCTGTCTTGAGTTTCGTTGGGACTTGTTCGTGCTGTTTATTTATTAGTATATTTATTTATATATAAGCTGTTTCTTATTTTGGTCAAGAAAATGTCAGTTCTCATCAGTGCATAACAAGGAAAACTGCCACATCAATGGATTTAGAATTAATATTTCAGTTTTTTGAGGTGAAAAGGCTTCATCAGTCTTCCAATATGCATTTGGACTATTTCATTTACAGAGAACTTTTTCCTCTGTGAATTTGGGATTCTTCTACTTAAAAAAGCACATTTTATCCTGTAAATATGAAAAAATCCACAAGCAGTTTCTAGGGATTTGCACACCACTAGAGCTGTTTAACTGACAGATCGCAAAATATAAGGCAAGGGAACTTGGTTTCACAAACCTGAGTCTTTCAAGAAGGAACAGACTTTTAGTGTGTAAAGGTCATGTTATCTTTCTGTTCTAGAAAAAGAGACAGATATTAAACCCATCATAGGCAGAACAAGCAAAGGGCACCTGTACACTCGATCTATCTTCATACCTCCAAATGGTGGGGGAAAGATAAAATAACATGTCTGTGAAAGTTGAGAAGGGATCCCACTGACTCAGTAAGATGGGCAGGGAAAGTAGTGCAGGCTGAAGCAGAGAGTCTATCCTCTAGGACCTGCAGAGAGTTGCGCCAGTGAAGATGAGCTGATTTGACTGCTGACCCAGGTGTCACATCAAACTACCTATATTCATTCAGGCATGGCGTGAAATAGCAGTGTGAGTCTGACACTACATTTACTAATGGTGATGATTTACAGTATCACGTCTAGCTGTGTTTGGGTCCCCATAGCACCATTTATTTTCATCTTCTTAGCATAAGAATATCAGAGAGGGGGGTTGTAACTAGAGCCTCAAGTATTCTTTGCATTTGTCTTCGGTTGGAATTTTTAAAGTATCTTTCCTCTGAGGAACATGAGAAGAAAAAAATGTGCTTTTCATTAAGATTTTGGGGAAATAATTGCATTATTGGAACACAATCGTTTAAGGTCAGCACTTTGGATCCAATTACCAATGGATGTAATAGATGGTTCCTCTGACTCCTCATTTCTGCACTGTAGGCACTTAAAATAATCCTCTGTAACTTTTCTGGAAAAGGGGGATTTTATTGCTGGCAGACATATTTCTAGAATTGGACACTTCACCCAAATAAAGAACACAGTAAACATACCCACTGGAAATTAGCTTTTCCCATACTACTTGTTTTTGGGAAAAAAAAAATTTTTTTAAAAATTCTAACACCCAGATGCCCAAGGTAAAAGGCCTTTTGGAAAGCTGTAGGGAAACCTACAACCATAAAAGCTTCCTAAATTAGTAACTCTTATGAAAAGAATCTAAATGGTCACCATATAGTTGTGGAGACAATGCCCCAACTACATATCTTATACCACCACATAAAACCTCCATGCCAAGAATGGACTACATCTTGTTGAGCTATTGGCCACAGAGGTTCCATTGAGCAACCCACCCTGTAAACATCACAAGCTGTTGCCAAAGTTATTGGTTACTCTCCACAATCTGACCATAGGGCCCTGTTGCTTAAGACACTTCTTACTGATATCATCAAACACAAGGAAAAAATCAGGCTGGTGCCCAGCTAGAAGCTTAACCCCTATTGACTAGCATTCATGATGCTGAAGGTACTTTATGCACTACTGTAGGAGAAAACTCTATGACCCAAAACAATGGAGTGACTATAAAATATACTGGTACAATAGTGGTGAAAAATGTTGTGGGAGTAGACAACCACTTTTCAAGTTGGATTTAAGAGCCAGTCAATGAGATGAAACCCATCCCTGACATTGCTAGAACTTGACACTAGATAGTTCATGATGCCTAGTATAAAGCCTACTACTATTATTATGCTATTAACATAGCAAATAAAATGTCTCCTGGTGACATATTGCTATATCCATAGATCAGAGAATCATTCAACTCCCAACAGATAAGCCTCTTCTTATAGTAGATGGTAATTAACATAGAAACCTACAACTAGATGATGTGCAGAATATGAGAGTCTTTTGAAGCATTCAGCTCTAAATGGGATGTCTTTAACACATTGCTCCCCTCAAGTCTCAGTGTTCTATGTGGAAGAGGGAATAGAAAGATTCTAAGAGCCAGAGGTGGTGAATGACTCCAAGGAAACAATGTCATCCAGACACAACATATACACTTATGAACTCACAGAGACTGTGACAGCATGCACAAGTCCTACACAGGTTCAAATCAAACAAAATCTCAGCACAGGTAAAGGGAAGTGGACTTGAAATCCAATCCATAACCAAGAAGCTATTTGAAACTGATACCTGCTGGGAAAAGGGAAATCTGTCACTGGGTCTATCAACCACACTCTAGAGCATGCCAAGGAGTAGTTGGCAACACAAAAATGATGCCATGTTTTTAGGCGCACTTTTATTGTGTTTATTCTTTGTATTGCTAGTTTTATTTTTAGTTTGTTTTGATTTTTAGGGTTTTTGTTTCCTTTCCTTTTTTTTTTTTTTGATGGAGAGAAAGAACATGAGGTTGTGTGAGTTGGGAGGATCTGGTGGATTTGGAGAAGGCGAAAGAATATGATCAAAATATATTGTATAAAAAAGTTTAAATTAGTAATAAATAAAATAATAAATGTTAGTTACAATAATTTTTATTGTTTGACAGGAGCACTCATCTGAGGCTCTACATATCTTCTTTGTTATTTTTGCAGATTCCCACAGAATATCAGTTTCTCTTCTCAGGCTTTCTCATTTCATTTCTTCACTGTATTTTACTAGAGCAAGTAAGTCACCCTAACACCAGCTTATTTCAATAAACTGTAAGAGGAGAATGATACCTCCCTCAAAGGACTGTATGAACTTAAGTGATTCACAGACAATCATAACTAAATTTAAACTTGGTACAAAGCAGACACTCAGCTAATTATTGCTATACTAGTCTTAGCAAAATATATTTACAATTGTATTTAGATTATCTAAAAGGTTGGCTTTGGAATAAACTATGTTGAAACAGTATTTTTCCACTGAATTTGATCTTTTATTTATTTATTTTTTTGAGCTGAGGTTAGAACCCAGGGCCTTGCGGTTGCTAGGCGAGCACTCTACCACTGAGTTAAATCCCCAACCCGGGCTGGAGGGATAGCTCAGCCATTAAAGGCTAGGCTCACAACCAAAAATATAAGAATTTGATCTTCTTAATGAGGGAACGTCTCCAAGAGAAATCTCTTTAATTTAGCTCTCAGAGCTTAATTAATTAAAATTATTATAATCAAAGGTTTTTTAAAAACATTTAAAATTAGGTATTTGTTCATTTAAATAACATCATAGGTCAGTAGTAAGAAAAATTTAACATTGAACTCAGAAAAGCTCTGGATAATATGCTATACGAAATAATGTTTCTGTCTCACTAAATACCTAATAATAGAAAGCTTGGACTATGTTAAGTTCTATGTCAAATGAAGCTAAAGGCAAAGGTGAAATAATTTGTTGATCAGATAGCTTTTGAGAGTGGGAACATTATGGGTTGCCCAGGCAGGCTCAAAGTAATAACAATGGTCTTTAAGACTTGGGAAAGGAAAAGCAAGCATAACTCCAAATAATGTTCTGTGAGAAAAACTAGATTCACCATCACTAAGTTTAATGGAGGGAGAAAAATAAATCATAGACAAGGAAACATATGTTGCCTCTAAAATCTGAAATATTCAGAGAAACAAATTCTTCCCTAGAGTCTCCATAAAGAACGAAAGGTCAGGGAACCACTTGATTTCAACCCAATAAAATCTGATTTTAGAGCTGAAAAGGAAATCAGGATTTAATGCTGGATGTCAAAGGCTCAAGCAGCAGTGAGGTGAGGAGGTGCAAGAAAGAAGTGAGTAGGGAGTGGGTTAACCCAAACTAAGGGAACATGAGGAAACCTTATAGAGATCTAAAGTTTGTAAGCTAATTTAGAGAGAAACATTTTAAAAAGGAGTTTGAACAGAAGTATCCCGAATGGACTATGATGCTCCTACAAGAACAAGATTATTAAATGACCATCTCAATGCTAGAGACAAGATAATTTCTAAATTGTTGGTTAAGAAGTCTTCAGAGGCACCAAAAACAAAACAGGCTACTGCCACTGCTCCTGGTTGTACAGCATAGCTTGATGCTAAGACACTATTGTCAAAGATAGCACACACTTTGGTTGCAGGACAGAGAGAATCTTGAACTTACCATGGAAGTTCTCTCACCACTGCAGGCTTTCATATCACTTGAAGGTGCTATGCAGGCTTCTAGGGGGAGAAAGTATCAATGATGAGACCCTGCATGCTTTCCTTCTAGGAAAGATGTGACCGCTGGTGCAATAGTGTCATGACAGTTATGTGGGTAACCACTGGCTTTCTGATTACATTGGAGTCCTACTCCACAGGAAGGATTTTTATGCCTAGTACTATAAACTGGTCAAAATTCCATGTCCGGGGAGATTATGCACCCTGTGGAGGAACCTACTATTGTTACTTTGCTAAATCACCAAGTTGTCCAACTCTCTTCTAAGTATTTAGATTTTTACCAATAGATTTCTGCTGCCCTCATCCTTGGCCAAAGAAGCTACTTTTACAAGTAAATAATGATTAATCCAAAGATTTGCAGCTGGTCAAAGTGCCAAGAATAATGAACTTTAAGTGCTCAGATGGAGAGGTTGTCTGTATCAACCTCCCCCACCTAAACATTCAGGGAACCTCAGTACAGAGGGAGCAAAAGAATGTAACAGAAAGAGGGTGGAAGAAGAGCTGTGAAATGTTCTCATCCGGACACGACATAGCTGTTGCACATGTGAACTCACAGCAGCCATGGTTACTTGCACAAGATCAAGCTGCTCAAAATTTCAGTGTAGATGGGTTTGCTGGATAATTTTATGTCAATTTGACATAGGCTGGAATCATTTGAGAGATGGGGACCACAAATGAGAAAATGTCTCCATAAGATCAGGCTCTAGGGAAGTCTGTAGGGCATTTTCTTAATTAGTGATTGATGATAAAAGGCTCATCCCACTGTGGGTTGTGCCATCCCTGGGCTGTGGGTTCTATAAGAAAGCAAGCTGAGTAAGACATTGCAGCACTGCTCATGGCTTCTAAAATCAGCTCCTGTCTCCAAATCCCTGCCCTGTTTGAGTTCCTATCCTGATTTTGTTCAATGATGGACTATGATGTGGAAGTGTAAGCCAAGTAAACCCTTCCCTCCCTAACTTGCTTTTGTTTATGGTGTTTCATCACAGCAATTGTAATCCTAGCTAAGACAGTGGGAGAGGGCCTCACAAGCTGAGGCCAATAGCTGAGGAGTATTGGCAGCTGATAGATGCTGAGGGAGAGAAAATCATTTTTACTTGGGAGTGTGGCCATTGGTAGCTTGCTTGTATCTCAATGTATGGTCCCATATCTGTGTACATATGGTCGTCTCTTTAAGTGGGCTCAGTGGATTATTAATAATTTTTTTATGTTGCGATGGAAACATGGTGGGATTCTGAGAAAATGGGGAGAAGTACTGGTTTGTGAATATAATCAAAATACATTGTATACATGTGTGAATTTATCAAAGAAAAATATCATTTAATGAAAAACAAAAGCAATTTGGATGGTTTTTGTCATTTTGTGACAAGAAGGTAGGACAATTAGCAATAATTACAGCCTGTTTGTGTAAAACTTGTTTGTAGATGGCTAATGTATATGGATCTATGGATATATTTTCACACTTTTTTAGATACTGGGGGATACTTGATAGGCTCTACCACAGTGGATAAAACAATGGTATGGGAAATAAACCCCAGACATGACGTGAAGGTAGTTTGAACCCAGGTCAATGGAAATAGTAGCAACTGACCACATTCTAGACACATTTCAATTCAGAGCCATCGGAATTTGCTTGCAGATCGACTGTGGCATGATCAAAAGACAGATTGAATATAAATAGAATTTTTAAAGCTTATTCACTTTTATCTTGTGAACATGGCTATATTGCTAGCATGTATGTCTGTTCAGCACAGGCATGAAGTGCCCAGAGAAGCCAGAAAACAGTGAGGGTCCCCCAGAAACTGGAGTTACAAACTGTTACTAGCCACCATGTGGTTGCTGAGAAATTGAACTAGGGTCCTCTCAAAATGCAGCCAGCATGCTCAACCGCTTAGCTTCTGTAACCCTTAACTAATGTTTTAAAATTTGAACATCAACTGAGAGAATTTCGATGTAACAAATGTAGAATATAAGACAGGATTTCAGGTTGTATATTTAGATCTATTAGGTTTGAAATGGTCAGTAGGCACATGGCAGAGAATCCACATCTGAACCCGTGTATACAAGTCTGGAGTTACCAGGAACAGGGTAAACCGAGAATGTATAACATGTCAGTGACACATAATGCCCTGACACCAGAGAGGATGATCTGAGGAATGTGCTGAGAAAATAGGTTTTGAGAATTGAAGTTCAAGATACAGCAACCCGGGAAATGGGATTTAAAAGCCACGGATTCTCAAAAAACTTCCCAGTAAGGCAGAATAATAGGTGATTGTGATCCTAGAAGGTGAGTGATGATGGAGTTTCTTATATGCTTAGCAAAATCCTTGTGCACTGTGATATATATATATTTGAGTATAAGTATATATGAGGTATATGAACATAGGTTTTTGCATATAGCTAAAACATATTACTCAACTTTAAGGCAGCATATAAAATTATCACTATCTTAATTCAGCTTCAAGTAACATACATACACAGACATGTGCAACACAGACACATATTTATTTGTAGAAAACAGTGGATTAACACATTTATATGGAAGCATAGCTGGTACATCTGAGCAAATAAACAGTGTGGTTTACCAAAAAGAGAAAAGACAAAGTGCATAACATTAAGACATAAATTCAGAGATTTAATGAGGAGAGTACATATATAGATAGCATACATATATGTGCATATGTATGCCCAAAGAACGCTCCTAAATGTGTCAACAAAAATATCTCCAGACTTTGCCAAATTTCTTTTGAAGACAAAATGACCCCTGACTGAGAACCACTGCTGTCTGTACATTATAGCTCTTTCCCATTTCCTTAGCCCTGGCTAAGTTGGAAGCTTAGACTAATGGCAGATGAAAATCCTTAGTGTTTACAGAGATAGTCTGCACCAGGAAGGGTGAGATTCATCAGCAGGAAGTCAGCAGCCTTTGTTCCGAGCAGATGGGCAGATCACCCTTTTGTATTTGAAATGTCTTCAATGATAGCTTGGCTAAAACCATTTTCTACCTAGGTATCTTTGCAGCAGCACATCTCCCGGAATCTAGCTCTACCATCCCTCAGGGTGGAATACAAATCCACTGGCTTGAAGATTGTAGGCAAATGTCTAGACTCAGAAGTACCTAATTAACTTTGTTTTCTTGGATCTCTATGCCTGGAGGACCAGAAACAGAAGCAATTCTGCAGACCAAAACAAACAAACAAACAAAAAACCCTAATTTGCTAGTGAGGTAATTAGACTTACCACAGTGGTACCCCCACCTCTACAGCCACTGGGGTGGAACAAACTGATGGCACAGCCTTGGCTCCTGCAAAGGATTTGATGTAAAATGAAAATTAGAAGTAGATGCATCAGTAAGCATTTAGGCTCACCATAGCAAGAAATCAAAGAAATCTGCTTATAAGCAAAGAAAATTGTCTATTATGATAGTAAATAATGATAGATATTGGTGACAGTTATTCAGTTTACTTTAAAACTACCCATCGAGGAACACCTACATATGTTGTTCTGTTCCTAGTTCTTGGGGATATGGCATTGTAACAAGGGAGTAAAACAGTAAACGGACACAGAGACAAATGTTAACATGAAAATCCAAGCAGGAAAGATAGACATGAAATGTTGAAAGTAGTGATGTTTTAATAAGGACCGACAAAATAGAAGGTAATAATAATATTCCAGGCATAGGAAAGAAAGAATTCCTATAGAATAATTAATTCATCAGGTCCAGCAAAAGCACTGTAGTATGTGTTGCAGGGCATGGGAATGAACAAGAAGCATAAGAAGAAGCTGAAAGGTTAGCAGGCAAATGGGAGGTCAAATATGAAAGGCTCATACCTCATGCTACTCTGTAGTAGAAACTTTGGCTTTTATTCTGAGTAAAATAGAAGGCAGTACAGAATACTGAGCAGAGGCATGACTTGAAAAGACTTGCATTTTATCAAATGGTTCTCACTGTTATATTTAGAATAGCTGAGACCCAGGAAAGGAGAAGAAAGAAGACAAGTTGTGTTTGTTCCAACAATGCAGGAGTTATGTGTTCATGACTTGAATGAGATTGGAGGCATTTAGGATCGTATGAAATAACCTAACTATATATAAATTTGCAGGTAAATTAGCATGGGAAGCATTAGGGTTTGGATGAAATAGAGATAAACTTTAGAAGTGGGAACATTGGCTTTCTGTTATTAAATGAAGAATTCTACAGTATGTGCTTTAGAGAGAAGATAAATCAGGTTTTATTTTAGACATTTAGGAAAAGGAACTTGCCAAGTAGGAAGTAGCATAAGTAATGTACAAATAAATGGAGAAGGCCAAGCTGGAATAAGATTTGTGAGTCTTAGAGGTAATGATGACAAATAACTTGATTTTCTCTTCTATGTCCAGACTTCTTAAGTTATGTTCAAACTACACAGTGTCAGGAAGCTGCCACAGTGGTTAAGAGCTGGACAAATCTAGAACTTGAAACATAATGCAAGGCAATAAGTCAGTTTGCCCAATAAATTAATGACATCAGAAAAGACAAATGTAAAAATCATACATTCAAAATCATTGAGAGACCTAACAATTAGACATAGATAGTGTTTGGAACCTAAATCCAGCAAGTGAGTTTTCAGTAAAGGCATTTCAGAAACATTAAATGAGACTTTAAGAAATGGAATAAATATTTAGGGATCTACGCAAATATTGTAGATTTTGTTGTACTTTGGATAATATGCGTACGTGTATGTGTACATATGCATATGTGTAAATACATAGATTGATTATGCAGACTTCATATCAGATTAACTGAAAAACAAAATCAGTGCAAATGAGAGATAATATGAATAAAATGTGTTTTAAAATATTTCCAAATATTTTAGTGAGGGACTGAAAGGCAGACAGATCCCTGGGAGATTTACCACTAGGGAAACAAACAAGGCTCAAGGTAAATTAGTGCACATTCTCTCACTAAGACCTGGTGGGTGACTTTTCCCAAGGCAGAGAATTGTCCAGCAGGACTTTTAAATTCCTCAAGAAAGGGGGGGGGGGCTGCTGTGGTGGGAACAGATCAACCTTCCTGTCTTTGTCTAGATTATCCAATCCCTTGTGATGGACCAAATCAACCAATTCCAAGGAAGATAAAAAACATAGAGAAGTCCCAGCAGACTCAGACACTATTCTGCCTTCCTGGATGTATATGTTTCTTTTTTTTTTTCTTGTATTCTTCTCTCAGACACTAATCCCCACTGAAGTTTCCCTTCTTTCTACTCTTACCAGTCCTGCCTCCCACCTCTTCTCTCCCCAGCTCCACTTCTCCTCCATTTCCCTTCAAAAAAGGAGTAGCCTTCCCAGGCTTATCAACCTAACAGGGCATAACAAGCTATAATAAAACTAGGCAAAAACCCTCATTTATTTATAAGTGTCCCTCCCTCCCTTCCCACTCCCCCTCTGTGAGTGTGTGTGTCTGTCTTTCTGTATGTGTATGTATTTGTGTATGTGTGTATATGTGTCTGTCTGTGTGTGTGTCTGTCTGTGTGTGTATGTGAACTTTTGTATTCAACAGAAACTGACAGAGTGCTGAGACTTTGCTTTTCCTGCTTTTTAATTTAAATTAGCAGGGAAAATAAATTCATTCCTACAACTCTAGATGACATCATCCTGATAAGAAAAGTTGACGACTATAAAGGATGAGTGACCTGGGCATAGAAGCCTTGCAACCCATTTCTTCTACTTCAATGTGTGTCTGTAGATTTCTCCAACAGCAAAGGCCATGCTAAAATGTAATCTTCTTCCAAACACGGTTTTGAATTTGTTGTTTATGGATGCCTATCAGGTAGGACTAACCCATTGCAGGTGCTTAATAAATATTCAAAATTGTCAAAAGAAGTAAAAACACTATTCACGAGAATTGAAAAGCTTGCTGGCACTTTGCGCACCACCTCATTGATTTCCAACATGGCCAAGAGTAGCATTATATTAGCTATTATCCAGTTGACTTGGGTAAGTGATTAACCAAATTCACACAGCTAGAGTCAGATGGAGAGGCTCATCATGCCTTAATGCCTTGGTTCTTTTCACTTTGACAACTCAAACACTTCTGATAATACACTGCCTGTATTTGCCTATTCAATAAAGAAAGGCCTCTTTAGAAAAAGTGCTTAGTGATCTCATTGATTCTAAAGAAATCCTTTAACGCCACACAGTATCACTTCCTACAAATTACACATTGATTCCTTCTTGCTACAGAGGTTATGCCACGGGTCATGATATACATGGATGGTGCAAATGAATGATATGCAGTGTGCCACTCTGCTCTGTGTTCCATCCAATAATCACAGAGTAACAAAACCAGCAAAACGATTTGACCACTGGCACCAGTCTGGCTGTGATGCTCTAGCATATTCCTAGTTTAAATTTTGTTCTTTTTGTGACTTAAGTATTAAATTACCAACTGGTCTATCCAGGTCAGAAAAGAGAGGTCAACTGCCTCTTAAATAGTTGATTCTGCAGAATAGAAATGTCAACACTACCAGTAAGTAATCCAGAATCTTTTGGGAGAGAGCTGCGTACAGGATTTTTGGAACCCAGTGCAAAATATGAGAGTCCTTGTCCAAAATGTAAGAAAAGGGTACCATTAAAGGTGCTAAAATATAAAAGCTTTGTATATGCAGTTTCTTTCTCAGTTTCTCATATAGTTTTCCTATTATTCAAGGTCATTATAAGAAAAAATAAATGAAGATTAAAAACTATCAGTATGAAATGTTCTATTTAATTTTAGAAGTGGTAGTTCAAATGCAAATATCAGAGCACTTATTTTATATACAGAATCATAAGGTTATATAATTCATTTCCTTGAAAGGCACCTGCATACAGGCCAGCAGAGGCAAACAGAAGCAAGACTGAAGAATTCTGAAAGTAACCAGATCTTAGGGCAGATGCTGGATCTCAGGGCTCAGTCTTCAGAGGCAGGCAAGTCATGAGTTCATTACCATCTGGGGCTATGTGGTGGGACAATATATCAAAACAAGTGAAAATATAATTCTAGAAGCAAAAATATAATTCATTACAATCCACACATGAAGTGGTCCCAAAGAAATGTCCTCTGAGACACAAGAATACTTGTACATAGCCTAAAGGTTACTGTGAGTACCCAGAGTCCTGCTCCTCATGTGAAGCATGGTTATATTTTTCAGGCCTCAAACTGTTGAGCCTCTCCTCTCCCATCAGCTGTGAGACTGACTCATGGTTTTCCAGTGGAGGCCAAGGTTGAAGAAAGTTAAATCAAACATGTCTCTTTCCTACAGATCCACCATTCTATACCATGGTTGGAGAAGCAAATCCTAAGGATGTTACCACCAGCAGTCTAGGATTTATCATGTAGATCATGCAGAAGCTTGGTATTCAAGATAGGTAACTTCTGGGTTATCCAGCAACCAATTCTGCCAGCCCAGGGTTGTAACTGATACATCCCCAAACACCAATGTTCTATTCATCCAGTGGGATGTTATCCATGTAAGCACTCAGGGCCTTGCTAGGAAGTGTTGGATTGGGGGTACACTAAGATTAAAAAGCAAGGCCTCCAAGATCCCTTATCTGGGAAATCGATAAAAGGGAATTCTGCATGTGAGCCAGACTCCAGTTCCTCCAAGGCATGGATGGTCCTTTGTCTTGCCGACTTTGTTTAGGAAATACTGACTCAAAGTTGAATGTGTTATGAATTTACAGAACCACTATACTAAGCATTCCAGGGCCATTTTTGCTAAATCTCACTGGATGATGAAGGCTACAACAGGCACATATTCCTAATTCAACAAGGGCCAAGTAAATTCAATAGCCAAAAGGGTAATTTTCACAGCATTAAAGGCTGAAGCGGTCTTTCACTAATTTCAAACTTTCATCCACCACTGGACCATGCAATACCCAATTTTATGAAAGTTAATACTGAAAGTCAATTCCCATAATTACAGATATCACCTCAAAGTTTCAATAGTCTGAAGGAGTCAATCTTACTGACACAAATATTGCAAACATGATAGTTCTATAATTTTGTGTTCAGGCTGTCTCAAGTATTTCCTCTGAGAGGATTGCAAATCAGGAATTCTCACTTCCCCCTCTATCTTGTTTGGGTTTTCTATTGCTGTGACAAAACACCATAAACAACAGAAATTTGGGGAGGAAAGGGCTTGTTTAGCTCATACTTCCACATCATAGTCCATCATTGAAAGAAGTCAGACAAGCACTCAGACAGGGCAGGAGTCTGGAGGCAGGAGCCAGTACAGAAGCTATGAAGAAGTGCTACTTACTGGCTGGCTCATCATTGTTTGTTTGTCCTGCTTTCTTATAAAACCTGGGACCACCAGCCCAGGAATGGCACCATTCACAGAGGACTGAACCATCCCCTATTGCTCACTAATTAAGAAAATGCCCTACAACTAGACCTAGGGAGACATTTTCTCAATGGAGCTTCTCTCCTTTCAAGTCACTCTAGGTTATGTCAAGCTGACATAAAACTAGTTCAGATACCCACTTACTTGAGGGAACATCAGAAGGAGGAATTTCCTGAGTGTCTCTCTCTTAGTCAGTGTGCTATTGCTATGAAGAGACATCATGACCATAGCAATGCTTATCAATAAAATCATTTAATTAGGGCTTGATAACAGTTTCAGACTTTTAGTCCATTCACATCATGATGGTGAGCATGACAGCATGCAGGCAGACATGGTGTTGGAGAAGTAACAGTTCTATATCCAGATCTGCAGGCAGCAGGAACAGA
The DNA here is from genome assembly GCF_903995425.1 of Onychomys torridus. Lineage (NCBI taxonomy): Eukaryota > Metazoa > Chordata > Mammalia > Rodentia > Cricetidae > Onychomys > Onychomys torridus. The sequence continues at coordinate 30,434,048 of NC_050455.1, forward strand.
GATACTGGGCCTGCCTTGGGAACTTGAAACGTCAAAGCCCCCACCCCAACAGTGACAGAAGTCCTCAAACAAAGTCACACCTACTTCAACAAGTCCACACCTCCTAATCCTTTCAAATGACCAGGCATAAAAATCTATGGGCCTATGGGGGCCTTCTTCTTCAAACCACCACAGTCTCCTATATACGGGACTATGTCTTCCTTCTCATTGTCATGACAATCTCAACTCCTCCTGTGTCTCTCTCATGTGTTGTCATTTTGTTCTTCATCTCTAGAGTAACGATAGCACTAAACAGGGCATAGTCTCATGTGACATATGCCACATATTTGTTCTAGAATGATTTGCTTTTTATCTGATATTCAAATTTCTGATAAGCAATATTTTGTACTTTATCTTGTGGAAGGTCTATATTTTATCCAGCTTCCAAGCAAGCAGTATACACACTGTGAATCTCAGATAAGACTGAATGGCTTCTTGTTCCCAGTGACTCATCCTTTCTTTAAATGTCATTGCCCATTTATCCGTGCATTTATATGAAGATGTGTGAATGTGAGGATATGTATGTTGTAGAAAGAGAGCACAAGGAGAATAAAGCATAACACTCCAGGATGCTTTACATAAAAGTCAAGCTGTGTGAGTGTATCAGAACACTTTATTTCGTTGAAATGGTCTCATTTTTTCCCCCAAATAAATGTGTAGTTTCTGCTTCTAACACTAACTGCTTATTAAGAATACTACCAAACTGCTAGGAAGGAAAGAAATTTTCTACATTGTCTCTGTACACATTACTGTGAAATAAAGCAGCAGAACCCATGGAGCTGTCCAGCAAGCTTTGTAGTAGCTTGTTCTGAGTCATTTGTTCCTGAGATCTCCATGGAGAAACGAGTCTGCAGGTTGTAACAGGATATAAGCAAATCACACACATGGACACATGCTTCCTCAAAGGTGACCCAGTAACGAAGCTACTGCATGAACATCTCATTGATGGAGAGAGGCCAACTTCACATTACTTGATAAGTTATGTCTCATGTTTAAAATAGAAATTAAAGAATAGAGTTTAGAAAACTAAAAATATTTTAAAGTTTTACATTTAAGAACTTAACCATGAAAACTTCAACTTAGCATAATTGGGCTTTTCTCCACCCAGCACAGAATTTAATTTTTAAATATTAGGTCATAATATCCCATCACTTCAGTGACCTTATAAAGTAATTCTCACACTCATATGAACATAATCCAATGTAAATACTGGAAACGGATGTTCATAGTACACAGGATGATTAGAGAGCATGATCTGGACTATCACAAACCAGAGCAAAAATGATCAGAAAGTTCAGGTGGATATGGCATAATCCCTAAGGAAGCCTGTTCACCCCACACTCTGCTGGCTTATCACCATGTCTTCTGATTTGTCTGTCTCCTACTGTCACTCTGGAGCAGCATTCCACCAGCTCCCTACAATTATCATTATAAAGACACAAATAGCAGCTATTTATTTTGTAAACCTTCACTTGTCTGGTTAGTTGGATGAATAGCAAAAGAGAAATAGGACTAATTGTTATTAATGCACCACTATGTTCTAAGACACAGCATTTGGTCCCTCCCTGCTTTGCATCTAATCTCCATGGGGCTGGTGACAAAATTAATCTTAAGCTTCTAAGAGTTACAAGTTAGCTTCTAATGAGCGTTAATCTTTTTGGTTTTGTTTCATTAAATACATTGAAGCAAAAGAGGGATATGCTTTGGCTCAATCATGGAGAGCTTCATTAAACCAAGCTACTAAAAACAGCTGAAGAGTAGGGTGAAGTGCTCCATCAGAATTCATGAGATGCCACACTTCACAGGAATGAGCTTCACAGTTGCAGCTGCTTGGTTGATGTTCTTTCTGATTGTTGTAAGGATACCAGAACCAACTAACTTTATGTCCAGAAAGCCAATTTGCCATCTATGTTGTCGATCCAATACTCATGCCCCTCCAGACAGATGGCAAGCATCAAGGTCCTTACATTACACCCCTCAAGAATCTGCCATGCTTTGTAAAACAGAAAGTATGCAGACTTTTCATGTGCATTGAGGATCTCAGAGTGAGAGGGGCTATGCAGAACCATTTCTCCTAGTGCAATTAAATGTCAATAACAAATTACTTGAGGTGGATTGGCTGTTACCACCCCTGAGCTCATTCCATGCTATAATTTCCATAGTTTCATTAGAGGTCTTCCCACGTTCTTAGAAAGAAGAGATAGAAACACTTTTATCAGTATATGTTCAGACATATTCATTTGTGCCAAGACTTGTGAGTAGGAGACATACTATCCAAGTTTGATCCACAGATATTTTTGATTTTGTTGCTTGCAAGGAAATGTATTTTGATTCATCTTATAAATGTCAGAAGGTTTCATATACCCACATACATGCATATGTATATATTTATAGATGGATGGAGAGATTCAAATTTTAGCATCTCTTAAATAAGTTTTTGGATAAATTCAAACAAGCTTAAGAATCTGTACAGATGGGGCTTACATTCCTGGGGCTTACATTCAACTACTCAGAACTGAAGGGTAGGTTCTACTTTTGCTTAAGGAGGGTTTTCTGTTCAACACAACTCTCTCGCCCTGATGCTGAGACTGTATCAGCTGTTATGTAAATGTAACGTCACACTAGAACACCTTTTTGTCTAATAAAAAAATTCACTGCTTGAATGCTAGTGACACTGTCATTTATTCAATATGTGTTAAGAATTTATTCTATGCCAACTATGGACAATGGTGAATAGGTCCTGATCCTGTGAGAGCAATACATACATCAGTGATCCCTTCTCCTATCACATATGATATTCATTTTCAGTAAAGCTCATTAAAGGGACACAGAAGTATTCCTGTAAATGGGAAAATTGGAGGCTTCACAGAAAAGGAGATATTTCAATGAGACTGTTTAAGAGTAAAATTTGTCAGAACACATTGAGTACACAAAAAGTTAGATGTAGGGATACATTAGCAACCAGCCACTTACTGGTCATTTATAAAACACAGAAGGGAAGATTAAACAATGATATATGACTTTTTTAGTGTTATGCTTAATGGGCTGTGAAATACTATCAGTAATTATCAGAGTAATTACTTTTGCTAGTAACTAAAATTTCTATGATTCTATCTGTATTTAACTCCTTATCTTATGGTTTCCAAGGATGTTTTCTCCCCTAAAAGCTATTTTTGTGCTTAAAGGTATTCATTTAGATAAACTTACTTCAAGATAATCTAATTTTACTTAACTTTTTTTTTTGAGGGGGGACCTATTTTTAATATCTTTAATCTCTTTTGGTCACCAGTGGTTCTGTTAAACAGAAAGCCTGACTGGTCCTTTCCTATGTTATGGACTGATGGCTGAGATTATGGTTAGTAGCCCTTGGCCACAGTGTATGACCTTGGAGAGTGCTTGGGCCTCATTGAAAATTAACCATTCTGCTTAGAGGCTATTTACAGTACAAGTATACAAGTTCTCCAATAATGCTCAGAGTCCTAAGTGATCATAGCCACCATGAATTCAGAAAATTTTCAACTTCTAAATTTTCTCTGTTATCATCACATTCCACCCCTTTGTATAAGATCAAGTGTCTAAATCATGTCTGTTATCTTTTAACTCTGGTTAGTAACTTTTGTTAGAGACCTCCTAGTTTATGGATATGGTCAACTCATTATTAGCCAGTAAGAAGTGCCAGGTATTATGGGAACATTTAACAAAAGATGACATATGTGTGGAAGTTACAGACAGACTTAGAGAAGAAATAGTGATGTTAAGGATAAGTCATATGGATCTGTTTTTTTCTAAGTTAAGACAGAGAGAAATATTACAATCAGAAAGAATTTACATCAGATCCCTCGAACAGAAAAGAAATAAACTCCTTTATAAACTTTTTTTTTAATGAATGGATAAAGTCTTCTGAAAACAATTAATGGGAATAGCTGAAACTAGGACTGGAGCATAAATGGCTTCAATATGCCTATGGGGAATAAATGATTCCGTCAGTAAAATATTTTAAGTATTTTATATCTCCAATTTTGTTTTATTGCTAACATACATTTTTATCCTTTATATTAGTAACATTTTTGTTGCTGTGATAAAATACCATGACCAAAGCAACTTGTAGAAGACTTTATCACGGGCTTAAAGTTTCAGAGGATGAGTTTATGATCATCATGGTGGGGAACATGGCATTGGGCAGGTAAACATGGCACTGGAGCAGTAATTGAGAGTTTACATCCACAAGTAGGAGACTGACAGAGAGAGAATTAATTGGGAATGGTCTGGGCTTTGGAAAATTTAAAGCCTGCCCCAGAGGCATGCCACCACCAATAAGGACACATCTCTGAATTCTTTCTAAATAGTTCCACCTCTGGGAACAAAGTATTCAAACCACTGGGTTTGAATAAGAATGGCCCCTATAGGCATGTATGTTTGAAAGCCTAGTCACTAGGGAATGGTACTATGTAGAAGGGATTAAAAGGTGTGGCCTTGTTGGAAGGTATGTTCTTGTTGAAGGAAGTGATTCACTAAAGATAAGCTGTGACAAGGCATGCCCAGTGTCTCTCCTTTTCTTCCTACTGCTTTCAGATCCAGGTATAGAACTCGCAGCTCCTTCTCCAGCACCATGTCTGCCTATGCTTCCTCCCATGATGATAATAGACTCATCTTCTGAAACTCTGAGCAAGCCCCAAATAAATGTTTCCCTTTATAAGCATTGCCATGGTCATGGTGTCTGTTCACAGTGATAGAACACTGACTAAAGCAAGCATATTCACTGAAACTACTAGAGAATGTATCAAGAATAATTGAAGCTGGAGAGATAGATCAGATGGCTCTTTCAGAGGATCAGAGTTCAATTCTCAGTACCCACATTTAGCAGTTCACACCCACCTGGAATCCTCTTTTGAACTCTACAGTCACCCCAACACATGCTGGTGTACATACTGCCCCAGAAAATATCTGACACTGCTAAATGACAAGGAAACTGAGATATGTATGCCATGATCCTCAAGGGAAAGATGTACCGTTATTCTGCTAAATGAACATAGCAATAAAAGGATTCCTAATGATGCATTGTTATATTCAGAGATAAGTGTATCACTTCATTAAAGAAGCTTCTTCTTTGGGATAGCGTGTAATTAACATAGAGTCCCACAGCTGGACAATATAGAGTATGAGACTTCAGAACATTCAGCCTAAAATAGGGTGTCTTCATCACACCCTCTCCTCAAGCCTCAGGGATCTGTGCAGAAGCAGAGGTAGACAAATATAGGAGCTAGAGATATGTGACTCCAAGGAAACAATGCCATCTAGACGCAAGAGTATAGCAGAAATCTTAAAGAGTCTTGTTAAAATCAAACCTGAGTCCAATTATTGGGGTGAATCCTGGAAGATCAGAGAAGCAGAACAAGCCACAGCTTCCTCACCTTGCCAGTTCCTCAGCTGATCCTGTTTCCTCAGACTGGAAGTCATCTGAATGGATCTCAGCTGAACTGTGCTACTCAAAGCCTAAAAGCTTAACCAGCCAAATACTTCTAGTTTCTGGACCTTATGCCTTATATATCTTTCTGCTTTCTACCATCACTCCCTGAGATTAAAGGCGTGAGTCACCATGCTTGGCTGTATCCTTGAACAGATGGATTTCTGCCTCTGGAATGCTAGAAATAAAGGCATGTGCTACCACTGTCTATCCTCTATGTTAAATATTGTGGCTGATCTGTCTCTGACCCCAGATAAGTTTATTAGGGTGCACAATATTTCGGGGAACACAATACCACCACACAACAGGAATGATACACACATGAACTGACAGAAACTGTTAAAGTACACACAAGACCTACATTAGTTTGAACCAGACACTAACCCAGCTTAAAGAAGTGGGAGTGAACAAAAAAAATCCCAACCCTAACCAAGAAACTATTATCAATGTGTGCCTTTTGATTTGGTATATATTTTTGTCTTATTGGGCTCTTTTTTATTATTATTATGTGTTTAAATTTTATACATCAGCCATGGGTTCCCCTGTCCTCCCCACTCCCGCCCCAAGCCCCATATTCCCCCCAGCCCCTCCCCTCCATTCCCTTGTCCTCCAGGATCAAGGCACCCCTGGGGATTCATTTAAACCTGGTGGATTCAGTACAGGCAAGTGCTGTCCCCTCCTTACAGATTGACCATGTGTCCCTGTGTAAGCCCAAGGTTCCAAACAGCCAGTTCATGCACCAGGACAGGTCCCGGTCCCACACCCTGGGATGCTCCCAAACAGATCAAGCTATTATTCAATTGTCTCACTTATCCAGAGGGCCTAATCCAGCTGGGGGCTCCACAGCCTTTGGTTCATAATTCATGTGCTTCCATTCGTTTAGCTATTTGTCCATGTGCTTTTTGCAATCTTGGATTCGACAATTCACGCTCTTGCAGACCCTCCTCTTTCTCGACAGTTGGACACCTGGAGCTCCACCTGGGGCCTGGCTGAGGATCTCTGCATCCACTTCCATCAGTTATTGGATGAGAGTTCCAGCACGACAGTTAGGGTGTTTAGCCATTTGATCACCAGACTAGGTCAGATCAGGCTTTCTCTTGACCATTGCCAGCAGTCTATAGAGGATGTATCATTGTGGAATTCTGGGGACCTCTCCAGCACTCTGCCTATTCCTGTTCTCATGTGGTCTTCATTTATCATGGTCTGTTATTCCTCATTCTCCCTTTCTCTTCTTGATCTAGCTGGGATCTCCTGCTCCCCTAAGCTTTCTTTCCCTCAAACCTTGCCCTTCATTACTCCCACTGTCATCTAGGTTGTTCATGTAGATCTCATCCATTTCTCTGTCATTGGGTGATCCCTGGGTCTTTCCTAGGGTCCTGTTTTCTAGGTAGCCTCCCTGGAGTTGTGTAGCAGTCTAGTCATCTTTGTTTTACATCTAGTATCCTCCTATGAGTGAGTACATACCATGTTTGTCCTTCTGAGTCTAGGTTACCTCACTCAGGATGATTTTTTCTAGATCCATCCATCTGCCTGTAAACCTCATGATGCCATTGTTTTTCTCTGCTGAGTAGTACTCCATTGTGTATATGTACCACATTTTCTTTATCCATTCTTCAGTTGAAGGGTGTCTAGGTTGTTTCCAGGTTCTAGCTATTATAAACAATGCTGATATGAACATAGCTGAGCAAATGCCCTTGTGGTATGATTGAGCATTCCTTGGGTATATGCCCAAGAGTGCTACAGCTGAGTCTTGGGGGAGATGGATTCCCAAATTTCTAAGGAAGCACCATATTGATTTCCAAAGTGGCTGTACAAGCTTGCATTCCCACCAGCAGTGGAGGAGAGTTCCCCTTGCTCCACATCCTCTCCAGCATAAGCTGTCTTCTGTGATTTTTATCTTAGTCACTCTGACAGGTGTGGAAAAACAAAAAACCCAGGATAGCCAAAAGAATCCTGTACAATAAAACAACCTCTGGAGGCATCACAAACCCCGACCTCAAGCTCTACTATAGAGCTACTGTAATAAAACAGCTTGGTACTGGCATGAAAACCAACATGTGGAACAATGGAATCAAATTGAAGACCCTGACATTAACCCGCACACCTATGAACATATAATTTTTGACAAAGAAGCCAAAAATGAACAATGGAAAACAGAAAGCATCTTCAACAAATGGTGCTGGCATAACTGGATGTCAATATGTAGAAGGCTGCAAATAGATCCATATCTGTCACCGTGCACAAAACTTAAGTCCAAGTGGATCAAAGACCTCAACATAAATCCAGTTACTCTGAACCTGATAGAAGAGAAAGTAGGAAGTACTCTTGAATGCATTGGCACTGGAGATCACTTTCTAAATATAACACTAGTGGCACAGACACTGAGAGAAACAATCAATCAATGGGACCTGTTGAAAATGAGAAGTTTTTGTAGAGCAAAGGACACGGTCAACAAGACAAAGCAACAGCCTACAGAATGGGAAAAGGTCTTCACCAACCCCACATCTGACAGAGGGCCGATATCCAGAATATATAAAGAACTCAAGAAATTAGACATCAAAATGCCCAACAGTCCAATTAAGAAATGGGCTATAGAACTAAACAGAGAATTTTCCAGAGAGGAAGTTCAAATGGCTGAAAGACATTTAAGGAATTACTCAACATCCCTAATTATCCAGGAAATGCAAATCAAAACAACTCTGAGATACCACCTTACACCTGTCAGAGTGGCTAAGATCTTTTTTGTTTTGATCTTAGTTTTTTTTGTGGTTTTGTTTTGAGGGGCAGAAAAGCATAAACTTAGGTGAATAAGAGCTTGGGGAGGATCTGAGAGAAGCTGGGAAATAGGGGGGAATATGATCCAAATATAGTTTATAAAAAAAATTAAGTGACTATAAATAAAACCTCCATTGTGGTATTAGGGATTAAACTTAAGACCAAATGAATGGTAGGCAGGAACTCTATCCCAGAGCTGTGCCATCATCCCTCCTGGTTTTATTCCTTTTATTTTGAGGCAGAATCTCACTAAGGCTTGGTTGGTCTTAAACTCATTCTGTAGTCTAGTCAAGGCTGGAACTTTTAACACTCTTACCTTAGCCTCCTTAGTAGCTTTGATTATAAGCCTACACTAGAAGCCACACTTGGTTTTCTTAAATTGTTGCTGTCATTTGATTTAGTTATAAATGTGAAAAGCTAATACAAAAACTTGTTCTGAAAAAGTGGGGTTAATATTGATGTTGTTATAAACAAGGAAGGTAACATAGTTAAGGAAATTAGAACCATTAGAAAGAAGCCAGGGTTGCCAAAGACACAACATACTTCAGTCATAGGAGATAGAGAAATCAAGCTGGCAATGAGCTGGATGCTACTTCCCTTCTGGCTAGCTTGTCATAGTGCTGCAAGATGCTATACACTCTAAGAGAGGAGACAAGGATTCAACAGTCACACCCATCTGTTATTTCTACAAGCTCTAATAATTACCAGCCTGGCAAGACATACCCACCAGTATTAGAGAGGATGCTGTGACCCATGGAAGGTTGACTAAATATCTATGGATGGCCATACAGCCAAGACTATATTGGCAGCACAAATTGGACTTGGTTTTTCAAAAGGTGGGGGGGGGGCATAAATTTTAGTGGAAAGTTAGGGGAATATGGTCCTGGGAGGAGTTTGGGGAGGAGAATTAAAATCATCAAAGTACATAGTATAAAATCCTCAAGTAACTCAGTTCTCAAAAGTGAAAAAAAATCCAAGTAGTTCACAGTTGATGAATAGGAAAGTGTTTTTGAGGATATCTCAGAAATCAGACAGACCGGTTTCATAATCTTTTTGGAAAGCCTTCCCCATGAGAACAAAGCAATTGTGTGGCCTACTGTTCCCATAGTTGTCCAGTGAAGTGTTTCCTGACTTCAATTGCCCTGTGACTCAGTGGCCAATGGGTTACAGGGGCCCAGATATTGCTCAAGGTGCTGGAAAAATTTGGCATCACCCATGTAATGCTGACTTTGCATATGTGAAAAATGTACAACACAAGGACCTTTACTAAGATTCCAAAAAAAAAAAAAAAAGTCCTGGGAAGCAAGAAAAATTGTAATGTGGTCAGGTTCCCTTTGCTTGGACTCAAAGCACAATGCAGTAAGCTGTAAGGATGAGCCTGAAACTCCACTGGAAATGTAGGATGTGTGAGATGTCAGCATCATGGGACTTATGCCAAAGAAAGCAACAGACAGCAGGCTTAAGAGAGAGGTCATGTGGCCTACAGCCAGTAAGGCCACAGAGCCAAGATTCGCAAAGCCCAGTGAAGTTCAGATCATGGCACAACATTCCCCAGGTGCTAGACATGGAACTACAGAATTCAGTGTTTTCCTGATGAGTTTCGGTTCTATTTTAGTCTGAACCTCTCTCCTTTCCCCCTTATTCCTCCCTTTTGTAATTGCAATGCTTACTTTGCACCTTCATATATTGTAAGTAAGTAAATTGTAATTGATTTCCAAACTTAATTAGCTAACAGCTAAGACTTTTACTTGAGTCTTAGAAGGCACATTGGACATAGACTTGTGAAATAAGGTGAAACTGTTTATGCTATGGAGATTCTTAGAAATGGAGTAAGTTAATTTTGCATTATGAAATAGTTGTGGCCCTTTGGAAGCCTAGGATAGGCTATTATTTAAATAAGAAATGTCCCCACATATTCATGTTTTAAGTAGTTGGTCCTCATTTCATGCTGTTATTTGGGGAGGCCATGGAAACTGTAGGAAATGAGACATAACTACAGAAAGGGACTTGTAGGTGTGGCTCCTTGGGTGTATTTTATCTTTGAAACATAACTACAGAAAGGGACCTGTAGGTGTCCATCCTTGGGGGTATTTTATCCTTGGTACTCTCTTGTTAAGTCCTGTTCTCCTGTCTGCTAAAGAAGAAGGTTATCTGTGAGAGCACACACTCCTGCTGCCATGATGCTCTGCCCAAGAACATAGAGTCAAATGAATATGGACTGATTGTTCTGAAGCAGCATTGCACAGTAAACCCATTGTGCCTTACATTGTTCCTGTCAGTATTTGGTCACTGTGATGAAAAATTAACTAATACATCCATGAAATCAAATGCAGGACAGAAACAGTTCACATCATCAGATTTTATACACATTATACAAATTAACTTTTGATTATGAATTAATCAGATCATTCAGTGAGTTCAACTGGCATCAGAGTTACATCAAACAGAATAGAAAATTGAAAATAAATCATTCACTGCCATACTTCCTAAACTCGGTCATAATTTTAACTGGATGTCTGCTTGGCCACAAAATATTTGACCATTTGAAAAAAAATTAAAACTTTGGCAGTGCATTATATTTGCCTCCACTTGTCTTGCATTACATAGTTCCTGCTGTGATATATGTATTTTTCTGGTAACAATCAATCTCATATTTTAGCTCTATGAGTATATTTTAAAGTTAATTAATCTGTAGCAGGTCTGGATATTAATAAAGCACATTTTATAACCATTGGCCTGCTCTAGTAGTTGGCACTATTTAAGCATCAACAAGTCACTAAATGTTCCATTAAATAGTATGTTAAATTTCATTATTAAAATCACTAGTAATTTATTCCTTTAAAAACTAAAATGTTGTCTACATAAAAGACATACACTGTTCACTTTTGTGATAATTTCTTTCATATTTTGGCTCTATATCTTTTATATTTAATCATAGATTTTTTACATGGTTTAATTATAAATCCATGCATATTTGTTAAGAATGTTTGTTTAATATTTTCCAGTGACAACTACATTTTATTCCAAGAATGAAAATTTCAAGAGACTAACTTATTGTATGAAATTATTAATAAAATTTTAGACATCTATGCATTCTTGATAAATGATTTCCCATAGCAAAATGGCTAGAATGGTGTACCGAGGAACAATTATTCATTTTGATAGGTTTGCACATAGAGCATATCACCATTATAATAGATCACCTGTTAAGATGTGATTTTATTCCACTTTCACCCATTTTCAAGTCTGACAAACTTTCTTCTATGAACTTGATATAAAGAAAAATTATCCCAATACTCCCTGGCTCTGATATTGACTTTGCCTAATATCTAAGCAGGAAAAAATATTCAATCCATAATTCAGACAAATCAATTTACCCTTTCAATATTAGAAACCTATTTTGTCTCTAATATCATCACTATTGTAAATTACAATAAAAAGTAGAGTCACTTCACACAAAATTAGAAATATGTACTTCCATATCTTAAAGTTATATACTTATCAAATTAATGCTATGATCTATCTATAGAAACACACTGGCATATATATATGTATATGTATATATAGTCTGAATATATACATGTATATATATATTGGTGAATATATATGCATATATATATGTATGCATGTATTTTGCTGAATAAAATTTTGGTGACATTCTAGCTTCAGGACTTGAAGGTATTTGAGAAACACGAAAGAAAAAATGTTAATGAAATGCATGTATAATCTTTCTGAAAAAAAAGAAATAGAAATAAAAGCTGACTTAGCAGCTATGTCAGTCACTTCTGTATCAATGGGATGAAATACTGATAAAAATAACTGAATTGAGTAAAGATCCTATTAGGCTCATGATTTCAAAGGGATCAGTCAGTCAATGATTCCCTGGCCCCATGAATTTGTAAAAACATCATGGTGAAAGTGCAGAATGCTCGAGACCAACTGTTTCCATCATAGCACACAGGAAGCAGAAACAAGGCAAAAAGAGCCATGGATAACATTTCTTGAAGGACCCATCCTCAGTGCCTACTTCGTCCAGCCCTGTCCCACCACCTAGGTTCCCCAAACCACTCGATAAGACCACCATCCTTTGACCAAAACAAGGGCTAAACTGATTCAAGCCATACCATCAACCTGGAAAAAAATACAAACAATCAATATTAGCAAATGCCCCATCCAAACAAATATTAGCAGAGCTAAGATTGTTTTGTGACATTTGACTTTAGACCAGTGGTTCTCAACCTTCCTAATGCTGTGACCCTTTAATACAGTTCCTTAGGTTGTGGTGACCCCTAACCATAAAATTACTTCATTGCTACTTCATAACTGTAATTTTGTTACTGCTATGAATCATAATGTAACGATCTGATATGCAGGATATCTGATATGTGACCCCTGCAAAAGGGTCGTTTGACACTCAAGCAGGTTGTGTGTAGTAGGAATCTTAAAAGTTCTTATTAATAAAATCAACCTGAGGCCAGTTATTGGGGTGAATGCCAGAAGATCAGAGAAGCAGAACAAGCCACAGTTTCCTCACCTCGACAGTTCCTCAACTGGTCTTGTTTCCTCAGACTGCAAGCTTCTGAGTTCTCATCCAAATTGCTCTCAGCTGAACTGTGCTACTCAAACCTAAAAGCTTAACCAGCCAAAAGCTTAACTAACTAAATGCTTCTAGTTTCTGGTCTTATATAATCTTTCCCTTTCTGCAGTCACTCCCTGGGATTAAAGGTTCGCTTTCTGGGATTAAAGGCATGTGTCACCATGCCTGGCTGTTTCCAATGTGGCCTTGAACTCAGAGATCTGGCTAGCTCTGCCTCCCAAGTGCTGGGATTAAAGTCGTGCGCCACCACTGCCCAACTTCTGCTATGGCTTGCTCTGACCCATTTTCTAGCCATCATTTCTGGCTCTGTTCTAGTGGCTGTCTGTTCTCTGACCCCAGATAAATTTATTAGGATGCACAATATTTTGGGGAACACAATACCACCACAGTTGTGACTCACAGGGTGAGAACTACTGCTTATACTAATAGTGTTGAATGTGAGTCCCTCCCTTTTTGCACACCAATCTTTCGATCAGTTGGCTTCCTGTGTGCTTTGCAAATTAGTTTATAGACTGCAGTTCACTTGATAGCTGTGGAAGTGAGGATGCAAAAATGATATCCTCTCATTCGCGACTTTTTCACCCAATTTTTAGATGTAAAGTAACTCATAGATTCAAAACTCCTTGAATGAAAAGGAAGCTAAATCTCATTGCACAGGACTCAATAATCTCAAATGCTGCCTTTCACCTTCATTTCTCAAAGGGACATGTAGTCATTTTCCAGTGAGAAAGGAAATATACAGCTGTTTGAAATGTGATTAGATATGAGCCCTGAGACTGCATCTGTTCCTTAGGGAACGAAGAAGCCATGTCAGTTAAGCAGGAAGTATGCACTTTTTAAAGTCAGTAATATTTTTCTTAGTTCTTTCTCACAGAAGACCAGTGTGCTTAAGAGCCAACTCAGCAGCCATTTCCCAAATGAGTATCAGGATTAGAAATACATGATTGTCAGATAAATTCCTACCTTCATTTCCCAATCTTTGGGATGAGGCCAATGACAGTTTAAATAATGCCATAGAAAGACTATGATCTGCTCTTCCCCTCAACATCCACATCCCAATAACTCTGAATTGTAACCCAAAGCAATACTGCATTTGTGGAGATATTTCAGATACTAATACAAAGACTATAAATGATGAAGAGTGATGGCACATCTTCTTATAAGATGCCTCATTGTTTGTGCAGAAGGTGTGTGTTGAAAAATTATGTTGCCTTGTCAAGCAGTTACTGAGTTAATGACCTGTATCTTAGGTATTGTTCAAGACAAGAGGCTAAGGTGGTTAGGGTATGGTCCCAGAAGGGAAGATATTGAAGAGAGAATATATGATTAAAATTGTATAGTAGGAATAAATTCAGGAGCTGTTGTACATTATAGTGATTATAGTTCATATTCAGCTAGCTGTAACCATTCCATAAGTTGTATGTGTGCTTCAAATAGTATCTATCTGTATCATTTCATTTGCATGATTGAACTGCTCAATCCTGTTCTACTTTTCACCAATTAACAAAATACTCCAACTGCTCTCTGTCAGGACAAACAATGAACTGTACTATCCCACTGAAAACTTACCAGGGTTCTGCCTTCCCATCAAGAGTCTACATACATGGACCTTGAACCTTTGTCATCCAATATAGCATAATGTTGATCAATAAATGGATGAGGAAATGCCAACTATATTTACTGACATGATGACATAGCTCAATCCAGCAATGCTAGAGAGAAGGAAATGAAAAAATGGTCTACAGAGCGAGATCCAGGACAGGCACCAAAACTACACAGAGAAACCCTGTCTTGAAAAAAAATGGATTCAGTGGTGTCCCTGAAATCCACAGACCTAGAAAATGTTTCTGCATTCCCTCACCCTGAAAGAAAAGTCACCATGTCTTTTAGTTCCATGGATACAAAAGAGCTACAAATGCTTAGAAGGACATTTTAGATACTAGATAAACAGATCCCACATTCAAGGAGTTTCTTCAGTCTATTTATGAAATGATCTGTAAAATTGACATTGGCTAGCAAAAGTCTGAGCAAGGAAATTGGTCAGCAACTGCTCTAGGCTGGCTATTTAGCATTCTCCTATTGGAATCTATGTCCTGAATTATGATACTCAAGTCTTTGCTTCCAATAAAAATATTGTCTGGGGCTCTGGTAAACTCTAGCAAGGGAATCCCAACTCAGCTCCTTTGATAATAGTCACAAAACTATTCTTCTATAGAAATGCAGCTTCTGGGGCACTATGCAACTAAACTGTTAAAAAAAATGGTTAGAAACTAAATGTTTGATTGTAGAAGCATGCCTGAAACTGACTCTACAACTTGGGCTTCTGATCAGTAACTAGATACCTACTGGTCATAAACTTGATCATGCAGTAAAGAATGCTAAAAGCCTCCCTCATTAGGTAGGAATGATATGCATGAGCATAGACCTAAGCATGCCCTTAATATACAAACCAGTTATGTGAACAGCTGACTGATTTTCATGGCACCTGCTACTATTTTGTTGATACTTTATCAACCAATCCCTCTGGACAATCATAAAGATAATCTTGTAATTGGATTACCAGGGAAGAAAAAAAATTGGAGTTTAATTATTGAGTGCATCACATGCTCACGGTATGCTGGCATTGAACAAAAACAGATGGCTATGGCATTAAAACCTTGCTCTGTGGTAGCCTTAAAATGTAGCTTAGAAGGAAACACAGTAGACAGAACACAAAGAAGTACATTTTATTGGGCACTTTCTTGGGAGAAAGGTGATCATAAATGTCCATATTCATGAATAGGAAGGAGCGAACAATTTTATCAAATGTTCAGTGACTTTTCCTTATCAGGACTGACTAGATTACTAGTGCCTGTCATGCTGACACTAAAGACCAAAACCCACCCTTCTGGTTGCAGGTGCTCACATCAGATTCATTTCATCATGACTTGCCACCATGAAAATAAACACAGAAGACCTGTCTTTCTCTGGCGCCAACAATCTGTAGATTTGTTAAAGTTTTACTCTCCATCCTGGTCTCATATGCACCACCGCTTCTGACAAAGGAACACAGAGCAAAGGGTAGCCAAGTAATGGCCTCACTCCTGTGATCAACATTTCTGTGATCATCCTCCAGAAGCATCATCATCCTTAAGGGAAGGCCACTACAGGATCAGTTGTAGTCTTGAAAGAATGACAATACATAGAGCTGTGATGTTGATCCTTTAAGTTTTGATGTATGATCTAAACCAATGACCACTGCCTGTCCAGTGCCTGGTGCCTTTTCTCCTGCAAGGATGGGAGGGTTAAAATTAGAGAGGTAACTTTGATTATTTTGCTACTGCTACATTGATCAAACTTTACTTTGTTCCCACATGTTTCTACAACTTTGAGCTCTGTGGTTTCAGTCCTTAATGTAAAACACACACACACACACACACACACACACACACACACACACACACACAAATCTCTTTTCACTAGACAATACAAAAGAAGTCTAATAAACCAGAATTTGAGAGGTCAGATGGACATTCAAGTCTTTTAGGCTACTAAATCAATGGGCTTTGATGCAAAAAACGCAATTCTCACTTCTAAGGGTATAAGAGATTGCTGATTCTGGAGCTACATATCAGTGACCATAGCTTGAGGACACAGACTCAGATTACCTGGAGTTCCATGTTCCAACAATTTGGTAAAATTTTATAGCAACAAAACTAAAGATGTCATAAATATTGATGGCAACATTAATTAGGGGGTTACCACAAAGCAGGGAAATTGCTGATATAAACCTGGAATGGTAGCTGATGATGTGCTTAGCCTTTTGCTTGGTGAAGCTAATAGTCTGCAAAGTTAATACACAACAGAAGGTTTTACCTGTGAGTCACAATGTGTTAGGTCAGAAAAAGTATAGGCAAGGGGTGGCTATCAAGATGGCTAAAGATGGCCCAAGATAAACTGTAACTAGCTTCTGTACCTGCAACATTCCAAACTCTCCTCAATCACTGAAGTTTTAATCAGGTAATCCGCCTGGCAGAAGGGTGAGTGTAAGGTATGATTCGTCTCAGGAACTTTAATTCACAGAGAAGAGAAGAAAATTCCATGCTTCTGGTTGGAATGAGAATGTCCCTTGTAGGCTAATGTACTTGAACACTTGCTCCTCATTCGGTGGTATGATTCGGGGATGTTATAGGACCCTCAGGAGGTAGACTCTTGCTGGCAGAAGTATGTCACTATGGGTGGGCTTTGAGGGTTTGTAACCTCACCCTACTCCCTGTTCTTTCTCTCTCTCGGTCTCTTTCTCTGTCTGTGTCTCTGTCTGTCTCTGTCTCTCTCTCTCTCTCTCTCTCTCTCTCTCTCTCTCTCTCTCTCTCTCTCTCTGTTTCCTATGTGTGGATAAAATTTTATCCACCAGTTTCCTGTTCCTACCACCATGATATGATGGACTCTCTTCCTATGGAATTTATTAAATTATAGGATTTACTTAACATTCTACATTCCTATGAATTTAATAAACTTCCTATGGAATTTAGTAAATTAAACCTTTTCATTCTTAAGATGATTTTGGTCAGTATATTTACCACAGTTATAGAAAAGTAACTAATATACACCCAGTTAATAGAAAATCAGGTTAATGCCACACCAGGAGAAAAAAAAATCTTTGTGTGCTTAAAAAGAATCAGGAGAATTAACTAGGTCCACTTCCATATGTGTTGCCTAGATTAACTGTCTATCAAAAGAGTGATATCTAAGGGAATGAGGATTTAGATCACTACACATAAAGCCCATCATGACATCATGAACCTGAGACTTGGGAAAAGGGGATGATGAATTGAAGAAACAAAGTCATTTTCAAGAATTTTTGTCTTTTTGATTAAATATTCTTTTTATAAAACTGTCTGTATTAGCTACTTCTGTGCTGCTGTGATAAAACACTGCAATCAAGACAACTTAGAAGAAAGTTTATTTGAGCTTCTGGTCCAGAAAGTTAGACAATAATGGTAGAAACAGCATGTCAGTAGGTGGTGAAGAACGGTGGCAGGAGCGGAAAGCAGAGACCTCACGTACTGAACCATAAGCAGAAAGTAGAGAGAGGAAGCACTGGGAATGGAGTAAGGCTTTTAAACCTCAAAGCCCTCCCCCAGTGACATACTTCCTCCAACAAGGCCACATATTCTAGACCACCCCACATAAGGACACCAACTGGGGACTGAGTGTTCATATGCCAGAGCCTATAGAGGAGATTTCTCATTCAACCTATTACACTATCCTCTATGTTTTTTCTTTTTTCTTTAAAATTTTAGAAAATAAGATGCTTCCAGATATGGCAATAGAACCAGCATTGTTGATATTTCTTCACTTCTTCACTTGCCCTTAATGGGAGCTGTATGCAATAAGAGTAGTAATGGTCTGATTGAATATCCACAAACACTGATACCATTCTCCTATTTGCAAAATGTTGTATTTAGATTATACAAACTGCTTCTCCAATCTATTGCATCAGGACTATCTAAGGACAAAACCCACTACAGAAAAGATCTGTGTGTACTTACTTTTAACTTACACCCATTAAATCTGATTTTTTCATTAATTCTTGGAGAATTTTTGACTTCCTACTGAATTATAATTTCCACAGATCAAGTACAACTTCTTGAAACTTTTATTGAGATGAAATTGTAGTTTTGACCTTTGGATCTAATACAAGAAGAATGAAATGCAGAATCTGTTATAACTCAACAATGTGCCTGACAAGAAAAGGTAAAAACAGGAACCACCTAAATAGGATTAAAGCCAGCGTTTTTCATTTTTTGCAGCTCTATTAGCTACTGGTTTTATAGATTTCACGGCTTAAAATTCTCTTAAGTAGTTTATGCTAACTGTTGTACCAAAGTCTTGAACTCCAGAAATGTTATTTAGTTTGTTGAATGAATTGAGTTTTGAAATGTGCAGGCTTGATACAAAGAAAAAAACACTATCAATGTTTGAGTGAGAAAGGTTTCCATAGATTCACATATTTGAATGCTTAGTTCCTAGTTGGTAGGACCATTTAGGGAGATTAGTAGGTGATGTCTTGCTCTAGGAAATTGTCACTAGGGGTAAGCTTTAACATTTGAAAAGCCCATTGCTGGCCAAGTCTTTCTCTGCCTCTTTCTTGCAGATAAGATGAAGTCTTTCAGCTACTGGTCGAGGGCCTGCCTGCCTCCCAATGACCATGTTCCTCATCATGCTGGTCATGGACACATCCTCTGAAACCATAAACAAGTCCCCAATGAAATGCTTTCTTTGTAACTTACTTTGGTCATGGTGTTTCCTCACAGGAAAGAACAGTAAGTAAGACAGAAGAAAAGTTTTGACAGTAATACATTTGAATGTTGACCCTGTTTTCTATCATATGTATTGCTCTAAAATGCTTGTAATTCTCAAATTATCAGTTTCTCTAATTAATTTTCACACTTAAAGTTTAGGTGAAATAATAATCTATAAATGATTACTAAAGTTCATCAGATATTTGCGGTAAATCAATTTTTTAATTTTTTTATTATTAAGAAATTTGTTATTCATTTTTCATACCAATCACAGATTCCCCCTCTTCCCAAGGGCTCCTGCCCCTCCAGCCTGGCCCTGCAATCCACCCCCCACTCCCTCCTACAAGAAAGTAAGGCCTCAAAACTCTAAGTCCCAGAGGCATTTCAAAACAGACTTAGAATAAAAATAAAGTTTCTTTGAGTTAGGATGGAATTTGACTTCAACCAAAAGCAATATATGTTTTTAATCACTAAGCAAAATTATAGAACCAAAGACCAGCAGTAAAGCAAATGCTTCTCATCTCCTACCCCACATAAAAACAGTAGAGATGTACATGGCACCAAGGTTTCAAATAGCTCCATCACAATGGTATACTACTCATTTGGAAGCCTTCATAGAACACAAAAGATATTTTAGCTGTAATTTTCAGGGCCTGATCCCATGTGTAACATTGTCTTAGTTAACAAAAAACAACTAGGAGAAGAAAAGGTTTGTTTGGCTTACACTTCCACATCTGTAGTCCATCACTGAAGGAAGTCAGGACAGGAACACAAACAGGGTGGGAACCTAAAGGCAGGAGCTAATGCAGAGGCCATGAAGGGCTGCTGCTTACTGGCTTGATTCCATTTCTTGCCTGGCCTGTTTCCTTATGGAACCCAGGACCACCAGCCCCCAGGGATTGCAACACCAACAATGCGATGAGCCCAATCACTAATTAAGAAAATGCCCTACAGGTTTGCCTACAGCTCAATCTTATGGAGGCATTTTCTTTTTTCTTTTTTTAAATTTTTTTTACATCCTAACCACAATTTCCCCTCATCTCCTACAGCCCCCACCACCTCACCTCTGCCCCCTATTCACCCCTCCTTGGTTTCTATTAAGAAAAGTGCAGGCCTCCCATGAGTATCAACAAAACATGGTATATCAAGTTGCAGTAAGACTAGGCACCTCCTCTCATATTAAGACTGGATAAGGCAACTTAGTGTGAGGATTAGAGTCCCTAAAGCCAGTAAAAGAGTCAGAGACAGCCCTTGCTCCCACAAAGAGACCAAGTTACCCAACTGTGACATATATGCAAAAGGCCTCAATCAGTTCCATACAGGATCCCTGATTGTCAATTCAGTCTTTGTAAACCCCTATGAGCAAAGGTTAGTTGATTCTGTGGGTTTTCTTGTGGTGTGCTTGAGGCCTCTGGTACCAGGATTTTCTAAGCTCTGCCCAATGTTTGGATGCAGGTTTCTGCACCTGTTCCATCTAATGACATCTGGGCTAGGCACCAATCTATAAGTATAACAGAATATCATTAATATCATTAGGCATCATTACATTGACTTTTTTGCCAGGCATGTTTGGTTCTATCCTAGGTCTCTGGGCTGTCCAGCTTCTGGGTCCTGGCACTTCAGATAGTGTCAAGGATGGGTTCCCTCTTAAGGGATGGGTCTCAAGCAGGACCAGTCATGGTTAGCCACTCCCACACTTTCTGTGCCACATTTACCCCAGAACATCTTGTGGGCAGGACAAATTGTAGGTCAAGGGTTATATGGATGGGTTGGTGTCCCAATCCCCCCATTAAAAGTCTTGCTCGGTCACAGGAGATGGCCACTTCAAGATGTGTATCCCCTACTGATAGAAGTCTTAGCTGGGACCACCCTTGTATATTACCTGGAGTTTCCATTGCACTAGGTTTTTATCTCACCCCAAACCCCCCTTTTCCAGTCATCTCTTCTAGTACTCTCCCTTTGCACCCCCACCCGATCCCTCCTATTTCTATCTCCATCCACCCCTGTGCACCAACAAAATCTACTCTATTTTATCTTCCCAGAGAAATTGAAGTCATCCCTCCCCTCTACCCTTCCTTGGGTTCATTTGTTTGCTTGTTTTTCTGTTGGTTTGTTTTTTGTTTTTTGAGACAGGGTTTCTCTGTGTAGTTGTGGCTGTCTGGGAACTCATTTTGTAGACCAAGCTGGCCTCAAATTTACAGAGATCTACCTGCCTCTATTTCCCAAGTGCTGGGATTAAAGACATGTGCCACCACCACCTGGCAGAGCCCTCTTTGTTACTTAGCTTCTCTAGCTCTGTGGATTGCAGCATGGTTATACTTCACTTTATGGCTGACATCCACTTATAAGTGAGTACATACCATGTTTGTCTTTCTGGGTCCGGATTACCTGATTCAGGATGATTTTTTTTTTCTAGTTCCATTCAGTTGCCTGAATATTTCATGATGTCATTGTTTTTAACAGCTGAATAATACTCCATTGTGTAAATGTACCTCATTTTATTTATCCATTTTTCAGGTGAGGGACATCTAGTTTTTTTCCAGGTTCTGGCTATTATGAAAAAAGCACCTATGAACATAATTGGGCATACATCTTGTGTTATGATTGAGCATTCTTTGCAAACATATCCAAGAGTGGTATAGCTACGTCTTGAGATAGATTCCCAACTTTCTGAGAAACTGCCATATTAATTTCCAAAGTGGCTGTATGAGTTTGCACTTCTACCAGCAATGGAGGAGTGTCCCTCTTGCTGCACATCTTCGCCAGCATGAGCTGTCACTTGTGTTTTTGATCTTAGCCATTCTGACAGTTATAAGATGAAATCTCAGAGTTGTTTTGATTTGCATTTCCCTGATGACTAAGGGTATTGAACATTTCTTTAAGTATTTCTTTAACTTAAATCACCTAAAGTGATTCTTCTGTAGAGAATTCTCAGTTTTAATCTGTACCCCATTTTTAAAAATTTGATTATTTGTTTTTTTGATGTCTAATTTCTTGAGTTCTTTGTATATTTTGGAAATTAGCCCTCTGTCAAATGTGGAGTTGGTAAAAACCTTTTCCCATCTGTAGTCTGCCATTTTGCCCAATTTATAATGTCTTTTGTCTTACAGAAGCTCTTCAGTTTCATGAGGACCCATTTATTAATTGTTGATTTTAGTGCCTACACTATTGGTATTCTGTTCAAGAACTTGTTAGAGGCATTTTCTTAATTGAGGTTCCCTTCTTCCAGATTAATTTAGTTTGTGTCAAGTTGACATAAAACTATCCAACACATTATAACTGAAGTCATTCCTGGATGAAACAAAAGACAAATTTTACCAAGAAATTATGCTGATTCTTTTTTCCTGGTTATTCCCCTTGATCTAAAAGTGAAACTTGAGATTTCTAATCTTGTCAGTTAATTGAAGCTGAGAGTTAAGAATAGAGTGAGGAAGGAATACACATTAGCAATTATTTTGGGAATATTTTATTCTCCAATGTCCTTGGGATTTCTTACAAGCATTAACCATGCTCCACCAATTGTTCCTTAACCCTTTTCATTTGCTCTTAGACTGGATGGAGGGGACAGAGTTCAGTGTTCAGCTGTGAACTTCATCCTCAAGAAGACCTAAGCACTGGGGTTGCAATGTGAACTTGGGGCTTCAGATAATTCAAATCAGTGGAAATTTCCTTTTATTCTCTATGTGAATAAAGCAGTTTCTGAGCAATTCTACAGACTAAAGAGGAAATGTTTGATTTAATTCAGATTTCTCCTCAGCAACCTTTCCACTTTGTAGCATCAATTACACAGTGAGTCAACAAGATTCACCAATTACAGACAATTCTTTTGTCATTCTTATGCCAATTTTAATGTCATTATATGTTGTTTTCCAAGTTGGATTTCTCCATTTGTCTAGAATTTATTTAAAAGTTTTCTTGAAATGTTTGGATTCCTAAGGTTATTTATGTAATGTTGAGTTAGAATTACTCTAGATATCCTAATTTTACATGATTATGGTTAAATACATCACTGTGAATCTCAGCAATATTTAAACTTATTAGCTATATGCTTATGTACACATGACAATCATTATTAGCTACATCCAAATTATGCCATAATCACTGAGTCTGAGAAACCTAACTACAGAATAGGAGAAATCAAAGACTGAAGGGGGAAAAATGCCAAAATGGCTTCATTTTATGAAAAGGAAATTTTAGTTTAGTTTATTTTAGTTTGTGTGTATGTATGATTTCATAGATATACGGACATGCAGGCCCATACGTGCATCCAGAAAACAGAAGAGGGCATCAGGTACCCTGCTCAGTCATTCTCTCCTCTATTCACTTGAGACAGGGTCTCTCACTGAACCTGGAACTAGGCCAATAGACAGCAAGCCCCAGCAATTCTCCTATCTCTGCCCACTACAGCACCAGAATCACAGGTGTTCTAGGCCTATTACTTGATTGTTTGCTTGTTTTTTGCTTTGTGTTTTGTTTAGTTTGAGTTTTAATCTTTCTTTTCATAAGTAAATATTCATGTTACAAATAATATTATATATAAATTTACAATACAAATCACATCTTTAAAAGATATTTCACAAAAGAAAATCATGTTCTAAGACCAAGAGATGGCAGAACTATCTCCCTCTTCTTACTGCTTCTTCTCAAGATGTCTACCATCCTACTTCCTAACACTGAAGAGACACATAAGGACTGGATTTCATACAGATGAAATCAAATGAGCATTGGCTTGTCCTTGCTTCTTGTGCTGGTTTCTGTCCTCGGCAGCCATTACAGTACTGCCAGTAGCTACCTGGCTGTTCATTCTCAGTGCTATTTAGTATTTCACCATGTCACTGGCATGGCTTCTTTTTCTGCTTTGTTGCCTCAAATATGGTGTTCTAGATGACGTGATAGGTTGCTAGTGAAGGAGACTCTGGAGTTCCAGTTTTGGGCTTCTCAGCAGTGCAACCCAAAGAAAACATCAGTTTGCTCAGCAACAGTGCTCTTCCTGGCTTCTTTCCTTCTGCCACTGCAGTTAACATTTCTGGTGTCATAGAGTGAAAGTGTCACAGGTAATTAACCAGATTCTTCTGTTTCATGTTCTACTATTGACTAACCCCCAGTCTTGTCTTTATCCTTTAAGCTCCAAGAACAGACAGTGTCTGCTGGTTTTTCAGTTTTTTCTATGGTAGTCCCTACTTGAAGTATTAATGTGAGCACTAGGGATTTTAACTTAGGTCCTCATGTTTATGCAGTAAGCATCGAGGTTTTTAGTGTTCTCTAAAGGAACAACAACAACAACAAAACAATAGAATGAATATATTCATTCAATGTGTGTGTGTGTGTGTGTGTGTGTGTGTGTGCACGCGTGTGCAAACTACTTAGGGTAACTCTAGCTGCAATGAAATACCATCACCATAAACAAGTTGTAGAAGGTTTATCTGGCTCACATTCCATATTGAAGGAAGTCAGGGCAGGAACTCAAACAGCAGGAAGTTGGAGGCAGGAGTTGGTTCAGAGGCATGGAGGAATGCTGCTTACTACCTTGCTCATCATGGCTTCTCAGCCAGCATTGTTATGGGACCTAGGAACCACCAACCTTGGGATGGTATCACCCACAATATGCTGGGTCCTCCCCCATCAATAACTAAGAAAATGCCTCACAGCCAGAGCTTATGGAGACATTTTCTCCGTTGAAATTTCTTTTATTCCAGTAAGTCTAGCTTCTACCAAATTAACGTAAAACCACCAGGTAATATATATGTATTTATTAGAGAGACATACAAGCTGTGGTCTGGCTAGTCCAACAATGGCCATCTCTAGAGCAAAGGTCAAGGATTCAGTAGCTGTTTAGTCCACGAGGCTTGATGTCTCTGCTGGTCTTCAGTGCACATTGGAATCCTGAAGAAGTAGGTTCTAATACAAGAGAAGTTATGCCCCAGTACAGGATAGATGAACTTGTCAAGAAGACCGAGGGCAAGTAGGCAAAAAGCAAAAGCTACCTTTTTCCTTGCACTTTTATGTAGATTGCTCACTAGAAGTTGTGGCTCATTCTTAAGGTGCAGTGTCCCATATCCAATGATCCAGTCAAGAAAAATCTCTCACAGATGTGGCCAGGTACTTGGATTTTAGTTGATTCCAAATGTATTCAAGTTGATAGTCAAGGTTAGCTATTCCAACATTAATACTTACCTACTGAGCTATCTCTCCAATCTCAAAAAGTTTTAAGTCTAATTTATTATCCATCTGAACAATTCCATAAAGTATAGTATTTAAAGTACCTTGTGTTTATGTTCCTGGCATTCATACAAGAAGGTAGATTCTGCACAAGAGTTAAATGACTGTGGTCTTCAGCTACTATTCTGTCAGATTAGCTATGAGACTCCCCCATATAACTCTCTCTCTTAAAAAAAATACAGTCTTGTGTGGTAAGTGAGAAGGATTTCATACTTTGTGTGACTACATGACAGCCAGACCTGACAATGCATGCTAACTCTACAGTTGTTTTGCAGGTATTCTGATGTTATCAGCAGTTCCTTAAGTAGTCATCAATTTATTCATCATTATATTCACTGTGCATTCTAAGACATTCCCTTTCAAGGAACCATACTAAATTTCAGGAAAATGTTGATCAAAATGGAGTAAAGTTTTTTTTCTAGCAAAATTTAAATTCTAGTGGGCTAATGAAGTAAATTAGAAAATCAGAATTAACTTTTATGAAATGCAATAAAAGAAGAGGAAAAGATAATACCATGTTGTTCAAAAGAAGCAGGAAATTGAAGCAGAGTGGCTGAGTTCTTCAAGTACTAGACCACAGGAAGGTCTAGGAAAGGACTCTTACAACAAAATGAACAAAATTTATTGTTCAGGAACGGAAGTTTTAAACTTCTTATACCAAAAAGATCAGCTCAAAGATAAACAGAAAATATGTTAGGAACAAATGACTTTGTGTTTTGTCTAATTCTAATAAGAATTCACTTTAGGGTTTTAAATGGAGGTTGAACATCAAGATTTTATATGGCTTTGTCTTTTTGTGATTGATAATTTTCATATAGTTTTGAAATTTCTGGTTCTTGTTGCTGAAAGGAAAATAAATGTAATGGAGAGTAGTAGAATACAAAGAAAAAATAATAAAAGCAGTGATGACATAGATTTCAGCAGTCAAGGTGAATAACAATACTGACTTCAATGAAGGTCTATCCCAGGACCACTGTGATATGTCAGTTCCTGGTATGATTTTCAGGGTTAATTACAGGGGAGAGGATTTGCTGAGGAATTGGAAATGATGTATAAGAGAAGAATTTGGTAAATCTAGAGCTATGAGATAACATGTGGTGCCTCATATTTGAGATTTATAGATACAGAAATTATAAAAGGAAATCAAGAGGCTTTCATGTTATTTAGTGTTAGTCTTTGACCTCCAAGTTATAAATTAATTCAGTGAATATGTCAATTAAATTCATATAGTCAGACATATAAGTCTCAGGCAGATTTGTGAGATTAACATTTGAGAGTTAAATGTCCTTATGATGTTTAAAACCTACATATGGGATGATGATGTTCCCTGGAAAGAGATGTAGAGAAGTGAGCCTGTGTCATGTCACACTAACACAGAACTTAGGAAGATAAGGACAGAATAGTGACAGAGTTGTAGAAACTGGCCAATGAGAATCGAAGTTTTAAAAAGCCAACATCATAACACAGTTATGAAGTTATTGCTTAATGTCATTACCTGATATATGAATAAAATATATACAAGTAGTATGGATCCAAAATTTGTAGTTCTCAGGCATTTTCAGGCTTGGTGAAGGATGTTGACCATCCACTTTTGTATTTTTCAATGGATTGTTGTCATTACTATAGGTTTGGAAGGGAAGGCTCCTCATACCACAATATGAGATGGAATATATAAGATCAACCTTGTTTGGACCAAGTTGGAAAACAATGAGTAAAAGTGAGAACTGAATGAGGAGATTAAGATTGCAGTGCACACCTGAAAAGAGAAGGATTCTTATCCATGGTAGATTTTCCAGTGCATAAGGATATAAACATGGAAGTATATGGAGGAGGTGGCTCAGCTTAGTGACTAAGATCCCAGCATCAGAACCCAGCATGTTAGATTTGAGTGCTCTATCCATCCCTTCTAGAACCTCAATATAGCAGCAAGTTGATATTTATATCTATACATCAGATCATGCCATTTGTTTGGACTCTGCTTCCACTAAATAAAACAAACCTCATTTTCCTGCTGGTACGCAACTCATCTGGTACACTCTATTCCATTATCTTCTCTGAGTTTTACCTCTTACACACTTTGTCAGACACTAAGCATGTAGTGGTGACTGAGCAGACTGCCCACTGTATTGCTTCAGATCCTATGGACACCCCCCTTCTCTCTAATGTGTTCCCATTCAAGACATCTGCATAGCTCATAATCCAACTTCCCTTAGGTTATTTCTTGGACTACCATCTCAGAGACTCTTCCCTAACTGTTCAGTGTCACAGCAGTCCTCTGTTTACTTCCACTGCTTTGTTTTTCTTCTTAGTGCTTTCCATTAAATAGCATACCACATAACTATCTTGATCTATATGTGTACATATTACTTCAACTAATTGTTCATATGATGTGTGACCTCCTTGATATGATAAATTTTGTCTGTTTTATATAATGCTGACAGATAGTAGCTAATGGATGAATATGCACTGGATGAGTGAATTGAATGTTGTATATAAGTCAAAGATGTCCAACATATTATACGAATATTACAAATGATTCCATAGCTACTAGCACTTTTATTTTTGTTAATATTTAGTATAATTCTTTAAATAGCAACCATAAGAAAATCAGAGACATAAGTGTATCAAATTAGTCTTTTCCAAAAGTGTAGTCATTAGACTGTTTTATTGTCCTTCCTGGAAGTCTGAAGACAGGACATGTAAGAGACCTGGGAGAGCTGTGAAGCTGAGATCTGAACCTTCAGGGCAGCCTGAGCTATATTTAGATACAGCTGATACTAAAAGCCATTGTAATCTCAACATTACATGACATGGGCTTATAAAACATACTTACCATTAGTATAAATCTGCCAGGAAAATGGGCTATCTTTCTACAAGAAATTACATCAGAAGAGCATGCATGCTCTATCCCAAACTACCTAAACTATTCACCATTAAGCTGGGCCTCTTTAGTCCTCTTTCCCAGCTCACCTGTCTAGAAATTCAGACACCATTTCCCCCACTCCTGGATTATAACATCTAACTGCATCAGCACAAAAATAGTGTTCTCATAGAATAAAGGTAATTAATGAAAATAGTGAGATTTGTAATAATATAAGACCTTTGTTAATCACTTTCAATTGATGTTTTACTCTTCTAATTTCTCCGTTAAATCTAAATTTGCATCCCCCTCCCCTAAAATAGTCCTAAATATCCAGCAACTTTTAATGTGAAGGTCTACTACTTCCCCAGCAAGCAGTAACTGTAGAACCATAGGCTTCAGTAGACATATAAGAGCCACACTCACAGGGGAAGAATGTCCAGTTCTACTGGTAGTAACCAATACTTACACCAGATGTCACACCCAGACTGCTGAGTCCAGCACTGGGGCCAACACAGCAAGAACTGTCCCTTAATCAACAAAACCTAGTAGCTCTGAGACCAGCTGAACACAGAGATTTCCATTGTCTTGTACAAAAATGGTAGCATGGATGATGTGATCCATTTAGAACTACACCCAATAAGTCTTGCTGAGACTGAATGTAGAGGATTTGGTAATTATGAGAAGTGAAGAGGGATAATCCCAGTTAGAAACTGACTGCTGCTTTCTTAAGTAAGAGTGATAGCTTATATCTATGAAGTCTCATCATAGTTCCAGACAAGTAATGCTACTAAACTTGCTTCCCTTTTTCCTTTCTTTTCCTCTGTTTTCCTCCCCTTCCCTCTTCCTCTCTGCATTTCCTCCCTCTTCAGTCCTTCTCTCCTGCCCACTCTCCTCTCCCCTTCTCTAATACTCTTTTCCCTCCTGTCTTTTTTCTTCTCCCTCTTCCCTTTCTTTCTTTCTCTTTCCTTCCCTTTCTTCTACTACCCTTCCCCTTCCTTTTCTCTTCAGTCTCTTCTTTTCAGCTGGCACTAGATATTTTAAAATACTCTCCATTTAATCTGGTTTTGAGGAAGTTGAAAAACATCCCAGTGGACTTAGGATTTTATATCTGAATTTTTATCAGGAAAATTCATGAGTGCTCTATCAACCTTGCACATGGATTTTTGCTTGTGGCTTTTGATCTTGTTTTTCTCCAACTGTCAAAGACAACGCCTAGTTATCAATTTCATATGATATATTACAGATGATAAGTGTCAAGATAGGGTTGATGTGTTTCTGGGATGTCCATCATATGACAGCTGCATAGATAACATTCACAGGGAAACGTAAGGGCAGAAGAAGCTGCAAGAAGCTCAGTCACCCACCAGAATTCTGTACGAAGACAGGTATATCAGAATGGTAGATGTTTGCTCTTAATACCACCCAAGCATGCCATTCTCACAGGATCCCTCCACATAAAATCCCAAATGACCCCTCACAGCAGTAAGAAATTATAAGAAAAGATAGAATAGGGTGTCCAAATTTTAGTATTTTTAAGATTTATCTTCTAATACTGGGGTCTAATTGTCCAAATTAAAAATTAATCATAAAGATTAGAAAGGGGATAATACTTGTAAAGCTCCTTCATGGCAAATGACTAGCACAACTGGGTTTTAAGGGTCAGAAAAGGTCTCCAAATACCCAAAAGACCAAGTATCTTTGCTTAACCTAAAATAGTGTCTCAAAGAAACAAATGCTGGCCACACTTTTCCACTGAACTTCATGACAGTATGCATGCCATGTAATTCATATTTTATAGTATTGTGAAACACTTGTATTCTACATTTTAAAAATATCATATAGTAGTTATTCCCTCATACCTAAATCACATTAAAATATCTAATAGAAATATCTTCAATAGAAAAGTGTGTTCAGTCTTAAATGCTCATGACATTCACAATTATTTTGGGAATACTAATCTTGATCATTGGCATGGATGTTGACCCTGTTCTTTGGAGATTGTAAGTGACTGGCCATATTCCTCCAAAGAGCAATTTGAGAAGAAGAAGAAGAAATAGCCACAGTTACCAATAATTAGTGTGCTGCTGTGTGAGGTCTTGATTTATCTTCATTAAATCCCTGTTGAAAATTTGGAAAGGCGTGTGACAGAAGCAAATATATCATGCTCCCGGTTCATCATAAACCAGAACTTCAATGATCTCGAATGTTCTAAGAATTCAAGAAACATTAGTTACTTTTGGTTTCAAATGAGAATACTTTAAGATTTAGCACTTTCTTTGGATAATTTAAAGGAAGACTGATCTTTGCTGCCATGGATGTTTGTAATTAACACATTAAATTCCTGGGTTATTAAGTGTGTTGTGACAAATTGGATTTATCTGGAAATGCAAGTCTAGGAGAAAAGAAGACTAATTCAGGAGTGTCTTTAGCCATTTCCCCAAAGTCCATTCTTCATGAATTTAGCTATTTCTAGGCTTCTTGCTCTGGATCTTCTGGGCTTCCTTTTGTGAACTTGTCAGACAAGGGGATAAGTCACCAATTCTGTTTCTTATGGATGTTGCTAGAAATGGTGCATCTTGGCTCACCAGAGAACAGCCCTTTGATTAAGGTTGCTGGTCCTTAACCATCTTGTAATGATAGAAAGTGCTAAAGAGCAATTCCTTAAATGTCTTTCAGCCATTTGAACTTCCTCTGTGGAAAATTCTCTGTTTACTTCTATAGCCCATTTCTTAATTGGACTGTTGGGCATTTTGATGTCTAATTTCTTGAGTTCTTTATATATTCTAGATATCAGCCCTCTGTCAGATGTGGGGTTGGTGAAGACCTTTTCCCATTCTGTAGGCTGTCACATTGTCTTGTTGACCATGTCCTTTGCTCT
The DNA here is from genome assembly GCF_903995425.1 of Onychomys torridus. Taxonomy (NCBI): domain Eukaryota; kingdom Metazoa; phylum Chordata; class Mammalia; order Rodentia; family Cricetidae; genus Onychomys; species Onychomys torridus. Next base: position 30,465,167 of record NC_050455.1, read on the forward strand.
ACAAAAGCTTCTCAGTTTCAACATCCCTAATTATCCAGGAAATACAAATCAAAACGACTCTGAGATACCACCTTACACCTGTCAGAATGGCTAAGATCAAAAGCACAGAAAACAGCTTATGCTGGAGAGAATGTGGAGCAAGGGGAACTCTTGTACAGCCACTTTGGAAATCAAAATGGAGCTTCCTTAGAAAATTGGGAATCCATCTCCCCCAAGACCCAGCTATAGCACTCTTGGGCATATACCCAAGAAATGCTCAATCATACCACAAGGGCATTTGTTCAACTATGTTCCTATCAGCTTTGTTTGTAATAGCCAGAACCTGGAAACAACCTAGATGCCCTTCAACTGAAGAATGGATAAAGAAAATATGGTACATATACACATCCATCCATTTGCCTGTAAACCTCATGATGTCATTGTTTTTCTCTGCTGAGTAGTACTCTATTGTGTAGGTCTCTATTTTTGATCCCTCAACAAACAATTGAAAATCATATTGCTCTGATCATGGAACAATACAACCTGTTGAAGTTGTAGAAAACAAATGCCAGCCATAATGTTTTGAAGAATTTCAAATCATTAAGCCTCACCCCATGAGTATTTGAATTGCCTATGAATATCCCATTCATTTTCTATAGATGTCCTTTGTGAAGGGAACAGATTTTGGAGCACCATACAGGTGGGTATGGAAGTGTTTAGTACATGCCAATGCTCTTACAAGCATTTTTATGTGCGTTGATTTATGTAATCTTCCCAGAGTGGTTAGAAGGGAAGAATAATAATCTCTAAAAGGATATGAAAACTGAGTCCCAGTGAAAATTGGTAAAGTTGCTTAGGAGGCATGGTCTGAATTAAAAGCCAAAGGGATATGATTCTTGGGTCTATTCGTTTATTTTATCCTAATCTAGTTACCATTGTGAATTGCTCATCTTTCATAAAGTAGTTTTTCTCACATACAGAGATATTTAAACTCTCTGATTTTACTTTATTTTTTTTTTTTACAGAAGATAAAGCCAAAAAGAGTAAGAAGAAAGAAAAATGTATTATTTGGAATAAAAACCCACTCTAAGAGGATAGACATGGTCTCAGGATAATCATGATTTGGGTGGCGGGTATGATTTTTATCTGATGAATAACTGAGGTATTCCTCTACAGTTGTCTATAAATATATTTGCAAATAATTTATGTACTGTAAACTTAAGAAAAAGAGTCACGTACTGCAAATTATAGGGTGGTCAGCTCAGGATATAGCACACATGGGGCCATGAGTTTATATGAAATAAAGAGAGGACCATGTTTGTTCTTGTCTTTATACAAAGTTTGTTATGGTCACAGAGAAGCATTGTCTGGGACCTAGATCACCAAACTTCATGGCTACATAGAGCCTATTGTTTAAGTTTGACCTCTAGTTAACAATGTGTTTCATATCTTTAAAAGCATTGTAAAATGTAATGAAGAGGAAGCAGGGTAAATACTGTGTGTGGCCCAAAAAATCGAAAGTGTTTACTATCTGGCTTTTTTAAGATTTCCTATATGGCTTCATTGTAAATTTTGTTTGGACATTCCAACTGGACAACAATTGGTCTATGAACATACTGCAAGCAATTTCTTTAATGTTACATCTGTCTTCTCAAGCAATTCGATGTAGCTGTTAGAGAGTTCAGTTTACTGTCAAACCAGTTTGTGCATCTCGACATGTAGAATCGATAGTGATTTCTGTGAGAGGAGACTATAGAAAGTGCTCAAAGTGGGTGTTTACCTAATAGATCTGTCTTGTTAAAAAGAATACTGTGCCAAAGTAACAACTACTACCTATGAACATTCTTAAATAGAGATAGCTATGTAAATATATAAATTATATCATATGCTCCATGTAGTGAAAAACACAGCTGTGGTGGGAAGGTAAGACTGGTTTCAGAGAAATGATGATCATATAAAATTTTCCAGGAAGCAGACATTGGTGCAGACTGAGAGGTCTAAGTAGCCTATCCATGCAGTAACCTTGCCAAAGACACGGGAGAAAAAAAGGCAGGATTGAACAGGGAAGTCTTCAATCTAAAATAAGTATGTGATAGCAGGGTAGGGTAAAAATAGGATGAGAGAAAATGAGATAGGTAGGGATAGTGACCTCAGGCGATGTAAAGAGATGACAAATCTGAGTAGGACCAAGGAAGAGTTCTCAAGGATGTTTGCATCTACAGTACAGTCCCCACTGAGAAGGACTAGCCATGCATGTCCTACTAAATCTATCCCCATACAGTTAGTGCTAGGTCCTCTGGGAGAAGAAAAACTTCTCAGGCAATGATGTTGATGTATCCTGAGAGTGTCACTGATGGTTCTGAACACAGAGTGCTCCATAGGGAGCCTTGAGTAAACTCAGGGTGACACCTTGAAACAAAGTGTAAGAAGAGAATTTTAAGAAATTGTTGCATTCAAAAATCCTTCTCCTGATCTAGTAGACCAAATTTATTACTATTTCCTTTAAGGATATGTCGTTCATTCTCTGGAAGCCACTAAAGTGACACTCAAAAGTGAAACACAACTATCTCTCAGTGTCTTACAATAGATGGATCAATCATATTAACTCTTCACATAGAAGGAAAATAGAATTGTGCCACTGATATTGAGACCATAACTACTGGAAACAACAAAAACCTTAAGAATGCTCTTTACATACACTCCCATTCTGTGTAACAGGCAAAGACTAAACATGAGTCACAGGTGGGTATTGACAAAAGAACTTAGAAGTACTGAGCCAGATAGAAGGAATGCTGTCACATATTTCCTATTTTTTGAGAATGTTTAATTTTTCCTAAATTTCACAGAATTAATGAAATACAATGGCTAACTGGCCTCCACTGGTTTTAACCTCTAGTCATTCCTCCCCTGATTGTCTGCCATTTGCAAAGCAGCAAATATGAATTTGCCAAATTTTCCATCATATCATTTTATTCCTTTCCTGAAGAATTCTGAATTCAGTACTATGAAGAGGGAAGTCTTCATAATGTTTTGATGAGGTCTCCACACTCTGTCCTATTACAATGCCCATCTTCTCTCCATCACTATCCCCTCAAGCTCCAGCTAGGCCATAGAGACTTTTGTACAAGTTCATCTCTGTCTTAAGGACTCATCTTCCACATATGTACACTGAGTTTTGCTTTCTGTTGTGAGACAATTATAGACTTACAAAGATAGTATCAAGACCTCTGTATCCTTCATTAGCTTCTCCTAGTATCAATATATTATAAAACGTGTGCTATAAGAAAACTACAAAATCAATATTGAGGAACTAGACAAATGACCTGAAGATTTATGTAGTTGACACTGGTTTACTCATTGAGATACCATTTCCTGTTCTAGGATACCGTCTACTTTACAGCATTGCATTCATTTGTGATGTTTTCTTAGGCTCTTTCAATTTGTAGTAATTCCTGACTCTTTGGCAGTCTTCTAAGACTCTGAAATTTTGGATGTACTACCAGATGAAGCATGTCCTCCCATTTGTAATACCTTATATTTTATAAGACATACTTTAGTAACTCATTTTTAAGTTCTGTGCTCAAACTATCTCAGAGAAATCTTTTCCAGTCATTTTATTTAAAAATCCCTCCAAAGACTTTCTAGCATATTTCCATGTTTTATTTTATCTCCTTATAAAGATCAAATAGTCATTGTCTCTTCATTATATTTCCATTGTTAGCCTTTTCTTTAAAATGTTAATTCAAAGAGGAGATTTTTATATAACTTTCTTGATTTCCAATTGTCTAGAAGACTACTGTTTATATAAAGGATGGTTAGTAAAGTTTTCTCAAAAGAATTCAGTGATTCAGTTGGATATTTTGTTATTTTCAAGCATACATAAATAGAGGCTTACCTTAAGGTTTGAGGTACATCCAGCAGGCTTAATTCCAAAGATACTAGAATTATCTAGGCAGTAGACTTTATATCATTTCATGCAATCTATGACACATAGTTGTCAATTTTCTTTGTCAGTCCAGTTGAAAGTATTATTTAAGATACATTATTCTTGCTGAGCTATGCATGTCCAAATTTATAAGCTGGGATTTTTCTATTCCTTCTTTGAAAAATTGATGAAATTATGGAAATGAACACCTCTTAGCCTTTATGACTACTATGGTTTGCTCAGTCAAATGGATTTCAGATGCAGAAACATTTCACCCTGAAATGGGGCCTTTCAAAATCACTCTCTGACATTTTTACTTAGGCAAGTGCAAATGCCTCCTGATTCATGGAGATCTGAAGCACATTAAAACCCTAGGCTGTTCTCAATTATGCTAGACTTGCTATGCCATTGGCAAATTATGCAAGACTATTTTTTACTCATCTCCTTTTTCATCCCACTTTTAGGTCTAAAAATAGTATTAAAATTTCTATCCTAAGTAGGAAAAGGTGAACTAAGTAATAGGTGAAACTTGAGTCTGGTAGTTTTATTGAAGAAGAGATTGGTAAGGAGCAATCCTAGCAGCCAAGAGACTTGGAAATTACTTGAGATCTCATTGTCTGTGACAAGAAGAAAGAATGATATGGGGAAATATGAAAAAATGCAGGATTCTAATGTGAGAGCTAAGATCCTTATAACTTGGAGCCTCATTTCATATCAATTTATTAATTCATGAGTTCAGTTAGCAAATATTTATTTTATCCATACTTCTGGGAAGGGAACACACACACAATGACAAAGTCCATCTTCTCAGTGGTTTCAAAGGCAGGGATACACACATGATGACAAATTCCATCTTCTCAATGTTTTTAAAGGTAGGGATACACACATGATGACAAAGTCCATCTTCTCAATGGTTTCAAAGGTAGGGAATACAGAAACCCACACAACTAAATGTATGTTAAACAAATCCTATAAAATAGACATAAGAAGGAACACAGTGTGGTGTCTGGAGACATCTGGGAAGACATTCCCAATAAGTGGTGTGGATATCTGCGGCAAGACACAAGAGCCTAGACACATCAAATAGGCCAAGGGAGCCAAGGAATAGTAGGAGGTGTCATGTAGAGTAAACAGCAAAGTAATTTATCAGATATACTGTGTGTCTAGTGCTAGACTAAATGCTGTGAAACAGATTGGAAGGAGAAACAGGCATAATTGTTCTATTCACTGATATTTTAACTGGGGAGAACATTAAACAAGAACTTTTAAAACTGATTATTATATATAGTGTCTTAATTTCATTTCCTGTTGCTATAATAGAATATCCTAGCCAAAGCAACTTAAGTCAACAATGGTTTAACTGACTCACAATTCCAGGTTATAGTCCATCATCATGGGAATTTGAAGGAGCTAGTTACATTACATACATAATCAAGAGCAGTGAGTAATGCACAGAAGAGAATGCTCAGATCCCTTTCTACTGTTATACAAACCAGAATCCCTTGCCAGAATACATAAATGGGTGTGTGTGTGTGTGTGTGTGTGTGTGTGTGTGTGTGTGTGTGTAGAGAGAGAGGGAGTACACATATATATTTGCATATCCTCAGATTATAAACATATACATATATATATCCTCAGATTAAAAATATACATATTTCATAAAACTTATATTCTAAATAGTGAGAACAATAGGAACTTTCCAAACTAATTATTATACAGTTTCTCCATTTTATTTTCCATTTATTTGCATATATTTTATATGATATGTAAATTTACTATATAAATGATATAACCATATGGTTTAAAATTACAAATTATATGTAGTTATCCCATAATTTATATCAAGTAAATGATTAGGAAAAGAATCTAATCATTCAGTTGGATGTAGTCAGAAGTTTTCCTGCGTCCCACCTGTTCTGCAACCCAATAAACACACAGAGGCTTACATTAATTATAAACTATATGGCCATTAGCTCAGGCTTATTACTGACTAGCTCTTACACTTAAATTAACACCTAATTCTTATTTTTCTTTAGCCAGGTGGCTTGGTACCTTTTTTCAGTTCTGCTTTGTTATCTTGTTTCCTTTGTGTCTGGCTGGCGACTTCTGACTCTGCCTTCTTCTTCCTAGAATTCTCCTCATCTTCTTGCCCCACCTATACATCCTGACTGCCTCCTGGCCAATCAATGTTTTGTTTATCAACCAACCAGAACAACACATATTCACAGCATACAGAATGATACCCCACAGCCATTGGAACTCTGAGTCATAAGTGAACTTAAAATGGTACTTGTACTTGTATGTAAAAATATCTAAATAGGTAGCAGTACTCACTGCAAAAACATGAGGACTTTAGGTCCAGTCTCCAGCACCCAACATAGACAATTTTATGTTCAAAACAGTAGAAAAGATCAACAAAACTGAGATGCCATTAGCTAAAAAAAAACCTAAAATAAAATAAGTAATAGTCCCTCAATCCTTTCTGAAATATAAAGGATTACCAGAAAATATGAGTAGTTATTAGCCAATAAATTAGATGACCTAGATGAAGTGAGAAAAATAATAGTGAAAAACCAAAATGACATAGAAAATACAAATAGATGTAAAGCTAGAATTGAGAGTTAGTTTGTAAGTAAAAACTTCCCACAAGGAAAGATGCAGGAAGATGGTATCACTGGTTAAATCTGTAAAGTATTTAGATCATATTTCAAAGCAATTCTTCAGAAAAATTTTCAAATGCAAGAAGGAAACATTTATGAGGTTATTATGTGGTTACCCTATTTCCCAAAACAAAGGTATCACAAGAAAAGAAAACAAAAAACAAATGTATGTGTGCATGTGTCTTAACAGTGAAGAACTAATTTAAAAAGAATCTAAACTATTAGCCCCAGAAATACAAGGTTGGATTAACATGAAAATTGCCAATGAAATATGCCATATTAATAGAAGACAAAAGAGAAAGTCAATACCTTATTGATTTGCCAAATGCAAGACCCTAGAGACTATAAACAGGAAGACATTTATTTTATCTGATCAGATGCAGAAGTGAAAAACCCCCAGTTAACACCATACTGAAAGCAAAGGCGTAAAAGTGTTTACCCTAGGTGTCATGGACAGGATAAGGCTGTGTGCTCTCAGCTCTCCTATTTACCATTGCACTGGAAATTTAGTCAGGACAATTAAGCAGTAACACAAGATAAACGACATGCAATTTTGAAAGTAAAGTCAACTTTGGACAGTTTATATGAATATGATATGGGTTCATACCTAAAAATTTTAATGTATCAACATGAATATGCAGACACACATTGGAGGAAAAACTTTAAAGATGAATAGTATGAACAATAAATACTACATTGTTATAAAAGTAGTCCTGTTAACAATTAAAAATATAAAATTAAATTTAAGTAAATATTCTATTCATAGTACAACCATAAATTTAAGTTTTAGGAATCTATTTAATAAAAGAAATATAATTTTAAATTTTAAGAATTATAAAACAACAGATTTAAACAACTAAAAGAAACCTAATTAAGGCATTTCACTGAGGTCAATATTGTTAAGATGCCAGTAGTAATCAAAATGATCCAGGATTCAATAAAATCCCTATCAACATCCCAGCATCTTTATCTATAGTAATGGACTGTCCTGTTCTCAAATGTACATATTATTCCATGGAGCTACAATAAGCAAAATACTTTTTTAAAGAACAAATATTAGAATTTTGAGTTCCCAATTTTAAAGCATTACAATGCAGCAGTCACCAAGACAGCATAATACTGGTATAAACATACATCTGTAGACTGATGAACTACACTTAAGATTCCAGAAATACACCAATGGACTTAAGATCAATTTATTTATAAGATAGATTCCTCAAAGTTCAATAGTAAACATTTTAATTATGAGCTAAGTAGTATATTGGACTATCCATTGCTTTTGTTCTCAGAGGAACACTACCAGTTTGTATATTTATATACGCTTGCTTCTTGCATGTACATGAACAAATGCAATGTTGTGACATTGTATGTTATACCTCCTTGTTAGACTGTAAGACTTCAGGCAGTCCCCTGGTTCTTTTACTAAGTAGGTTAATTTATGTTCTTTCTTTGTGCTTATTCCATCTAGCTGACACATTGTTTTCTGTATGAATCTTTTCAAAGGATCAACTTCAGGTTCTCAAAATCTTTGTTTTTAGGGTTGCCTGTCTCCATGGTTCTATCTCTGAGTTCAAGTTTCCTTTTCTTCAACTCATGTTTGTTTCTCAACATTTTCAATTGTCTTAAACTGCACACCTAGACAATTAATTTTTATCTTTTTTATTAAAGAAAACTTTAAACTTTCATTTAAACTCAGCTTTTCTTACACTATTTTCACTCATTATTTCATCTGGTTCTTACTACCTTATGTTCAGAGGGAAACTTCTCTTCCTTCCTTACAGACAAGGACACTCAGCCCGACAGTGGTTCAGGTCTAGTTTTATAGTTGGACTAGAACCTCTATTATTACACAGAACGAAGTGTTGAACCCAAGCCCTTTGATGGGATGCACTTTTTGTTTTTATCAAATCAAGCTATCTCCCTGCTTTGCAAAGTCACCTCATGTCTTCAGGTAAACCAGTCACTCTGACATTCATTTTCAGTGCTCCTTACAAAGCTGTGCAGAGGCAGTGGGCATCACAGCAACTGTGCCATCTGTTATGTCTGCAATTAAAACTATAGATGTGTCTCTAGAGAGAAGTCAGAGAGAGGGTTGGGGCTTGTTTGGTTCTCTTTCTGATGGAGAATCTGTTCTACAGAATTCAACATGTAAGAACACAGATCATGTAATTGGAAACACATACAACACAATATGAGAATATTAAACAATCCAAGAAGGGCAAAGGAAAGACTTTTTGAGAACACAGCATGTAAGCAGAGGAACAATGAAAATGCTTGTCAGAATTCTAGATCTGTGTGTGTTCCACTACTAGAATTTTAAAATCAATGTCTTCTCTAGTCTGTAAGACTGTCTTAACCAAATTATCTGACTTCTAAACAATATTGTAGTAATTTGTCTAAATTTTAAATGATCCCGAGATTGAATTTTTGCAAGATTTTGAAATTTTGGGAAAATAGAAATTTCCCACAAGAGAAAATTTCCCTATAGCCAGAATTTTTACAAAGGGAATTTGGTTTTCCCATGTCTATATGAGAAACTTACAACAGTAATTCAAGCGGAATCTTGGTCCCAAATAATGTGTGTGCATGTGTGATTCACTGTTTTAAATATTACAGACACATAGCCATGTACATAGAGACAGTTTGTCTTTCAAAATAGAGTTTTTAAGAAATTAAGAATATCGTTCTTAAGTTTCTAGTTGTAAATGGGTATGAGATGGAAAAACAAAGTAAAACAAAATTGTTTTTCTAAAGAGCTAGTGCTTTGGGAATGAATGAGGTTAGGGATTAGGAGGCAATGTCTTAATATCACACACCAAATGACTTGACTGCCATCCTCGGATATGGCAAGTTCAGATTTCCCTCTCAGTTCCTTGACTCACACATTCTGAGATCGGTTGAAAGCCATGTCTTCTGTTCTTCCTGGGGAGCTGTGAACAAATGACTCCTCAGTCCAGAGAAGACACCAAGGGAGACCAAAGCAATTGCTCCATCTAAGTGTAACAGGGTGAAGCCATGAGTCTCATGGAGTTACTTACAGGAACATGAGTGAGGTTACCTACACCAGCACAGATGAAGGTTTGCTTACTGGTTGGTAGACTCAAGGGAAGCATTCATCATGAATTATCCCAGCAGGGATTATGACTCACAGATATTTCTGTGAGACTTTGTAGATTTTGTAATTTTCAAAGCTTCTTCAGCCTTGTAAGTTTTGTTGGCTTTTTAATCTTCTGGCCCTCCCTCCTCCTTGCAGAATGAAATATTTCAATTTAAGCAAACCAAACATTAATAAAATAGGAGATGAATGGAACTGCTTTACAGTATGTTTTTAACCTATTAAAATATATTTAAAATTAACATGTATATGCATATATTTTATTCTTATGTATACTAACAACCAGGTTGATCATTAATCTCTAAAATGTAGCCTATACACACATATGTATGCAGATCTGTTATATGTGTAGGTGAGATTTGGAGAACTTTTTGTTTTCAACTTATCAATATAACTATTTTCCTATTTTTGACAACAAAATACACTTTTATATAGGGGAAAAGCTTATTTTTAATTGAAAGCAATTAAATCAGTAGGCAATTCAAACCAGCAGCAGCTCACTCAGCCAGAGGACAGTAAGAGAAGAGAACATTTGTATGGTCTATACTAAACTGGATTCAAATTGCAGGTGATGAGGTGAAAGGCCTCTGGAAATAAGTTCCAATGCCTCAACCAGGACCCAAAGGAAGGCATAGCATTCCTAAACCTCTGCTCAGAAGTCAGATAACCCAAGGCTCTTTTGTCATGCTCATATCTGAGAGTACTCTGATCTCTGTGCTTCAGTCACACCGCCACTGGATTTGAGAGGACAGTAATAGGCTATGAGAGTGGCTCTCTCTTGGGTGTGACTGTCAAACACACTCTATTGACAAAGGCACTGGAACATCTTTTAAGCTCATGGGAGCCTTTCTCCAAAGAGTAATACTCTTGTTTCTCAGCTTACAGTGGAGTTCTTGCTAAGATATGATTTTTCCTTTTTTTGTGAAATCATCCTAGAACCAACAGGAAGCCTTTTCACTTTTGTTGACTCACAGGTATCAACACTGCCAAATGTTCTTGTATAAGGCCTTAATTTTGTTGGAAATAGTTTGAACATTTGTTTGAAAAGAGAATACTAGGACATTCTACAGACTTCAGAACATTCAGATTAAATTATAAGTAGTTCATTGAAGTCAGTTAAGCTTAGCAAATATTTTTGAGACACTACTATGTGTCTGTACTTTCCGACCTGGTGAGGGACATGAAACAATGACAGCTTGTCCCAGAAGTCCTACCCCAAATGTTTACATTCAATTTTTCAAGAGCCCTGGGCTACAGAGTACTTTATCATCAGAGAAAAATTTCCATTCTCATCTGGTGAATACTCATATGTGTGTGCCTTGAAGTCCCTCCTTTAGCTTTCCATATTAGCTGAAATGTCTTGAAGTGTTGAGGAAACATTACCTCAGAAGAATTAGTTACTGATGGAACTCATAAAGAAGGCTGATGCAATATGATTTTTAATTTTTTCATATACTACAATTTGATCATATTCTTCCCCCTCTCTCCAAGTCCCCCCAGGTGGACTTCCCTATACACATACTTTCATGTTCTTTCTCTCTTTCAAAAAAAGAAAAAAGAACAGAATGGCAAATAAATTTTAAAAAGCACACACAAAACCAAAACAGTAACAACAAAAAAATCACACAAAAATTTGAAAGGATATGGCAATGACCATGGAGAAGCAACTATCTTGATGTAGAGTCCTGTGGGTGGATTTTATAGAAGTGTATAGCTGTATCTTGAAGTAGATTGATTCCCAACTTCCTGAAGAGCACCACACTGATTTATATAATGGTTGTACAAGTTTGCACTTCCATTGGCCATGAATGAGTATTCATTCCTCTTACCCCACATCCTCACCACCATGAGTTCTTGTTTCTTTTATTGATCTTGGTCATTCTGACTAAGATAATATGAAAGCTTAAAGTAGTTTCAATTTGAATTTCCCTGATGATAAAGGATGTAGAAAATTTCTTTAAGTTTTTCCCAACCATTTGCATTTCATCTTTTGAGAACTCTGTTTAATTCTATATCCCATTTTTACTTGGGCTATTTATTTTCTTCGTGTTCAGGTTTTGTTTGTTTGATTTTAGTTCTTTGTATGTTCTAGATTCTAACCCTTTATCAAATACAAACATAATTGGTAAAGTTTTTCCCCCCATTTCATAGGCTGCTATTTTGCTCAAATAATCATGTTCTTTATTATATGAAAGCTTTTAGCTTCATGAGGTCCTGTTTACTATTGGTTATCTTGGTGTCTTATTCAGAGTCTCTTGTGCCAAAAATTCAAATGAGTTCCCTATTTTCTCTTCTGTAAGACTGAGGGAGTCTGTTCTTATGTTTAAGTTCTTGATACATTTTGAGCTGAGTTCTGTGCAGGTTGCTAGATAGAATCTAGTTTTACTCTCCTATGTGTAGATCTCTGGTTTGACCAGCACCATTTGCTCTCTGGTGTATGTTTTTTGCTTTGTCAAAAAATCAGGTATATGCAGGTGCGTGGAGTTATGTCTAGGTCTTTGATTCTCTTCAATTGATAAACAACTTTTTTTTTTAAATTTTATTTCAAATTTTATTTTTATATGGATATTTGTGTTTTAATTTTACATATCAGTCATGGGTTCCCCTGTCCTCCGCCCTCTGCCCCCACCCCTGTCGTCCCATCTCCTCCAGGGCAAAGACTCCCCTGGGGATTCAGCTCAACCTGGTAGATTCAGTATAGGCAGGTCCAGACCCCTCCTTCCAGGCTGAGCAAAGTGTCCCCACATAACATCTGTTTTTATGCCAATACCATTCTGTTTTTTAATTGCTACCATTCTGTATTACTACTTGAAATCTGTAATGGTGGTACCCTCAAGAAGTTCTTTTATTATCTAGAATTATTTTGGCCATTCTGGGTTTTTTATTTTCCCTATGTAATTAAAAATTGTTCTTTTAAATTTCTATGAAGAATTGTATTGGAACTTTGATGAGGATTACATTGGGTCTGTAGAGTGTTTTGGTAGGAAAGCCAGTCTCAAAATATTAATCCTAAGGATCCATAAGCATGATCTAATGTCTTTCTTCAAAGTTTTAAAGTTTTCATTACACAAGTCTTTCATTTGCTTGGTTGAAGTTATTCAAGATGTTATTGAGTCTATTGCAAAAGGTACTACTTCCCGAGTTTCTTTTTCAATGTTTGTCATTTGTATATAGAAAGACTATTGATTTGGTATGAACTAATTTTGTAACCTGCCACTCTGCTCAGTGTTCGCCTTGAGAACTCAGAAAGTGAACCAAAAGCAGGAAACCCTGTGAAGCAAGTCAACATATTCCCAGATCTTCATAGTGGTGGGCTATGTAGAATACCAGGCTAGCCAAAGCCTGTCTTTCTAACCCTAGATGACTGTTTTCACTCACTCCACAGCGTGGTGTGTACTGTGGTTTGCCTGGCTGTGGGAAAAGAAGCTGAGACACTCCTTCTTCCCCCAAGCTTCCTCATAGCTGTGCTGCACAATGTTTCCAATTTTCTCACATTCAGAGGAAGAGAAGAGCATCACCAAATAGATGCAGAGCTTCTTGCAACTAAAGTGTGTTGACGTTCCTTCAGTAGCAACTTCAAAAGAAACACAATGTGACCATGATAACAAATACAGTCTGTGAAGATGCAGATAGAGAAAGAAAGAACCACATACAAGCACAGAAGCAGATGTTGACAGGACAGCTGTGCTGTTCAGCTTTATAGAGAAGCCCTTGCGCAGAATGCTGTTCACAGTGATACTGATGAATGCTTAGCACTTATTAGATTTATAATTTCGCAACTTATCATACAACTGCCAATGTGTGTGGAGGTTCTTTATTATATCCAAAGGCTATAGAGTGCCACTTCTTACAAATGCACCATAATTTACCCACTGAATCCTCTACTGATGTACATTTTAATCTAGTTTTCTATCCCAATAATACTGTAATGAATATTCTTTTATATAAATCTTTGTACATTTTCTACTTATTTTCTTCAGATAAGTACCCTGAAAGGGAATCAATGGATAAAAATCCATTTACATCTGAAATTGATACATACTTCTTTTCTCCTGCTTAAGTGTTCAACAGCCTGTGCTAAGTTTAAGAAAATGCTAGGCTGACTTTTAGCTTTTCTTTGTAAATGTTATGGCTAAGCTTGTCTTCTCATTCAAAGCAGCACTTTGTAAGTGTGTGTGCTTGTGTTTGTGTGAATGGCATCTAGTGTGGAAACATTAGCTATAGTTGCAATCTCAATCAAGCTGGGTACTCAGGATGATACCACTTTCCCATCTTTCCTTGCAAAGACAAGTAAAATAGGAGAAAGAGGAGAATACTGTGCAACCTGCTTATAAAATTGTTGCCCAGGATCTTCAAGCAATGTCTCTTCTGTGTGTGTGCTTAGTTGAGTTCAGAGAGAAGAGAGATCCCAAATGGTTGGAGCAAGTACAGCATCCCCTCCGTCAATCCTCTTCATCTCCCAACTTGCGTTAGGTAAAGATATGTGTTTTTATTGTAATCAGCTACTGGTTTGCATTGATTTTTTTTTTCAAACATACCATATGGCAAATCCTATGTGTGACAGGAATTCTTGGAGTTTTCAACAGGAAGGAGAATGCTGAGTGTGACAAGAGGAAGGCATGCATGACTGTATTCTGGAGGAAATGATTGGGAAATGTGGCTTGTGGGTGGAACTCCAAGAAACTTAGCAGTCCCTATGAATACATGGATTTCACATCTTCTTGCCAAATCCCCCATTAGTGAAGATTTCTGGTTTCAGAGTTTCTACATTTTTGCTGTTCCAAAGCTTCCATGGCTGCACGAAGGGCATAAGAAACATGAGAAACATGTTCTTATTGGCCAATTACTACATGTCATGTACAGAGAATATAGTGTTATAAAGGGAAAAGTAGAGTAGATGGATTAAATGGGGAAACAAAGGGGAGGGCAAAGAATAGGGGGGAGTATGGAGAGGGATGACTAACACTAAAGGCCACTTGAAAAGTGATATGAAATCATTGTGCCAGGATCATTGTATTTATTGTTTTACAAAATACTACTGGGAGAAAACTCAGAAGACAGATTGTTAACCTCACTTTATATACAACATAACGGAGGTGTTTTTTGTCCATATTCATGCAACCAGAAGATGATAGAGTTAGGGCTGGAGCTTCAGTCTACCTGAGTATGAAAATGGACTCTTACATTACCACCATGTCACACACATCAGAGCCTTACTTTGAGTATTAAGTAGAACTCTATTCACTGCCATATCTGCACACGTTTATACACATGCTTATTTAATCACTCTTTATGGTTTCTCATCCACTGCTTTTTTTTTAAATGTCATGGCCACAGTGTCCCTCTCTCCTTTTCTCCCCTAACTTCTCTTTGTCTTTGCCGCCCCTCCCCATCCACTCCTCCTCCTCCTCCATTTCTGTTCAGGAAAGGACAAGCCTCCCATAGATATCAACAAAGCATGGCCTATCAAGTTGCAGTAAGACTAAGCACCTCCCTATGTATTAAGGCTGAGCAAGGCAACACAGTATGAGGACTAGGGTCCCAAAAGCCAGTAAAAGACTCAGGGACAGGCCCTGCTACAACTGCTAGGAATTCCACAAGAGGACCAAGGTACACAGCTGTAACATACATACAGTGTGCCTAGGTCAGTCCCATGCAGGCCCCGTGATTGTCAGTTCAGTCACTGAAAGCCTCTTTAAGCCCAGGTTACAGTGGAGGAGAGTACCAAAAAAGACTACTGGAGGATGGGTGCAGTTCAGGGTTAGGTAAAAACCTGACCCAAGTGGATCTCCTAGGAATCTACAAAGATGACCCCAGCTAAGACTACTTGCAATAGCAGACTTGTAGTCTGAACTCATTCTTTACATTTAACAAGGAAACTACCTTTAGTGTCTTTCATCTATTTGAGATTCTTCTTTTGAGAATTTTCTGTTTATCTCTTTAGCCCATTTTTAAATTGGATTGTTCAGTATTTTGATGTCTAGTTTCTTGAGTTCTTTATATACTTTGGAGATCAGTCCTCTGTCAGATGTGGGGTTAGTGAGGGACTTTTCCCATTCTGTAGGCTGTCGTTTTGTCTTATTGACCATTTGCCCTACAAAAGCTTCTCAGTTTCAAGAGGTCCCATTTATTAATTAAGGAAATGCTCGACATCCTAAGTCATCAGGGAAATGCAAATCAAAACAACTCTGAGATACCACCTTACACCTGTCAGAATGGTTATGATCAAAAACACTAATGACAGTCTATGTTGGAGAGGATGCAGAGCAAAAGGAACACTCCTCCACTGTTGGTGGGAGTGCAAATTTGTACAACCACTGTGGAAATCAGTATAGTGGTTTCAGAAAATTCGGAGTCAATCTATACCAGGACCCAGCCACACCACTCTTGGGCATATACCCAAGGAGTGGCCAATCATACCACAAAGATACATGCTCAACTATGTTCATAGCAGCATTATTTGTAATAGCCAGAACCTGGATACAGCCTAGATACCCATCAACTGAAGAATGGATTAAGAAAATGTGGTACATATGCACAATGGAGTACTTCTCATCAAAGAAAAACGACAGCATGAAATTTGCAGGCAAATGGATGGAACTTGAAAATATCATCCAGAGTGAGGTAACCCACACCCAGAAGGACAAACATGTTATATACTCACTCATAAGATATAAAGCAAAGAACAATCAGACTGCAACCCACAGAACCATGGAGGCGATAGATATATGGCATGGGGGACCCTAGGATGACTGTAGCTTATAATAAGTTTTGGTTTTACTCAATCACTAAGCTTCAGTGAAATATTTCACTATTAGGATAAGAATTGTACTGTATCAAGCTGATAATAGAAAAAAATAAAATAAAATATAAAAAAAATAAAAATATACGAAAAGAAGGAAACTACCTCAACAGATACTCACTTCAATAATCTCTTCCCTGGATTTTCTTAAGACAAGGTATCAAGTAGCTCAGACTAACCTTGAGCTTGCTATGTAGCTGAGGTTGGCCTTGAACTCCTGATTTTTTGCCCTCACACCCAAAGTACGGGATCTATAAGTAAGTACCAGCATGCCTGGTTAGTATCTCCCTTCTTTGTCAGATTTCAAACAATTCCAATTGATTTTACATTTGTAGACTCAAAGGGAATGCTGATTTTTACAAAGCATTTTAGTTTTCTAGTGTTCCCTATTCACTGTTCTTAACATCACTCAAACATGGATAGATATCCAGTGATTATATTAACATGTAACTTTATCCATCAAGCTGATGCCTCCATTGAATGCATTGTTGGAGAAATACAATATTCTTTGGGACCCCAAAAGCATATAACTAGATGCATTTTTATTTCATCCAAACAATCTGAAAAAAAGATATCTGATATCACTTTTGTACCAATAGAGGAGCACATATGCACACACGTAAAAAGTAGTACCACACAATGAAAATTATTAGCAAAATTATTTTCTTGTTTCTATTATTGATGTTAAGTTGGTTGTTTTTATTTTACGATTTTTAAAACATTTAAAATGTTAAAATATATCAGCATTTGCTTTTAGTGACCTATGGAATAATAAAAATCACTACTTTCATATTATATTTTGCCAACCCAAATGGATTACCAAACCAATGAATAAAATTTCATGTCAAGAATTTCAATTTTCTTTTATAGCTGAATTCACAAATGTTGACATTAAAAGTGAGTTAGTTAAAAATACTTCTTCTATATGCTATGACTGTCATATCATTTATGTCAATTTGTATACCTTTGCCCAAGCCCATAAGAATTATAGAAATTATTTCTACCTATTTTATGGATGGAGCTTATGAGAGCTGAAGGCCAGAGCAATCTGCTCATGATCAACAATACTGAATAGATACAAAATTTGAGGTAAGTAGACATAACTACAAATTGAGCTATGCATTTAGTCATACAATATTCCACATGGAGTGGAACTGTGTGGAGTCTCCACTTTTCCAAGTGAACCAGTTTACAGTGCATGCTCTCTTGCGCTTCTTTTCTATTCCCAGGTAGCATGCAATGGTCACACAATGCATTCTGTAGCTCCTTCTTACTAATAGGAATAATAGTTTTTTTCCCTCTCAATAGGTGTATTATTCTCTCTCTCTCTCTCTCTCTCTCTCTCTCTCTCTCTCTCTCTCTCTCTCTCTCTCTGTCTCTCTCTGTCTCTCTCTGTCTCTGTCTGTCTGTCTGTCTCTCTCTCTCCCTCTCCCTCTCTTTGTGTGTATTTACCCTTACTCATAAATGATCAGATCATTTGTTTTCTGAAGAAAGCCTTGCAAATCATAAGTCTGATTCCAAGTACCCTTTGCTCTAGTTTGCTTTCTACTGCTGTGATAAACACCATGACCAAAAGCAACTTGGTGAGGAAAGAGTTTATGTCAGCTTCCAGCTTCCAGCATAACATGAAGGAAGTCAGGGAAGGAACTCAAGGCAGGAAACTAGAATGCAGGTCCTGAAACAGATACCATGGAGGAATTATTGGCTTGCTTTCCATGGCTTGCTTAGATTGTTTTCTTATATATGAAGAATCACTTGCCCAGTGGTAGCACTGCCAACAGTATGCTGGGCCTTGACACATCAAACATAATCAAGAAAATGCCCCATGGACTTGCTCTGCAGGCCAATCTGATGGAAATCTTCTTGATTGAGTTGCTCTTTTCCCACATTATTCTAGTGTGTTACAAGTTATGAAAAACTAACCAGAACACCCTTAAAGGTGAAATTTTGAAAGCAATCCCATTAACAATGATTTACAGGTATTCCAGGATGATATGGTGCTATAAGTTTTGTAAACAATGAGCAATTTATCCCTATAGATGACTAGTTTTTTATTGACTAATGAAATCTTTCTGATGTACAATCAATTGTTTAGAAAAAGTGATAATGTTAGAATAATTTATTAATATATCTTTATTGATTATAATTTAATTTTCTTGTTTTCAAATGAAAGTAATTGAACTTGAATTGATTATTACCCCCCATGACAGGAAGAGGGTCCCTCTTATTGCTTAATTTCTTAAAGAAAGGTCTACTTAATCCAAGTTGTATCTTTTTCCATCCTTAGAGCAATACCTAGACTCCAGTGAATGAAACACTTTGGGCTAGGTGGCAAAGTTGGTGAATAGGTAAGGACCATTTGAGTCTCATGAGCCACCATAGATGGACTTCCGTGGTTTCACTGGCTACAAATCACCTTCTAAAGAGTGGGTAAGATCAAGTTCCTCAAATGAAGGACTTTGGACACATAAAATTCACAATATTAGTAGCTGTTCAAAGCTGTATGCACACATCCTCATTCAACTGTATCAAACAAACATCTGAAGGTAGAATTAAGGTAAGCCGTTAGACATCCCTTGAGTTTACAACTTATTCTGTAAGCTTCTGGTAGTTTCTCACTCATCCATCCATTGTTTCAGTCACCTGTTCTTTCATCTACTTGCTTCGTGTTTAGGAAGCACTTGGTACTTCAGAGCACAGAACAAACCTAAAGCCAAATAATATGTGATTCTGTCCTTAGATTACTCATGAGTAAATGGGTATTTAGTGATGTCTAACAAAATAAGAGTGAAAGAGTCAGTAAGAAAATATATAAATATACCACAGAAAGTAAAAATTCCACTTGGAAGTTAAGGTTTTGTAGAGGCAGTAAGCTTCTAATAGGGACTTAAAGAACACTGTCAGATCTCAAAAGCCAGAAGACTGCTCCAAGTTGAAGGGAGTCTAGGAACAAAGGTCATGGAAGTATTGATTTGCTCAACAGTGAGAGAAATGATAGATAGCACATACAGCCCACATATGGACTGCCTAGGGCATTTAGCAACTACAGATGCACAGAATGCATTTTAGGAGAACACTTATAGAGGACCTTGGACTCCAGACTAAAGAATGCTGAATATTTTCTGTCCAGGCCACTGAAACTTGGTGACAAAAGTTGTACTCTGTAAGATTATCTCTGTTTTATAAAGCAGTTCAGAGAAGTGCCAGAGACCCCACAATTAGCCGGGCTTTTCTGACCTTCCCTTTTAACTTTTACATTTTTGGGGAATCTGGAAAGAAATTGGAGCATTTTTAAATAATTAAAAACCATTTTCTCAGAAGAAAACAAAAGTTCAGAGTTTGAGCACTTTAGTAGTGAAGTGGTTTTGGGATGGCCACAGTTTTTTTTTTCTTTTTCTTTCTTTCCTTCTTTTTTTATTTTAGAAATCCAGCCTCAGGGACCCCATGGCCTCCTTCGCTTTAGTTTACTTAATGTGGAGCTGTAGCAAGGTCATAAAATGGAGAAGTCCAAACACCTTGGTGTTTATTCCTAATGCCTCTGTGAAAACTTTAGACCCTTTTAGCACTCTCAAAACTTCTAACTGCTGTTCAATAAAGCTGTGTCTCAGCAGTCAGTCTGGGAATATATCTGCTCCATTCCCATCTCTGTTAACCACACTGTCATTTCTACCACCTTTGTCAAGAGAGGAGAAAAATGTCAAAGAATGGAACTTTCAATGTATAGGCAGGTATCTTGAGAAAAAAATTCCCATTTGTACTTTGAAAGAAAGTAAGAAAATATTTTGCTTGTAGATTTCATTTTACCTCCTTTTGGAATGAAAATCCAAAGATAAGCATGCAGCTGTGAGTTGATATGTGGCAGGCAGAAGACACAGTTGTTGGAACCATAAACTCAGAGCGAGTGGCATTTCTCCATCTGCACTGACAGTAACATGTCTCATAGAATCACACCACTCCTTCCCAAAGACGCAAACGGCCTGCACGTGGGCAGTGAGCCTGCGCACTAGCAAACAGTATGCGTCTGAGAAGCCCTTTGAAATGAGATTTCAATTCTCACTTTAGAAGGTCTGGCCTACACAGCCACATCAGACAATCCCACGCAGCCTTGCCATTAGCATAAGAAGTTAAGATGAGAACAAATTTTGTGCAGACTACCCCTTCCTTTTCTCACAGAGATATCATTCATCAAAAGTTAATATTAGTAGTGAAATTATTAGTGCTGAAGTTCCAGATCCCTTGTATGTAAGTAGGACTTGTAGTTCATGGAGACTGTATGCCTGCTCTCATCTCCAGTTCTCATAGAAAGCCACTGAGGTACAACATTTTTATTTTACAGATGAGGGAAACAAGGCTCAAAAAAGGCACAGAGATCCTACAGAGGTTAAGAACTAGGTCAAAAGTTGTGATGTACCACATATTAGGTCATAACTTAGCCTATATTAGATTATTCCTCAAAATATTTCTACCAGGGCTCAGGTAATGGTCCTTGCTGCTGCTGTCAACCCTGTGGGCCTCAGTTTGATTTTCAGGTCCCACACATTCAAAGGAGAGAACTGACTTCCAAAAGTTGTCCTCTGAGGACCACAAAGGTGTTCAAAATGAACACATTCTACACATATGCACAGAGACACAGAGACAGAGACAAAGAAACAGAGAGTTTATATAATTTATATATACAGATACATAAATAGAAATAAATAAATGATTAAAAAAGTGCAATTTAAAAATTAAAAATATAAAATAAAAGTTCTATCAAGCAGTTCCCTGTGTGGAATTTGTTACCTTGAACATCCTTTGGATAACAAAAAAGAATCCCAAATAATTTCTCTGAGCTCCTAGGGGATCAGCAGTATTGTGTTCCCATTGAACACAAAAGACACAGGCATGGGCATGGTATAATTATAAATATTGTTCTATCACAGAAGAGTTGTTAGGTAGTTTGAGAGTCAAATAAGTGCAAAGGATACAAACAGTGATCCAAAGGAGGGCACAATAAGTGCAATTGAGTGCTTATGAGTGTTTGGAACTGGAGTTCAGAGAGGTAAGCAGTGAGTGCCACAAAAAGTTCTGTAACTGCTTTCAATCATTCTAACAGGATGAGGAAAGGCTAGACTTCAGAAGCTCATAAACACTGATGAACAAACCAAGCACTTTTACTTTTACTACATGGAACTTTCAATAATTTTTCTTTTAGCTTTTACTACATAGAACTTTGGATAAAATACCAGAATCCCTCCAAACTTCCTTTTCTGGGTTATGCAACACCTTGGGTCTGTCATCAACAACAAAATAGGCTATGATAACTTAAAGTTATTACTGTAGGGCATGGTACATGAATATGCTCACAAAGTGTCAATAAGGATGTTGGGCCAGCAAGTATTTGGATATTGGATAGCTTCTATTTCATGCATGTGCTTGCTAAAAAAAAAAAAAAAAAAAAGAAAAGAAAAAAAAAAAAAGAAAAAACAAAACAAAACAAACAAACAAAAAAACCAGCAGGACTTTGATACTTTTTTGGCAATCTGTTTTAATACTTTTTTTTTTTTTTGGCATTCTGCTTGACCACACTTTTCTTAGACTGACTTTGGGCGTGTTAGAGGACATTGACCAAAAGGTGTGAAAAGCTCTGAGCTGACTGTTACTCTGAAGACATCAGTATCTGTAAATGGGTGTTTTAGAACTTAGGAAGGAGGACCTAAGGCTAGTAAAGAATAATTCTAGAGTTCTTTGAGGTTAAACTGAAGTTGGTAGTTTTTAATCATAATTATCTAGAAACAGTAGGTAATCTGGCTACTACAAAAATGTCAGTTTGGAAGTGTGAATAACCTCTGGAATAAATGTTTTCTTTTCTTATAAATGATTTCTAGAAGTCTTACTGAACATAACACTACAATCCAAATATCTACTTGATATTAGATTATCCAGGGATAGAGGATATTGAATGAAGTCTACACGGGCTATGATGATAGTTGAGTGACATAAAAGAACATTATATTGAACAGTAGTGAAGTGACAGAAAAACTGACAGAAGTATAAAACAAAGTCATTGGACTTGAAAGAGCATCTAAAGGGCACAAACTAATTATCTCACTTGATGTTGCATATGCTGCTGCAATGTTCTCACAAAGAACTATATTATAGGAAGAGGGATGGGAAAGCAGGGAAAATGAACACTAAGGATGGATAAAAAGCCATATGAAAGCCTATTATCATTTAAATTCCTTAAATAGGCATATATATGGATATATATGCATATAAAATAGTTGAAATTACCCCATGTAGAGAAATATGCTTATCCAAGAAGTCATAGTTTGTCAAATAAAAATTCCAGTGCCAGATGCAGGATACCTCCCCTTTAGTTGTTCGTCAGAGGTGTTCCAGAACATGTAAAGATCAAACTGGTATTAGCCTGGACTCTTTTTCATTGTTGACTAACTTTCATATTTAAAGGAGCTACAAATGCTATTATGGGAAAATTTATCAACAGTTTTACCCAGCTGTCAACCCCGTGAACCACAGTAATGACCTACATAGCAAAATATGGGTACAATAGTGGCATAAACTTTATGGGGATAACCAACCACTTTCTAATGAGATTTAAAGCCCACTCAACATGAGGAAACACATATCTGGTATTGGAAATCTGGCCAAGAGACCATGGTTGAGAAGTTTATAAGCCCCAGGCATGAACCTACTACTATTATTCTGCCAAATGAACAAAATCAAACTACACTATAGTAATCTCTGTATTCACAGATTAGAGCAGACCCTAGGCCTCATCAGAGAAATTTCTATGTGAAATGTATAGTGGCTTACACAGAAACACACTACTGATAAAAGTGCAAGGAATAAGTGTCAGTGGAGTGATCAGCAGCAAACACAACATCTATACCACATTCCACCCTGATGATCAGGAACTATGAGAGAAGAAATAGAGATATTTAAGAACCAGGGGTTAGGGAGGACTGGAGCAATCCAGTAGCTTCTGGACATGACTGAAACAATGGACTTACAAACCTGTGGGTGCCTGAAAACGATACAGTCAATCAACCTTCCAACAAAGAGCAAAAAAGAGCTCACAGTCTTCATCCCCAACTAAAGAGCTATGGATTCTTGATAGTTTCTGGAAGAGAGAAGTCAGTTCATTTAAGGATGTGACTCCTGGTGGGTCAACCATGCTGTAGTGAATGGCCCCATACCCACAAGTATATGGATAACACAAACTGGACTAGATGGGCTATTTTTTTAAGAGGGTAGGAAGTTGGGGATAGGGAGGTCTTATTGGATCTAGAAGGAGGTAGAGAGAAGAGGGTGACTAGGATCAAAATACATTCAACTTCCCAATAATTAATAAGAAAAAATTAAATTTATAGAATAGTTTTAGGAAAAGATAAAACTTTCTCTGCAAAGGTAGCCTAAGTTGTCCTTCAATAATTTCCAATGTCAAAGTTGTTGCAAATAAGGAAATGCAGGGGGCAGAAGGAACACTAAATGAGTGAAGTCCTGAGTGAATTATGTTATGACATGAGGCAGGCATGTCAAGGACCCTAGCCTCAGAACCATGGAGGAATGGCAAAGCATTCCTTCCATTAGGGGTGTGTGTGTGTGTGTGTGTGTGTGTGTGTGTGTGTGTGTGTGCGCGCGCGCGCGCACGCTAGAGGAATGGTAGCACCTTCCCTGGCAGACTAAGAGCAAGTGTTGACATTATGTGCAGAAAATGTCCACCATAGCTTTCTTCCTCTGGATATTTACAGCATAAAGACTGCTCCCCTACAGAGGCTGGTCATACCAAGTTTAGCTAGACCTGTCTCCTTGATCCAACTATATACCATAAGCCCTGCTTTCTTTTTTATTTATATGTAATAGCTTCATCATCTTGTTCAATCATGTGGAATATCCTTGCCTCCTCTGTTCAATGTTATACAATAAAACATGATGAGCTTCCAAAGGGCTATAGTTTCTCTAGCCAGGAGCCCAAACCATGCAATCCTGGCTTGCTTTCTGTCTTTTCTTCCTTCTCTGATCACCTCAGTCATGTCTGTTCCTGGAGCCATACTGGACTTTGTGAGGATGATAGACCCTGTATTCTAGTACTCATCCCTTCATTCAACAGATATTTATTAAGTGAAAATTTTAATCTGTGTAGCTTTGTCCATAGCTCAGTGAATGAACATTAGATGCAACAATACAGCAGTCAGTAAAAGCGGCAGTCTTGTCCTCCAACCAGTGTTCAGGCGAGGGAAATAGACATTTTACAAATACTTTCTAGGAAAAACCTACAGTAGATGACATCTCTATAACTGATAATGAAGAGGCATATAGCCTAGACATGGAAGGTGGAATGTATGGAGTATGTGGAAAAACAGAAGCTGAACACAGCAAGGAGAGCCAACCACATAACTGAAAAGGGAAAGACATTTTGAACCAAAAGAAAACAATGACTGAAGTTTGAGAATGAAGCATGCCACAGTGCAACCTAAAATGACATAGATACTCGGTTGTTCTCTTCCCACAAAGAGCCCCACTGTAACAAAAGTAAAACTAATGGGCCAGGAGATGTGACTGCCAAAGGAGAATGAACAAGAACATTCAGGCTCATGCAGCCACTGAAGGCAGTGGGGGCTTTATCTAATGCCATACAGAGATACCAGAGGGTTGTGAGCAGGGAAAACATAGCCACTGGGGAGAGGTAAAAGTAAGTGAGAGGACTAGTTAGGAAGTTATAGTTTTAATCCTGGAAGAGTGAAAACAATACACTCACCTGCTGCAGACTGGAGTTAGACAGGAGAAATACCTGAGAGATCTCTGAAGAGGTGAGCTTACTCTTGGACCTCATTCCTTTGCTGTGTGTAAAACATATTCACCTGGCCACACTTCTCTGTTTGGAAAACAAGTATTATCATCCCTAACTCTCTCATAAACTGTGCTTATCCAAACAACGATGTCATGATCTTTTCCATTGGTATTCACAGACAAGATCTATGTGCCAGTGATCTTTCTGTGGCTCTGCACTCACTATACATTGATACCAACTTGTAATGTCTTCAAGTACACATCTCCATCCCTGAATGTTAAAAAGTGATTGCTATGAAAAGCAATTGCAGATGAACAAAGGAAAAAATCATTATTTGGTTTGAAACCTCCCAGTACCAAACACATACCATTAACTACCATGTTCATTTGGGCAACAGCATACACTCAACCCCTTTATATAATAATGTATGACATAAATATTAACTAATAAAATTTGAACATACAAATAATTTTAAGAAGCAGTGCTCAATGAAGCAAAAAATATTTCTCTCCTTTTTTGTTTATTGTGATCACAGTAAATGGTGATTTCTGAATGCAGAAGCACAGGAAGATCCATCAGAAACACTAGGCAGAGGGACACACTCATTCTGAGGCACATCCTGTTGTCATCTCCCTTGGATACAGTGAGAGAAACTGATACTAACATTAGATCTAAGTTTGAGACAGAAGCATGAAATCATATGGACATTCAGGAGTTATCTCCCCAATGAGTTTCATTTTATATAAATTGTGGGAAAGCTGACATGTATTTTAAAGTTTACTGTGGTTAAATCAGTTATCAAGATATATATAAGAGAGAGAGAGAGAGAGGCAGACATTACTTCCAATAATGATATCTATTGTTGCCTGATAGATGTTTTATCCTGTTGGTGCATTTTCTTACATAGATGTTAATAACTAAACAAAATATTCTCGTTTACAATGGAAACACGCATATGCTTTCAAATACAGAGAAGATACAACTAAAAGAAAAGAAACTATCTCTACCCCCATCGTGTGTGTGTGTTTGTGTGTGTGTGCATATCTTCCTTTTTTTATTGCCGTCAGCTCTATGAAGTCAGTCATCCATCAGCAACATTTACACAGTTTCTATTTTGTGAAAGAACCTTTGCTGTCTATTGAATCGGAAAAGCTTAGGATACCCAAGGAAAATCCCTTCACATGCTACAAGTGCAGCTGTCATAGCCATACTCATCCCAAATGTAGCCCAGGAATAAACAGAACTTACTGTGTAGCATGAATCTGTACAGTCATTTCTAACTTGTACCTGGGATTCTATATCTGAAAGCTCAAAATGACAGTTGAAGAAATGCTATGCTCAGACGTTAATATAGGAAGCACAAACTTGCACATCCTACTTTGAAATACAGTAAAACTATATAATGCCTGAGTATATTAGTTCTATCAGATTATCCCTTAAAGCAAGTAACCTAAATGCTGTTAAAGGAAAATAACACATTTAAACAATTGTTTATTGCATAGTACTGCTATTGATGTCTTGTTAAGTACGTCACTAACAAAAACTTTTCAAAGGTTAGTCCCACAAAGGCATAGGCTTAATAAAGAAAGGGAGGATTCTACACTGCACTCAGTTGCATTCTTCATATTTTTAAATTTTATATATATGATCATAAGGCCTACCAATGGCAGGAACATGATACATTAATTGTTGAAAAGCAAACTAAATATAACAAAATCTTAATTGTAAAAGTATATGGAAGATTGATTTAAAGTTGTTATATTTCATCTTTCTAATTTTCTGAATTTCAGTACTGATTTAGGAGAAATTAGTTATATTTTTTAAGTTGTATGCATTTATTTATAATTAAAACATAATTACATCACTATCCCCTTTACCATTCCTCCCTCCAACCACTTGAATACCTCACTCCCTTTCAAATTTATGGCCCCCTTTTCTTTGCTTATTGTTGTTATGCATCCTACTGAGTCTCTGTGTGTGTGTGTTGATATATTGTGTCTCCCAAAATATTGTGCACCCTAATAAAGCTTATCTATGGATCAGAGGAAAAGTTAGCCATTATATTAAAAATAGAAGTCAGGCAATATTAGCACACACCTTTTATCCTAGCATTCGGGAGGCAGAGATCCACTTGGATCTCTGTGAGTTCAAGGCCACACTGGGGAATAGAGCCAGGCATGGTGACACATATCTTTAATCCCAGAACTAACCATAGAGACCTGGAGTTCCTTACAAACAGACAGGAAGTGATGTAGCTGGGTGGAGAAAGGAAGTGAGATGCAGAACAGAAAAGCATATAGGTATAGATATACAGGAAGTTGGTCTCTTTGGCTGAGGATTTCCAAGTGGTAAGAATGTGGCTAGTTTCTTTCTGCTTTTCTGATCTCTCAGTTTTTATCCCAATATCTGGCTGTGGGATTTTATTAAGACCATTTATCAATTTGTCTTACATCTGTGTGAGTGTGTGTATACATGTGTGTGTGCATGTGTGTATGTGTGTGTGTGTGTGTGTGTGTGTGTGTGTGTGTGTGATTTCAGAAATGATCACTTTGCTTTGAATAACCAATTGGAGGCTTGTCCTTAGGAGTATATAACTATCCTTCTTTCAGCAATCATTGGTTGCCTGTAGTTTTTTTGTCTAAAGGTAGGATTATTGTCATTGCTCAGGTCTCGTTTAGGCAGCCATATTGTTGAGTTATCATGGGTGTAGTTTTCCTGTCATTTCTAGAATACATAATGTCACATATGACTTCCTGGTCCTTTGGCTCTTACTATATTTCCACCCCCTCTTCCATGATATTCCCTGAGGCTTAGCTGCAAGAGTTGTGTTGTACATATATCTGTTGGGACTGGACTCCCTATGATCCATTGATCTATGCATTGTGACCAGATGTGGTTTCCTGTAATGACTTAACTTTTGCTACTAAAAGAAAAGGCTCTTTGATGATTGGTAAGAGCTACATTTATCTGTGTATATAAGAATACATATGATAACGCAATTATACTGGTCTAGTAAAGTGGTAATAGTAGGTTCTTTCTAAGATTCATGACCTCACTGACTCCAGGTTATTAGCTAAGCTTCCAGCCAGATATGATTTCCCTCCTGTTGAGTGGGCCTTAGGTTCACTTAGATAGCTGTTGATTATCACCAACTGATGAGTGCCATTAGTACACCTTTAGAGATATCCTGCCAAGCTTGTCATTGCTATGGTTCATAGGCATCAAAGATGGACAAGACTGTGGATTGTTTCCCTCTCTGAGCAGCTTGCATAGTAATTTTTGGGATGGAAACGCTAGTCACAGGAATGAGGCTTTTGGGTTAGATGCTAGGCTTCAGTATCCTATGTCTGAAGTGTGTGGTGTCTTCAATAATAGGGACTTACCTTCAATTTCTGAGAGGCAACCATGGACAACAGTAATAGCAGATATTGTTTAGGGGTTCATTTGGCCAATCCTAACTACAACTCAGAGGAAGGGTCCTCATGCCTGGTACTGGTGTTAAAAGGACTTTGTGATTTCATCTCACCCAGATAGAAGGGCAAAGATCAACAAAACAACTGACAACAAATGCTGGAGAGGATGTAAGGAAAGGTCAGCCCTTAGTCAGCAGTTTGGGATTACAAACTGGTACAGCCACTTTGGAAACCAATGTGGAGAATTCTTTAAAATGTAAACATAAATCTACTATATGACCAAGTTATAACACTCCTTGGGATATTCCCAAAGGACTGCACCTCCTACTCCACAGATACTGCTTGGTCAGCAATGTTCACTGTCACTCTATTTACAATACCTAGAAGATGGGATGAAGTTAAATGGCCTTCAACAAATGAGTGGATAATGAAAACGTGGTAAAGTTACACTATGAAATACTATTCAGCTACATGGAAAAGTGAAGTCATGGAATTTTCAGATAAATGGATGGAACTAAAAAAAATTCTACTGAGGGAGGCAACCACAGACCTAGAAAGACAAATGTTGAGTGTTCTCTCTCATCAGAGGTTCCTAGCTCCACATCTGTAGATATGAGTAAGCTACCCAAAATAATCACAGAAACCGTAAAAGCAAAAATGGACTACAGTGGGAGCCTAGAGAGAAAAATAGCAGGATACAGGTGATATGAAGGAGAAATAGGAAAAGTGTGGAGGGGATTCAAGGTCAATCAAGGAGAGGAAGGAAGGAAAAACATATAATGCAAAAGATGGTTGATAAAAACCTCAAGGAATAATATTATTTTATAATTACATAAAATTATATATAACACAAGTAAGTGTATATCAGATGAAGACATAACAGATCAAGGAAAAATTTAAGCAATTTGTTCAAATTTATTATCATCAATGATCTAGCTAGTGTTGCAACATAGACATTTTCTGTCTTGGATTTTTGCAAGCCTCACTGAATAAAACACACATTTCTCTAAATTACTTCTTGAGGACCAACCCTAGCTCTCCTTTATCACTATTAAGTGCCTGAAGACCCACTGCATGTAGGGTCAGTTCTTACAAAATTTCATCATGACCTTTTTTCCAGGTCATGATGCTAGTTGCAGATTCAAACCTCAGCTCATGTCCAGTTAGTTTTCTACTGTGCAGAGCCCTCAGTAGGAGCATGTTGCTAAAGCAGCAGAAGGCATGCCACAGAAAGCACAAATTTCCAGTGGAAATGCTTCCTGGAAATGATCTTGATTTTAGCGACTAAGAGCATAATTTATAAAGTAATGACTGTATCAATTCAAGATCATTATCTGTCTCTTGCTGTGTTTAGTGCCTCTTGTGCCTAATGTCATAGACTCCATACAAAACATTGTGGGATAAATAGTGCCATCATTCCCATTTCACAGATAGGAAATCATGTCTGAGGATATTAACAACTGATTTAGAGGACATCCAGCTACTAAGTATAGAAATAAGGACTCAAATATAATACTAGACTAATTGGTAATGGTGACATTATGTTATGCTGTCTCTCTGTCCTCTTTTCCTCTCTACTGAATTTTTCCCAACACAGTACCTGACAGAAAGATTGGACAACCAGTAAATACTTGATTAATTAATAAATTATCCCATGAGACAAAATCTGCAAGTGCAGAATTAGAGCAATTATCAAAGCATATCAAAACAGAGTGATACAAAATGCCTAATTTATCTCACAATTTCATAAGGCAGTTCCCAACATAGTAGCTATCTTCCCTGAGGGGAAGTAAATGGGAGAATGTGAGAGTGTTCTAGTCTAGAATTGTGTGTGTGTGTGTGTGTGTGTGTGTGTGTGTGTGTGTGAGAGAGAGAGAGAGAGAGGGAGAGAGAGAGAGAGAGAGAGAGAGAGAGAAACTGCATATTCTTTCATAACCTAATCTAAACAGTGATGGTGTTGGCATTGGCACTGAGACAAATAAGAGTGACTTGTATTTATGAGTTTAACTTTTCAGACTCCACATAACTGAGACTATATATACTGATAGATTTTTCTGCTTGACTTATCACATAGTATTGCAACTTCTGGGTTCACCCATATTATCCCAATGAGAACATACCCTTTTTCTAAAGTCAGCCTTTTTACTGTGTAGATAGATCTAGCATAATTTATCTTTCTTTCTTTCTGCTGATTCTGGGAGTTGAATCCAGGACCAGTGAAAATGTTAAACAATGGCCCTCACATTAAGTTTGTGTCTCCACTGACAAACACATAGGTTGTTTCCGTATCTTGGCTATTGTAAATAGTCCTGTCGTTATTTCAGTCTTCAGACAACACCCTGAGATACTGGTTGCATTTCTTTTGAGTGCATAGGGAAATAGGAAAGAAGAGAGTCCATGTAATATGATATATAAAGCATACACAGAAAGAAACAGATGGATGGAATGATTTTAATGTCAAATACTTGTGGGTAGGTAGATGTTCATGTGGAGGAGCAGAGTTTCCATCTATAAGAACATGTACAGTGTCTTGATCACAGGAGATGTATGTTAAAAAGGTGTTGAGTAAATGGAGAAACATTTTTCCTATTAGCACTTTTCACTTATCAAAAGCTATTAAATGCTCATTGCATTAATTATCCAAGTCCACTCTGAGTAGCCAGGAATCATGTCACTTTCTGAGACCCACAGCCAAAAAAGTCTGTTTTCTTCCGGTTTTTGAGATTGCAGGTGGGTGGTAATAGACCAACCACAAAGAATCTTGCTATATCCAGATTAGTTCAATGGTTTTAGGGAAGGACCAGATCTAGGCAAACCAATGCAGAAAGTTTAGTAAGTGTATGCATGAAAATATGCAAAAGGACATATTTTTGTAAAAATTTAGGTTTTTCTTTATAAACTGAGAAACAAGGAACTGTTTGGGCACATGCACACACATAAGTAGGGCAGTGTACACACATACTATACATACATACTCATGCCTTACTTCTTCCTGGATGAGAAGTTGAAGTTTATTCAGAGACTATGCTAGCCAAAGGCATCTCTTAATTTGAAGTCAGTTACTCCTGAACTGTGTTTCACAAGGCATCCACGATAATGGATGCAGTGAAGGAAGAGCTAGGAGCTAAAGAACTTGTAGACTCTGAAATTTACAAGGAATGACATTCCCATACTTGACTAAAAACCCAACATGCATCTGTATCATCTTTAATACCAGGCCAAACACATTCAGAGTACATCTGAATTAGTAGATAAAAATCTCCATATATATAACTCCTGAGCACAAATGGATATCATTTCCATTTACCTGACAGTATTCTCTTGGCCTTACTTTTGTTTCTGTAAGAATGCATGGGACTCTTACAAGGGATAGAACATTGCTGTCTTTTATCTGTTTTTTTAAGTCTTCTACTCAATAATAATTACTATTCTTTCATGTTCTGTATTTTCTCTCACCTGTTCCAAGATGAAGCACAGCATTGTGCTCCATGGAAGAAACGAATTGCTACACAAAACTGCTGCGACCTCATGAAGCTACCTGTCTCTTGGGAGTATGCAACTAAACATCCAAACTCTGAGATTTATTTAAGCAGGTTTTAGAATGCCTCTCCATGCTTTAGATTCCTTATCAGAATGGTTAGTTGTTTTACAAAGGTAAACAGAATTTCCTTTAAAAATGGGTCATTTGTTCCATCTCTGCTTAGGCTACTTACTAAATCCAGGCAATTTCTTCTTGCATAGTTTGGGGGAAATGTGATGATATCTGATTAAATTCAAGATGCAACACTGACATTATCTTTCGCTTTTCAAATGAACTGAGTTTCCACATTGTCTCCTTATCCTTCTTTCCCATTGCCTTATGGGCCTATGAGGGTCGGAAGTGGGGACATACTGTACTCAGAATTGAAGAGGTGCGCATTCAATAACTGGTGCTCGCTTGCGCCAAGAACACAAGACTCCAGGGATTTGACTGCAGAACCAGAAGTTATTCTAGGCAAGATTATATAAGAAAGGCCTAAAAGATTATAACAGGCAATTTATGGAGAGAGAGAGAGAGAGAGAGAGAGAGAGAGAGAGAGAGAGAGAGAGATCTTAATTACTACTTTTGAACATATTCTTGTAAATATCCATAACTGTCTGCCTCTCTGGCTCCCTCTTTCTGTCCTATCTTCCTTTCTGTTTCCTTCCCTGCCTCTTTAAAAAAAAAAAAAAAAAAAGCAACGACTATATAAACTTGAAAAAAATATACTGGTGTTCCTGAAATTAATTTGGAAGTTGGAATTTATTTTTCCTGAACATTGATTTGATACAGATAGTAGTTTACTTGTCACCTACTGTGTGTAAAGTTCCATAATGATGTATACACATCTGAAATTTACAGTGTTTATAGGGAGGTAATAGCTGGCAAACTTAGCTGCTTTATTGCTTCTTTTGTTTTTTTTTTTATTATTATTAGGTGTTTTAAATTTATACATCAGCCATGGGTTCCCCTGTCCTCCCCACTCCTGCCCCCCCCCCCACCTTCCCCCCAACCCCTCCCCTCCATTCCCATGTCCTCCAGAACCAAGACTCTCTTGGGGATTCATTTAAACCTGGTGGATTCAGTACAGGCAGGTCCTGTCCCCTCCTTCCAGGCTGAGCATGTGTCCCTGTGTAAGGCCAAGGTTCCAAACAGCCAGCTCATGCACGAAGGACAGGTCCCAGTCCCACAGCCTGGGTGCCTCCCAAACAGATCAAGCTATTCAATTGTCTCACTTATCCAGAGGGCCTGATCTAGCTGGGGGCTCCACAGCCATTGGTTCATAATTCATGTGCTTTCTTTTGATTGGCTATTTGTCCCTGTGCTTTTTGCAATCTTGGATTCAACAATTCACGCTCTTGCAGTCCTTCCTTATTTTTTTGATATTACTTTAATTACATCATTTCCCCTTCCAAACACTCTCATATACCCCTCCTTGCTTTCTTTCATAGTCATGGCCTCATTAATACGTACAGAATTCCAAGCTAGAAAACAAACATAGAAACTGGGATTCAGAGGTCAAAACTTGAACACTGACTGAGATCCTCTGTAGCTGGAAATTTTTCTGTGTCCCTGCTGGCTTGTGGTAAGCTGCTCAGCCATTAGCTCAGACTTATTACTGACTAGCTCTTACACTTAAATTAACCCATAATTCTTACTTATGTTTAATCATATGGCTTGGTAGCTTTTCTCAGTTCTGCCTTCATACCTTGCTTCCTCTGTATCTGGCTGGAGACTCCTGACTCAACCTTCCTCTTCCCAGAATTCTCCTTATCTGCTTGTCCTACCTATATGTCCTACCTGGCTACTGGCCAATCAGCATTTTATTTATCAGCCAATCAGAGCAACACAGTCACAGCATACAGAGTGATATCACCCATCAATCCTCATCTGAAAATATCTTGGACTTCCTCTGCTGTCATTCTTCCCAGGTGCCTGTCCCTGACTCCTGCAGTGGATATGAACTTTTGCTATGACATTTCTCTTATGTCTTGTAGCTTGTTTTCTTATCATTCATCACAATGTATTCCTTTATGCCTCTCCCTGTGAGTGGTTAATAACTCCCTCCATTATGAGACTGCCAGCTTTACCAGGACAGATGAGGATGTCTATAATATATTAGCATAGGTAAGGCATGTAATATGATAAACAGATATAAAGATAAATGACTATATCATGTAGGAAGATAGCTGTCCTTATTTGACATTACTATTTGCTGAGCTACAAAAACATCTCATTAAATTTCCTCAAAATTCTACAAAGTAGACATTTGTTGTATGACATTATATCCTCTTGTTCCAAATAGGGGGAAACAATACAGATCAAAGTATAAATACCACCAAAGTCAAATTGGTGAGCCAATGAGTTTTATTTGAGTTGATTATAAGAATCTGGGTAGGTACTACTTATAGGAGCAGAAATCACTCAGACAACTGCATTGTCAAAGCTCACCCCAGCATGGGTGACAGTTCATGACAAACTGGGAAGATACAGTGCACGGCATACCCTGCAGGTTAGAGAGTGTCCTTTACAGGTGGCTCAGGTGGTCTTAGCCTCCTCCAGGAACTCCGCTTGTCCAAGAGTGTCTCTTAGTAGTCCTTACAGTTTATATATGCTTGGGTCAGGTTCAGGGACTTCCTGAAGCTATGGAGTTGCTTACTCCTGAGAATAAAGTGCTCTCTGTAGTTTGGAACATTTAACCTCCCTTTAGGACATCTTACTGTTTCAACTTCCCATGATAACAGTGATCATCTTGTGTTTTCAAGAGCTTCCCTCCAAGATGGGAGCTTTTAATCTCTGAGGAGAGTGCTATCCACAATGTTATTTTAATTTTATGTCAAGAGGTAAAATAAACTGGCCAGGTCTCACAGCTAGAAAGTGGCAAGAGAGAATTTCAATCCCAAATGTGTTCTCTTTATTTTCTCTCTCTACTGCTTTGATGGCTCCCTTTTTTCTTTGCTGTAAATCTCTATTCTTTGCACAGTATTTTATACATACAGGGAATTCATAGAACAGTTCAGTATAACTTTAACAAATCCTGAATAATGTACTCACAAGGTTAAAATACTATTGACTTTTAAATGAACATCTTTCCCTTATTATACTTGACTTTTATATCCTAAATATTTGTATCAATCATATTATTGTACTTACTAATATCACCATCCTAAAACCAAGAATCCTGAACTATTTTATTATTTTTAAAGTATTGCTAATGTCATCTTGTTACATTAAAAGTTATTAAATTCATTTTTAATTTTTTCCATATTATTTCTTTCCATTTCATTTCTTTGTGGTCATTCTAGTATAGAGAAGCTTATGTTGAATCTTCCATTCTTAGTTCTTGCTAAGCTCTGAAAATGATGTATGCCTCTGTAGCTGGCTCTAAGTTAAGTTGCAGCTATGCAACTGAGGAGGATGTTGCTTCTTCCTGTGTGTTTTCACAGTCATGAGGTTGGTAGAACCTGGCTAGTCCTTCAGATATTGTCAGAAATGACTACCTCAGTGACTTCACCATAGGTGATTGCTGCTCATGTAGTCTTTGTGAACATCCTCTAGCAACTGCCATGCTTTGGTAAGCCTCTACCATTGCTTAGAGGTCTAAATTGTATCTCTACAGAGCTTCTCTGCTGTGGATGATAGATTGATAAATAAAAATGCTGATTGGCCAGTAGCCAGACAGGAAGTATGGGTGGGACAAATAGAGAGGAGAATTCTGGGCAGAAAGTCACAAGCCATGTGACAAGGTATAGATTTATAGAAATTGGTTAATTTAAGATGTAAGAATTAGA
This sequence comes from Onychomys torridus, assembly GCF_903995425.1. Classification (NCBI taxonomy): domain Eukaryota; kingdom Metazoa; phylum Chordata; class Mammalia; order Rodentia; family Cricetidae; genus Onychomys; species Onychomys torridus. The sequence continues at coordinate 30,501,166 of NC_050455.1, forward strand.
TAACAAGAAGCCTTCCAAGCCCATACAGTTTGTAAGCAATATAAGTCTCTGTGTGTTTACTCGGTTAGGTCTGAGCAGCTGCAGGTCTGACAGGTGAGAGAGATTTGTCCTGACCTTGGGCCAGGCAGGACAGGAGCCACTCCAGCTACACCGCTCTTCTGAGATTCCTCCCTTTCTTGTTCATGTTCCCAGCAGTGTTAGGGACAGAAGCTGCTTTCAGTGTCTTCACTGTGGTGCAGAGCATTCTTTCATGCTTCTGGTTGTCTTGATGATGTAGCAAACGTCCTTTTTTAAAATTTCTTTCCTTGTTGTCTTTGTACCCTAACTACATTTAATTGACTAATTATGACCACAATTTTCCTTTTTAAAAAGTAGAAATCTTACAGGAATGAAGTTGCCTTCACCTCTATGTACTTACACAATGTGCTATAGTATTTAATTTAGAGCTGAGTTATTGAAAATTTTCAAATGTACCATTTTTGGTCATTTATTCTTGCTCTGTGTGTATGTGTGTGCATATATAGTTTATCTGGGGTTGTTTGTATTATCTCCTGGTAAAGAATGAAGTGCCCAACTCTGGCTGACAATGATAATTGCTTTTGAATTTTGAAATTATATTATATATTACCTTTTTGATGATTTGAATATTTCAGCAATATGCTTTTTCTTCTGTATTGAACATTTCAGCAATATTCTTTTTCTTCAATATTTTATCTTTAATGGTATTTTGCCTCAGAGAACTCTGCCCTATTTATGTAAGCATAGAAGCCTGGTTTGGGTCACTAGTTAATTGCTGTATCTCTTCACATTCTGTTCTCAGTATTTCTTCATTCTTAATTTTGTAGGCCTCTTTTCTCTAAAAATTAGGAATTTTTTGAAGTACACACTAAAACAGTATTTCTCCAACAAATGTATTTAATTCTGCCACTTGCTTTACATTATTACTCACTTGGAATTATTTGGTTCAGATAATTTAAGTTACACAATGTAACAGGGTTGGGGTGCATAACTAGGTAAGGGCTACTGGTTGTTCATTAATTTTCAAAAGAACCTTACTTTTTTTCCAAACTAGTGCCAAGAAGTTTTCCACATTTTCTTCTTATAGGATGCAGGTTTCTCTATTACTCTCTTCTACATGGAAGATTTGCCCTGTGCTGTTTGGAGTCATAGACTAATACTAAAATTTCCTTACATGTTCCCACTTTCATAGTGGGTAGCTGTTCCAGCTTTGACCTGGAAGTACTACCCTTATTGAAGCTTTGGTAACTGTCATGCCCACAAGGCAGGGCTGAGACAGGAGCCCTTCAGACCTGAGATCTAGGTGTGCTAGCTCTCTTGGTTCTTGGATCCTGGATGCTGGAGGTAGACAGAGCGGAGTTTTCCAGAGAATACTGCTGGACTGCACTACACCTTTCCCAGACCCTATAACCTATAGCTTTACTTGTAAGTTACCCCACAAAATAAACCTCCCATTTAACTACATGGAGTTGCCTTAATACTACAACCAATACACTGTGTATTGGTCCCTATATTTATTTCTATTTTCTTGTGCCCTATAAGTCTATTAGGTCAAATCCCAACATTAGCAAAGTTCATTATGTATCTTCAAGGTAAATTTATTTTAAATGCTAGCTTACCTCCTGAGAGTGTATGTGTGTCTGTGTGCATCTGTGTGTCTGTGCATTGTGTATGCAGACAGCTTCTAGTCTTGCAAATCAGTAGTAGATATATAAAGCAGAATTCTTAGTTAGATTTGGTTGTTATTATTGTTACTTTTCAGTTTTAAAGTTTTCTAGGGCAATCAATGCATCAGAGGTCCAGAAGGAAAAGTTCTCTAGGGATTGCACTTGTACTTAAAAAATTCTGTACTCTTTATAACTCAGAATTTCAGCCTCTGTCAGTCTGTATGGAAATGGATGACTGAATAAGGGATGCCCAGTTTCCCACTATCTAAAACACACTTTATTTTAGGCCTTATTTAGAAAGTAAAAGCACTGTGATGTAAGGAGGCCAGCCTCCATCACTGGAGGATCCTCAGAGGGAATGCATAGCCTTCAATAGAGTGGACTTATACATCTGCTTTTGTGACTGTTTTTCTGCAGGCTTATTGGAATATTTCATCTGCAAAAATGAGCCTCAGTCCTATTATGATAATCAATCATGAACATTCTCTGTATAATCAAAAATTTTTGGAATGTCCAATTTACTAATGCTTTTAACTAAATCAATAACATGTGTGTGAAATGGCTTAAATGCAATATTAAAATATATTGATGTTTTTAAAGGTGTAAATGGTATACAAGCCTTTTTAGAAAAACAAACAAACAAACAAAAACAAGCTTGGTTTGTAACTCAGGGAAGGAATAAGAAAGACACTCTTTAAAACATCTGATGGATGTTGGTATTACATTGAAATTCTAAAAAAAAAAAAAAAAAAAAAAAAACCAGACTGATTTCACATTCCACAGAGGACAGAGTCTTTTTCAAGTAAGAGGCAAAAGGGAAGAGAAAAAGACCTAATGCCAGCTGCCAGGCTCCCTGGTTAGGATCCAAGCATTACTTTTAAATGTATGAAACCAGAACATCAAAAGATAGCAGCAGAAGATATTCAGGTGGAGTGGAAATTTTGATACAAGCTTGGTGACTTATTTTCCTCCTGGAAAAATGAGTGAATGTTTTGCAAGCTATACCTTGGGACTCAATTTACATAGAGGCTCATTTACTTAGGGAACAGTCAGCAAACAGTATAACAAAAAGAGCCCCCCTCCCTCAGATGCTCTGGGATGCTCTAACTCTGCTTTCTGCCCTCACACTTTCATCAGCTTGCAAGCTACAGATACCCCACAGGCTGCATGACTGAAGGGAGGACATGGTGGGGCCTCAACCAGCACCAAGGAGGAGACTGTGTACTTTCCTGAAAGATTTTGCAATCTGTATATCTGAAATTTTTGAAGCCTGGGACAGAGGTGTGTTTTCTAACAGAGCCTGTAAAAAAATTTCACATGAAGATCTCATCATGAATATCCTAGTAGACCATCATACAGAAAGCAGATATATGTACAGAAAATGATATAGAACAGATGGATCAATGTACAGATTGTAGATATGTTCTAAGAACTATTTGCATCGCTGTGGTTAAATCCCAAGATGAAATATTAGCTGGAAACTTTGACCATAACAAGAGTTGCAAATCAAAATCATTCATATAAAAGTTGTAGCCAGGCGGTGGTGGCGCACGCCTTTAATCCCAGCACTTGCGAGGCAGAGCCAGGTGGGTATCTGTGAGCTCAAGGCAGGCCTGGTCTCCAAAGCAAGTTCCAGGAAAGGCACAAAGCTACACAGAGAAACCCTGTCTTGAAAAAACAAAAATAAAAAAATAAAATAAAATAAAAAATAAATAAATAAATAATTTATAAAGCAAAAAAATGTAATTTTTTAAACTATATTTCTGTGTAATAAATACTCAAAAATATGTGGACCACTGGTCTAGACTGTTTTAGGATGATTGCCATTAGAAGTAAAAAGAGAGGACACAAGGATTTTTCCTTCTTTGTGTTGTTTCTTATATTTTTAGTAGCGATTATTTAGTAGGAAGTCCATAATTTTGATACTACTTTCCTATGCATTTCAGATGACTTCTCAAAATTCCAGAACCAAAACAGAGTCTTTCAGATGCCCTATGACAGAATTCCTACTCTGTTCCTTTTAGTGTCACAGCCATTAGTCACATGCTCTGGGCACTTGAAATGTGGCTAACACAACCAAAGAAGTTAATTGTTAATATCATTTAATTTAAATAAATTTTAATTTTAATGACTTTTTTGAGTAATAGCTATAGTATCTGAAGATACTAAAGGAAAATCAAGTCTGAGTCTCATTAAATGTCTCCTGTTCCACATTCAAAACACAGATTTTTTTAATCCAAATTCCCTTACACACTAATCAGGCAATTCTACAGTGAAAAATACTGGCTGCCTATCTCCTAATATAATTGAGTCCTAACACTATCTTTCTGGTCAACATGTTGGACCTCACAAATTGAGGCCTCAATTCCCAAGAATCCCCTCTTCACTTCAGATACCAGTCAATGTATGACTGAATAAAAGTATGAGCATACATAACCCACTTAGAAAGGCTACAGATGAAAACATACATAGGGTGAGGTCTGGGAGAAGGTCCCAGGATTTTGTTCCTTCTGGAAGTACTAATCTCCAGGAATTTCCAACTGTCCAGCTATCAGACATTCACTAAACGTTTTGCTTTGGAGTTTTAAAGGAGATCTCATTGAACAGACAGGATAGAAGCAGGACTAGCCTTGTAAAAATATAACTGATATAACTGGACCAATGTATGTAATGCAATGTTCACAGACTGGCTGCAGGAAGCCAGCAAGGTCTGTCTTTACATTCTTCTTTGCCCCCTCTATGCAGAATCTTCTTTGAAAAGGTATGGGTAGGGTACCTGTGGAATGATGAGGGTCTCATAACTTATTATTAGACATGATTGGATAATCAATAACTGCAGATGAAAACATAGATGATAAATAGATATGTAGATAGATAGGTAGATAGATAGATAGATACATAGATAGATAGATACATAGATAGATAGATACATAGATAGATAGATACATAGATAGATAGTTAGATAGATAGATAGATAGATAGATAGATAGATAGATAGATAGATAGATAGATAGACAGATAGTTATCAACAGAAGTCTGGAGTATACAACTTCATTAGCTGTAATTGGAGTGACCACAGTCAGGCATCACCACCACCAGCTACTCCAGGTATGTAATTAACCCTAGTGCATACATTCCATTTTCCTCATGTGATTTGGTTGATGTATACACGAAACCAAAAATACAATAAAGATAGAGTTGTCTTAAATTTATCATCTCAAAAAAAATCGATATTTTCCTAACATCCTTTCTCTTACTGATGCAATCCCTGAGACATCTATTTTTATTAGACAACATTGCTTATTATGCTTTGATTTATCATTTTCTATTCCTTCTATTCCTACTATTCTGCTGTGCTCTATATTTTGGTAAATTAACATTTGGGTAACTTATAGCTAACATTTTACCAAATATCTCAATGACAAAACCTTAGAAGTTTATAAATTATCCAGGCTCTTCCAAGATCTGAGCTTCTAGGATAAAAATAAAGATAAATAAGTGTGTGTGTGTGTGTGTGTGTGTGTGTGTGTGTGTGTGTATGAAAACCTTATATACATACATATATATATATCATACATACATACATACATATACATATATGGAAAATTATTGATGTGATGCAAAAAATATAAAAAATCAGTTCACAAAGAACTATATACAATAAACCTAAATACAACTATAAAATGTAGATTTCATTTTTAGATAAGGAAAAATAGATGAGACTATATATTATGCAAAGAAGATTATTTTCTACTCTCCATTTCAATTTCCTTCAAATTACTATCAATAAGAGTAAATTTTGTAATAATTAAGTTCACCTGAAAGAAGAAAAGAGTGTGGGAACTCTTACATGAAAGAAGAACGTCTCAAGTAAAACTAAAAGCAGAAGCAGAAAACGGACAGCAACAGCTAAAGTGGAAGAATTTTTTATGCCCTTGACAAGGAGGAATAAAAATACATTAAGTAAGATGGAAAGCTGTCTGTCTCCAAGACGGAAAATTGAAGGGACAGAAACTGCTAGAAAAGGGATAATTTATCTTCCACTTCAACTTTGAAGAAAGTGGGTGGAGAGCAGAGAGGAAGCTCTTTACAGATGAGAAAAAGATTTGAGGGTAGTGGACACAGGCAAGCTTCTGCTATGTCCCAGTCAATATGGAGGTATTAAAGTGACATTATTTATGGATCCACAGAAGCTGCCAAGGCAAAGGCAGTATCATGGAGAGAAAATATCCACTGAATGGGAGTGAATCCTACTGACACAAAGGGCTGCTGGGAAATCAGTAGTAACATATTTCACAGGGCCCAACAAATTCAACAAAGACATAAAAACACAAACAAGATGTTTGATTCAATAGCTCTCCAAAGCTATTGTCAAAGGACAAAGTACTCCTTGCGATCATTAGAAATGCTTTGATGTTTCTTGCAAATTTCTCTCCTTCTCTGCATCTATAGATGAGACTGCTGAAAAGCAGTCTTCATTGATAGGATGTGGGATTTCAAACTGGAGCATGGATTGTATAGATGAGGTCATTCCTCCACCAGACTTCCTGGAAAACCTGTTCAAGTATTTACGAGAGTACATGTCATGAGTTTTATATCAGACAGGTGTTGTATGTGGAAAATTATTTCTTCTTAGTTATTCTTCCTTTGCTGACAGGGAAAGTGACACTTGCACCTAGGGCTTGGGAAATAAAAACTGAGTGTATTATTATTTATATGTTGAGTCACTTGGAAATGGAATGCATTTGTAAGGGGAGAAACAAAGTTTTCTTTAAATTTTGTTAAATATTATTTCAAAGCTGAAATACTTGACTATTCTATTGATCCAGTAGAATTTTACTGGTGTTCACTGTGTTTATTAAACAACTATTGTACTTTCTAAATACTATAATAACCACTATACAAAACAGAACAGTTTAATAAGAAAAGTGGTAGTTAATATTCATGACTTTTTATCATATGTCAGTTTCTAAGCTAGGTTTTACATAAATGGCTACATCTCATCTTTACCAAATTGCAAGTAAACAGACTAAGCAACTGGTCTGTGTGAAAGGCTGCTATTCAAATTCTGCTAGAATTTATAAAAAGAGCTAATATCAATACTCCTCAACTTGTTCCACACAATAGAAACAGAAGGAACATTGCCAAACTTTTTCTATGAGGCTACAGTTACCATGATATCCAAATCACACAAAGATGTAACAAAGAAAGAGAATTACAGACCAGTCTCCCTTGTGAACATTGATGCAAAAATACTCAATATAATAATGGTAAACTAAATTTAAGAACACATCAAAGAAACATCTATCATGATCAAATAGGCTTCATCCCAGAGATTCAGGGATGGTTCAAAATACAAAAAAAAAAAAAAAATCTGTTAATGTAATCAACCATATAAACTGAAAGAAAAAAAAACACACGATCATATCATGAAATGCTGAAAAAGCCTTTGACAAAAGCCAATACCCCTTCATAATAAAGATTCCAGAGAGATCAGGGATACAAGGAGCATACCTAAACATAATAAAAAGCAGTATACATTAAGCCAACAGCTGACAGCCAACATCAAATTAAATGGAGAGAAACTCAAAGCAATTCCACTAAAATCAGAAACAAGAAAAGGCTGTCCACTCTAGATCTATTCAATATAGTACTTGAAGTTATAGCTAAAACTGATGGGTGAATGTCTTTCAGTACACTGCAAATATGTGTTGCTCTGATTGGTTGATAAATAAAGCCGATTGGCCTATGGCAAGGCAGCTTAAGGGCAGGTGGGAAATTCAAAAGGAGAGACAGGTAGAAGGCCAAGAGAGATGCCAGCCAACTGCCCAAGGAGCAACATGCAATGGGACACAGGTAAAGCCACAGAACATGTGGTGGCATATAGATTAATAGTTATGGGCTAATTTAAGATACAAAGGCTAACTAGAAAAAAAAGGCTTGAGGCATGGCCATGCAGTTATAATTAATATAAGCCTCTGTGGGTTTACTTGGGTCTGAGTGGCTGCAGAACTGGTGAGTGAGAGAGAATTGTCCTGACTGTCGACTGGCCAGGACACAAGAAAACTTCAGCTACATAAAGCAATAAGACAACAAAAAAAGATCAAGGGAATACAAATTGGAAAGAAAGACATCAGACGTTCACTATTTGCAGATGATATAGTATACATAAATGACCCCCAAAATTCTACCAGGTAACATTTATAGCTGATAAGTAGGATACAAGTTAACTCAAAACATCAGTAGCCCTCCATATAGAAATGACAAATGGGCTGAGAAAGAAATCAGAGGAACAACACCCTTTACAATAGCCACAAATAATATAAAATACATTGGAGTAACTCTAACCAAACAAACAAAAGACCTGTATGATAAGAACTTTAAGTATTTGAATAAAGAAATTGAAGGAGATATTAGAAGATGGAAATATCTCCCATGCTCATGGATTGGTAGGATTAACATAGTAAAAATGTCCATCTTGTCATAAGCAATCTATAGAGTCAATGCAATTCCCATCAAAATCCCAACACAATTCTTCTCAGACTTGGAAAGAACAATGCTCAACTTAATATGGAATATCAAAAAACACAAGATGGCTAAAACAATCTTGTACAATAAGGGAACTTCCAGAGGTATTACCATCCCTGATTTCAAGATCTACTATAGAGCTATAGTAATAAAATAGCTTGGTATTGGCATAAGAACATACACATGAATCAATGGAATTGAATCAGAGACCCTAACATAAATCCACACACATCTGATTTTTCATAAAGAAGCCAAAAATATACAATGGAAAAAGGAAATCATCTTCAATAAAGGTGCTGGCATAATTGGATGGCAGCATGTAGAAGAATGCAAATAGATCCTATCTACCACCCATGCACAAAACTCAAGTCCAAGTGGATCAAAGACCTCAACATAAATCCAGTCACACTGAACCTGATAGAAGAACAAATGGGAGGCAGCTTTGAACTTATTGGCACAGGAAAATACTTCCTAAATATAACACCAGTAGCATAGACACTGAGAGCAACAGTTAATTAATGGGACCTCTTGAAACTGAGAAGCTTCTATAAGGCAAAGGACACTGTCAATAAGACAAAATGGCAGTCTATGGAATGAGAAAAGATCTCCACCAACCCTACATCTGACAGAGGGCTAATCTCCAAAATAAAAAAAAATAACTCAAGAAACTAGACATCAAAATGCCAAATAATCCAGTTAAAAAGTCAGGTACAGCTGGGCAGTGGTGGCACATGCCTTTAATCCCAGCACTCAGGAGGCAGAGCCAGGTGGATCTCTGTGAGTTCGAGGCCAGCCTGGTCTCCAAAGTGAGTTCCAGGAAAGGTACAAAGCTACACAGAAAAACCCTGTCTCAAAAAAAAAAAAATAAATAAATAAATAAAGTTGGGTACAGATCTAAATGAAAATTCTCAACAGAAGTTCTCAAATAGCAGAGAAACACTTAAAGAATTGTTCAAGAGCCTTTGCTATCAGGGAAACAAAAATCAAAATGACTCTGAGATAGCATTTTATACTTGTCAGAATGGCTATGATCAAAAACACTAATGACAGCCTGTGGTGGGAGCACAAACTTGTACAGCAACTTTGGAAAGCAGTATGGCAGTTTCTCATCAGATTGGGAATCAATCTACCTCAAGACCCAGCCATATATATATATATATATATATATATATATATATATATATATATATATATATATATATATATATATATGAGGCTGTGGAAATCACTCTGCATAAATAAAATGCTGATTGGCCAGTAGCCAGGCAGGAAGTATAGGTGGGACAAGCAGATAAGAGAATTCTGGGAAGTGGAAGGCTGAGGCACAGAGCCACTGCCAGCCACTGCCATGACAAATGAGATGTAAGGTACTGGTAGGCCATGAGTCACATGGCAAAATATAGACTGATAGAAATGGGTTCATTTAAGATAGAAGAACTAGATAACAAGAAGCCTGCTACGGCCATACAGTTTGTAAGGAATACAAGTCTCTGTGTGTTTACTTGGTTGGGTCTGAGCAGCTTTGGGATGGGTGGGTGAGAGAGATTTGACCTGACAGTGGGCTAGGCAGGACCAGAAAAACTCTAGCTACATATATTGGCATATACCCAAAGGATGCTCAATCATACACAAAGTCACTTGAACAATTATGTTCACAGCATCATTATTCAGATTATTCATATCATTATTATCCAGAACATGGAAACAACCTAGATGCCCCTCAACCAAAGAATGGATGAAAAAAAAAATGTGGTACATTTACACAATGGAGTATTACCTAGTGATTTTAAAAAAAAAATGACATCATGAAATTTGCACGCAAATGGATGGAACCTGTTGCTAGAAATCTATAAAGGTCTTTTAGTATAAAATCTGAAAGCCAGATATTGGGGGGAAATACTGAAAGATCAGTGAGCTAAGGGAACAAGCCACTGCCATCTCTCACCTCTAGGACTCCTCATCCTGAAAATCCTCTAGTTCCTGTCTCCTCACGCCTTATATACCTTTCTCTGCCCAGCCATCACTTCCTGGGATTAAGGGCATGTGTGCTTCCCAAGCAAAGGCATGAGATCTCAAGTGCTGAGATTACAGGTGTGTGATCGCCAAGTGCTGGGATTACAGGTGGGTGCCACCACTGCCTGGCTCTGTTTCTCTTCTAGACTGAGTAGTCAGTTTCATGTAGTTCAGGGCGGCCATGCTTTGTCGACTCCCATGGGAGGCCTCACCCTTTCTGAGGAGTGGATGAGGCAGTAGAAAGGAGGTGGGGTGAGGAACGGGAGGAGAGGAGGGAGGGGAAACTGGAAGTGGTGTGTAAAATAAATAATTTAAATAAAAATATTTTTCAACTGAAAAAAAAAAGAAAGGCTGCTATTCAAACCATAGGTTTAGTGAATTCCACAGTCTACATCCTTGTCATTGTCCATACTATACATTCAGATTTGAGAAAAAAATATATTGCTTTGTCTAGGAACAAGTGGTTCTCAACCTTCCTATTGCTGCAACCCTTTAATGCAGTTCCTCATGTTGTGGTGACCCCCCCAACCATAACATTATTTTCATTTGCTACTTCATAACTGTAATTTTGCTACTGTTATGAGTCATAAGATAAATATTTTTGAAGATAGAGGTTTGTCAAAGGGGTTGTGACCCACAGGTTGCGAAATGTTGGCTTAGAATTCTCCATCTCAAATGTATTCATGCAATATCATGTATTATTTTATTCTGCATGTCTATGGAATATGGCCTACATTATATACAAGTATTGGGTGGGAGTTACAGGAGCTAGGGATTCAACATGGTGAGTAAAGTGCTTGCTGTGCAGGTGAGAGAATCTGAGTTTGCATGCACTCATGTAAAAGCTGAGGAGGAAGCCACAGGAACATCCCTGGATCCATGTGACCAGCCAGACTACCCAAATCAGTGAGCTTTAGGTACAGAAAGGGACTCTGTATTGAAAACATAAGGCTGACGAAGACATCCTGACATCAGCTTTTTGCCCCCACATATGTGCACACACATTCATGATTGCTTACACACACACACACACACACACACACACACACACACACACTTGCATATATCAGATATGTAAACACAATCATACAAGCAAATAGCCCTGTAAAACACACCCATAAAAAAAGTTTAAAATTTGTTTATCAATAAACAAAAGCCACAAAACACCTGTACCAAATTAAAGAAAAATAAGCATGCAAATAGTAATATTATAGCCCACCTATCAAGAAACAATTCATAGTAAATGCTGATTTGTTTTAATTCTCAAATTTCTAGTCTTGAAAGATATTAAAACTAATACCTTGTAAACATACAAACAGGCAATTTTAACCTTCTCAAGAGAGTACAAATAGCAATTGTGTTTGGAGTGGGCATGGGACAATTATATTTTGTCCTCAACAATACTATCAAAAATATACTTTTTTCTAAGAAACTTCCCTTCTAATTACATATGAAAAGAAAATAACAGGTACCAATGTGAAATGTTTATCCATAAGGAGGTTAATTACAGAGCTGATTTTAAAATGAAAAAAAAAAAATGAACACAATATAAATGTCCCAAAATATGAAAACCTCAAATAGAAGGCCAAATATAACAGGAAATTCTATAGGGATTAAAGCCATGTTCTTTAGAAATATTTAGGAAAATATGAAATATACATTGTTAAATAAAAAGGCAATGTGTAAAATAAATGTGCCTCCAGGTTTCAATTTGTATTCATGTTTATGTATTCATATATTCGTATGTATTCATGTGCAATGAATTTGTCAATATAGACATTAAAATGTCAGCAACTTCATGCAAGGAAATGCCAGTAGTGTTTAAGTAATAAGGTTATAAATGATTGGGATGGCCTCCACATGCTCCAGTGAAGAATAGTTGAAATCAGAAAAAATGCACTTCATTCCAAAAAAGAGAATGAGCTTTGAAAATTCATGAAGGTAGTGTTAGGCTATCTGGAAAGTGCAGAAAAAGAAACAGACAACATGCCACGAAAATGTCAAAGGTGGAAAGTGTGAAGCTAAACACAGCTCCAGCCATGTGCTTCCCTGATCAGAGCTGAGGATGTCAGAGCCTCACTCAGCAAACAGGGAATCCAAATGTTTCTGGTAATTGTGGGTTTCAGTAAGTTAGTGAATATGTCAGCAATGGAGAGAATCCTAGATTATCACTTCATGTCTTTTGAGTTCAAAAGGCAGTGTCTAGACATAATCTTATGAAAGATCCTATTATTAAAACTAAGATGCATTTGGGTCCTAAGAGACAACCAAAGTCAGGGAGCCTAACTTCAATCTGCTCCAGTGCTGAGCTGAGAGACAGTACTGGGCATCATTGTGAAACAGAAGAATAGGGCACCAAGAAGCTGGAGAATTTAGACAGCAGGAATCTTAGTTGAAGCAGTGACATGCATGGGTCAACACAGTCCTGTACTGAGTCTGGAAACAGAACTCATCAACTGAGTAACCCGGGAATTTGATGGTGCTATATTTAAGCTCAGTCTCTTTATCAACCTTACAGCCATTTACTAGTGTTGCTGCTGTAGAGTTGTAGAACTATGATGTTTCAGTTGTCTGCCATCCATGGCTGTGCCTCTCCAGCAGTATGATTAATATTATATTGCAGAAGTCCAAAAGCTTTTATATCAGTAGTGTGCTTTCTTCCCACACTCACAGTGCATTTGGAAAATATGACCCCTCAAGAACATTAGTGACCACATAGGTGGTACCCTCTAGAGAATCTCATGAAGAGGAGAGAACCAGAGAACTAGCTCAGCCAACAGATTACAAAACTAAGGATGGGCAGCAGAAACCACTGAAATACAAAGAAGAAAACTATGAAAGTGAAGACATCAAATACATATAGTCCAGGCTCAGCATTGACATAAACCATAGCAAAGAGTTCATATACTCAACAGACCCTTCCCTTCTGATGTATACAACTAGTCTCCAAGTCTTCATGTTTCCCCTATCTTTCTATTTATTACATTTTGAGCAGTATATTAGTTTTTCACTGTTTCTTTAAATAACTGTTCTTATTTTCCTTCATATAGTCACCTAATTTTTAAAATATATTTCTCCTTTTAAGATAATCTTCCTTTCCTCTTTGTTTTTTGTTTTGTTTTGTTTTGTTTTTCCTTTTTCACTGTGTTCACACACATCTGCATTTTTTCTTGCCATTACATTTTAGCAAATTTTACTTTAATCTTAATTTTTAACTGCTGGTTATTGTTTTTATCTTTAGTACCATATTAGATTTTTCTAATTTTGTTTTGAAACTCCTTTGGTTCTTAGATTGTCTCAAATATATGTGTATGCTTAATAATAAATGTAGTCTATATTAATTACTTTTATTTTATTATCTAATATGTTTGATTTCAGAAGAGAAGAGAATCCAGGCCACTCACTACTGAAGCCACAATACTCCTATATAAGATTTCATAGAAAAGTCACGTTCAGTTAGCAGACCCAGAATGTTGACTGAGATGCATAACACAAAGACAGTATGAGGAAAAGCTACAGTACAAGAGAACAACATCAACAAAAATAGAACATTATAAAGCATGCTCATGAGGCTGAGAAGAGATTAGGTAGGAAGATGACTGCGAGAGAGTCCTGGATTTGAAGGTCCTAGAAATAGAGCCAATGCAAACACTTTATGTTAATAAAGAAGGGATGCTGAGCAATGAAATCTCAACAGAGACCATGGCCAGGATCTCCGTGCTCCCCTTTAATGCTCTGATTCATCCACTTAGAGCATTTCTCCTCCACCTACCTCTAAACCATCTCTTCTTTTAGGTACTAAAAAATCTAATAAATCAGTTCCAAAGTTTCTGCCTTTAAAGGCTTTGCAACTAGAAAGGAAATACCCTCATAAGTTTATTCAACCATACCCTTCTCTGATTTTCACTCAAAATTGTAAAGAAATCCTGGGATCATATTCTGTAAAATGGTAACAGAAAACTTTCAGTTTACTCAATGAAATACAATTTATAGTTAACTGGTTAATTTATAGTTAACTGGTTAATTTCTCATTGGACTAGTCCCACTGTATCTTCTTACATACCCATTAAATAACCGATTTCTCATTGGTCTTCCAAACAATTTCCAGTGCCAACTGTCTTTGTCCTGTCTCGCTGTCAAAATGCTCCTGGCCTTCTATATCAGACACTACCTTCCAAAAAGCTCCACACAGATGGAATCCTTTGCTCCTCTGACATTTTATTTATAGGGTTTTTCTTTTATTCCTAGGAGCTTTGCAGACCCCTATATTTTTCTTCTTTCTCTCTTTCTTTCTTCCTTCCTCCCTTTCTTTATTATTTTTGGTTTTTTTGTTTTTGCTTTTTTTCGAGACAGGGTTTCTTTGTGTTGTTTTGGTGCCTGTCCTGGATCTGGTTCTGTAGACCAGGCTGGTTTCAAACTCACTGAGATCTGCCTGGCTCTGCCTCCCAAGTGCTGGGATTAAAGGCATGCACCACCACTGCCAGGCTCTCTATATTTTTATAAATTAATGTATCACAAAATTCCTCCCAAAAGATACAATAGAAAATAAATAAAGAAAACTTAAGTGAGGTGACAAGACCTTTAATGAGTCTATAAATATAATATGAAAACAGTTTATAAAAACTATTAAAATAAATTCTGCTAGAACCACCGAGGCAGCGTCATTGACGGAATCATTCACTTGCTTATTCATTAATGTTATTGATATAAAGTAGTACTTTTGAAACTAAAATCTCAAACCATGTTAGTTATAAAGTCACTTTAATGACACCCATTAAAATTTTAAGAAATTAATAGAAAAGTAAAAATAAGGAAATCATTACAGTATATGATAAGCAGTATTGTATTTTTGAAACTCTTGTGTGTATACATACACATGTGAACATTTATTGGATTGTGAAGCAGAGCAATTTTTGACATATGTCGTGACCAAAAATACTTGAAAGACATTTATTTCTAAAATGCGATATATCCCTGTCATATCTAAGCTCATAAAAGAATGTGGCATGCTACTTCCTGAATTGCTCAAAATTTCTATGTCCTGTAGAGAGTCACTTTTTCCTCATGTCCATCACCAGCACTATAAGTCAGATTTCCTTTCAGATATAATTTTATCACAGTGTAGGTCATGAGCACATGAACCATGTTAAGATGTAAGAGCTGAGATGTCAGCTCCATTCACCTATGAGACCATTCATCTGCTACTTTGGCAACCCCAAAGCCTGAGCAATTCAACCCATACTCACATGACATGATAAATTATCCTGGCCTTTGAATCTTCAGTATTGTGCTTGGGCATAGAAGCAATCACAAATACTGAACTTGTAGAAATGTAGGGGACTTTCAAATTATATTCATAATACAACTATATAGGTTGTCAAATTACACCATTCAAGAAAAAGGCTATGTCTTTTTGCTGTTTATACCGCTGCCCTCTGACCAACATGGGTTCATAGTGAGAGCTCAGTAAGGTTTGATTGAATGGATTTGTTTGAGAAACCTTAATATGGAAAATGTATTTCACATCCCCTTAGGTCCATTTCAGCCTAAGATCTAATTATCATCATTGTTTTAAAGACTTCTTCTAGATCACTATAGGCAGGCTCTTGACTATGACACTTAAAACTTGTGAATCAAATTTGGAAACACTTAGATCACAAGGTTCCTTCTTCTTAAAATCTCCTATGTATTCAATTCCATCATTCTATCAATCCCTTCTTTACCCCAAATCCTCCAATCTTGGTAACATAATAGACCTCTGAAGCATTTTCTCCTACAAATTGGTGCTATCAAACTTCTCCAGAAATAAATGGCTTTATCTTTAGGGTAGGGAATGTTATCCTGCAATACATGGCAAGCTACCACAGATCAAAGTATAGTGGTGCTCACAAAAGTACAGGTGTTACCAAGAAGGGCTGAAGATTCAGATAAACCAGGTTTGGTTCTTCCCGATTCTGCCACCACCAACCAACTACTGGAGTAATGACTGCAGTTCCATGAAGGCATTCATAAAAGGGTGAAACAAAATACACTTGGAAATGTATTGGCACATTTGCCACCACACAGAAAGGACTTGGCATATACAGCATAGTTCTTATCGGACCATTACTATTGTTATTGGGCTGAGAGTTCAGCAGTAATGCCAGCAGAATTATTCTTCAGTTGAGCCTTGACAGACAAGTAAGAAGCCTTTGCATAAAAATTTATGAATACTAACATTTATAAAGATGCTTTCCAATCTGAGAAGACGGCTCACTCAATAAAGCATTTGCCCTATAAGCATGAGGACCTGAATTTGATCTCAGAACCACATAAAAAAAAAAAATCCAGGGATGATGCCACATGTTTATAATCTTGGTACTGAGGAGGCAGGGGCAGACAGATCTAGGGGCTACTGACCAGCCAGCCTAACAAAACCAGTTCATTCCAGGCAATAAGAGACCTTGTTTCAATGTGGATAATACTTAAGGCTGCCCTCTAGTCTTATCAGAGTGTAACACCCTCCCTACCTTACAGGGAACTTTTAAACTCAAAGATGCATGAGGGTGTAAACTCAGTATCTAAAGAGGCCAGGCAGAACAGAGGCTGGTGGAGATGGAAATTCTTTGAGTCTGTTCATTGCATGCCCACTGTATAAGTTCTTTTCACTTTAACTTGCTCAAAATATGCTGAGGACACCACAAGGAGTGAATATTTGTAGTTTACTAAAACCATTCATACCAAAGACCATTCAATAAAGATACCTGCTGGAAAGCCAGACTATCTGTGTTCCTTCCATCCCTAGGACCCACTTGGTAGAAGGAAAGAAGTAACTCCCCGAAAGTTGTCCTGTGATTCCCACACATGTGTCATGGCAAATGTACCCCCTCCTCACATGTGCATGCACAACCTACATAAAAAACAAATGTAAAAAAGTTTTAAAGAAAACATATTGAGATAAAAATTAATTTATCAAGGAAATTAAATACCTAGCTAGAAAACTTATATCTGATAGAATCATTTCAATATCAAATTCAAAGGAACTCAAATAATCTCAGTCATCTGTGAGATTCATGGGTGTATAGTTGAGCTAAGGAAAACAGATTTGAGGAAGTCAGGGATGGTCCCAGTGGGAACTATTCCAGCTAAGCTGGAGGGTGCCCTATGAACCAAACTGTGAGACACAGAGGAGATGGAGACATGGAGGAGAGGCTGAGCTGTGAAGGAGTAGTAAGCATTGTGTCTTACCACAGCCCATGCTCCAGTAGCCTGTAACTGTTTGCCACAGGTCCACTCAGCCATGAGCCAGGAGGCAAAAGATCATTGCTCCTGTGTTGTGTGATGTTTTGTTTGTGTTCTAACAAATAAAGCTTGCCTGCAGATGAAAGGGTAGAGCTAGCCACTAGTTAACCTTACAGGCCAGGCAGTGGTGGCTCACACCTTTAAATCCCAGCACAATCTGGAGGTGGAGACAGGGATATAAGGTGGGTGGAGACAGGATCTCTGACCCATTCTGTCTGAGGATTCATAGAGGTAAGAAGTCTCTAGTGCCTACTGCTCTGCTTCTCTGGTCTTTCATGTTATTATCCTGATATCTGATATCTGATTTTAATCAATAAGACCAATTAGGATCACACTTCAGTCCTGCAGTCCAAAGAGACCACCCATCCTGGGAAAAGGCAAAGGAGGTAAGGGTAAAATATAACTGGTATTTAAGAGGAAAACTTAAAAACCCATAGAGCTGTGTTGGTCATCTGCCCCTCACTGTCACATGCACCTGAGATAGATCAACTCACACAGAGAAAAGGTCTGCTCTGTACATTGTGTTCTAGGTTTCAGCCCTGCCTTAATTGGCTCTGATGTTGAGTCTGTTGTGAGGCAGCATAAACACTGGGGGAATATGATTCAGCCAACTATTTACCTAATAGTGGTGGGGATCCAAAGGGACCAAGAAGGGATCAGGCTCCCATTATGCCCTTCAAGGGCATATCCCCAGAGACTACAAGACCTCCCACTGGCTCTGTCAAGGATTTGGTCATTTTCCATGGTCTGGGAGCTTTTGACACATGGTTCTTTGGAGGAATTTATCCAAGTCACAGGTGTCATCAAACATCCTGCCTATGAGTTCCCAAAAGTTAGAGCCATCTAAATGCTATTTGTTTTCTCGGTGAATCAAGAGACTAGTCTGTCAAGTAAAGATGGACTGATGGGTTCACAGTGGGTTAAAATGATTGTATTGGCAAACTTGGGCTCTTGGTTTTCTAAGAACTATTTCACTGCATCATTTCAGTGATCTTATTCATCGTTTGCTGATTGCTCTTCTGAGATTTCCCTAGATGCTTTCACTACCTCAAGATGTTGTAAGATTTACAATTTGGCCATCCATCTGGCCTCCTGGGCATCTCTTCTGAAGATGCATATAACTTTCAAAATAGAATTCAGGGTTTAAAGGCTCCTGAACTACTGTAGCCCATTTCATCAATCTGGTAAGTGCTTTTTCTGTTCCTTATGCTTGAATGTAAATTGGATTAAAACACACACACACACACATTAGACTCTTCTATGTGACAATGTGTCAGAGAGGAAATTAAGAAGGAAAGACAGCAGTGAAGGAAAGAAAGGTGGGAGAAGAGGAGGGAGAGAGGGGTACTTAAGCAAGCAGAACTGCTGTTGTGCTCTCCAAAAGATAGACGGTTGCTGTGAACATGATTTCTGCATCTGTAGTTTGCTAAAATTAAAGTAGGATGTAGGGAGGAAAGGAATCTAATTTCCATTTAAAGTTGCCATTGCTGGAAGTTGTACAGTATTCTTTGTCACATCTGCAGGTGATGGACCTGCAGTGCTACCAAGCTGTGGTAATTCAAAGGAGGCCAGGGGCAAGGGAAACATAAAACTCACATCTGCCAAAAGCCACGTGAGCAGGGGGCTGGCCAGAGAAGCATGGCAGGAGAGCAGCAGGGTGCAGTGATGATGTGGTCATCCACTGCTATCAATGGCACCTGCCTGGGTAATAGGAAATGGGGAGGGTGAGGAGGTTTCTTTGGGTTTTTCTCTGAGGAGACTTGTGAGCGGATGAAGCTGCACACTCACAGTTCAATGTTTTCCTGATTCTTGTGAAGTCCAAAAAATGCTCTCCCACCCACATTTCAAAAGAGAAATCATGTTCCATTGTATTCTAAATAGAAAATACACAGCTTGGTCCTGAAACATAAACTGAACACTGTTTTCTTTTGTTTTGTTTTTATATGAAACCCTGTTATTTATTTGCTGGCTATAATGGTGATTTTGTCTCAGAATAAGGACAGAGTGCTGCAGTGGAAGTAAGGTGACCTGATACTGCCTTGGGCTCCTGTCTTGTCAGGTGGGGCATGAGCATCAAGCAGAGAACACAGGGTCCATCAGCACCAAACACTTTATCTAGGAAGAGGGGTTGAATGGATCGTCATCTCAAACAGCTCTCAGGAAAGGTTGCCATGATAAAATGGGTCCCAGTTTCTGCCTTTCTCATGATAAGTATGACCTTTTATGGCTCTTGGTGATGCAGATCTGACTTCATTCCCTGGCTTCTCTTCTACCTTCAGTGGCAAAAATATCAGCCTTCTTCAGTAACTCACACAGTTTTGGGGAGGTTTAGTTTTAGTAATCTGAGAAATACTGACAATTATACGGACCAATGAGAAAATTAAATGTATTAAAGTCAACAAAGTGACACAAATACTAAAAGAAAAATACATAAATTATATTGAAATTAGAGATTTTTATCCTTTGAAAGATATTAAGAAAATGAAAAGATACCGAATGATAATAATGTTTTTGAAAGATCAGTTGATGACAGAACCTTATGCAGAAGCCACAAAGTAACATTACAACTCAATAAAACAGGAGTCTAATGAGAACTGCAAAAAGCCTTCACCACAAAATATATGAGCTGCTCATAATCATCTGAAAACATGTTCAGCACCACTAATCATCAAGGGATTTGAGATTAAAGTTTCAATAAGTTGCATCCACACCCATAAGTGTATCTGTAATAAAAAAAGCAAGAAGCAAGAAATACTGATGAAGATGTGGACTGCTGAAACTCTCAGAGGTGGTCCACAAGTCCATAACATTATGCAGAGACTAAAGAAGAACTCTGGGGATTCCTTGAGAAGTTAAAGATAAGCTTATTGTAGGTCTAGGCTGTTCCACTTCTGGTTATCTACTCCAGATGAAATGAAAACACACAGCATGCCTATGGACACTCACTGAAGCTTTAATGTGAATAGCCAAATGTTGGGAACAGCACAAATATCCATTAATAGATAAATAATAAGAGACAAAATATAGTTTATCCACAAAATGGAAAATGACTGATTTGTGGAAATGGAAAATCTGATAAATAAAATATATAGTTCAAAGAAAAAATTGTAATTTCCCATCTCAAAAAAATCATAATTCTGAATGAAAAATTCAGATACAAAGGAACATACAATGTATTACTTCACTTACATACTTTTCAAATACAAACTAATCAGAATGGCATAGAGTAGAGGCTTGTTTCCTGAGAAAAATCCCAAGGTTGAGGAGAGAGTACATTGTAAAGAGCAGTGTGAGGACACTTCTTGGGAAGAGGGAACATTTGCTATTCCTCAAACTGGAGTTCTCATAGATGTATGTGTGTCTCATGACTCAGTGAGTGGCACAATGTAGGTGGGCAGGGTTCACTGAACATGAGTGGCACCAAGGTAGTGTTCACATAAAAACAAGTGAGAGGTTGGGGTTCCAGAATAGCTCAAAGATCTGAACATTCTATTGAGTATCATTGTTTTACTGTGGTTATTATTATTATCACACCATTGGCTTCTCACTCAGTCTTATGCATATTTCATAATGAGTCTTAGTTCCCAATTACACAAAATAGAATAGCATTGAGCCAAAAGTAGCACTTACTGACTCACTTAAGGAAAGTTCTCATCTGAAAGGAAGGGGTTAAATTAAGAAACATTATATAGGGAGGTAAATTGCAAATATTAAGTATAGTCATTTTGTCATTATTGTTTTTTGTAGCTGTACTAACCCTCACCTCAATGCTGCCACTGCTGTTAATAAGAGAAAAGAAATACATTAAAATCCATGGAGTTCAAACTTCTCTGTTCTAGGCTACACCTGCTAGAAATATCTTAAAACTGGCTGATCAGGTAGTTCATAAAGGGACTTGGGTTCAAAGTCTCAAACTCATCAATGTGCAGTCTTCAACAAACACACAACAGACTCTGGATAAAACTGAACAGTTGTAGGATATGGTTGTGAGATTAATGTAGAAAAAATATACTGTAGTGAACCTTGGATACAGTAATTGCTGGCATCTGTCCTTATGTTGTTTCCATGGTCCGGGATCATGCTTGCTGGTTTGGCCACAGTAAGAAGCCAATTGTGGAGCAATGGATCCATTTACAGCAGGGAAACCGACTGAAGTCTTCTCTACTCACCTGAGTCTTCTCCCCCTTTACTTGAGGTGTTTTGTGTTGAATGTCATGGCAAAACAAGCATGCCCTCCACATTACCACACACTCCACTCCACTTGCTGCAGGTAATTTCATCTGTGCAAGTGCTGCTAGTGATGTGATTATCAGAACTGATGGCCGATCATGTGATCATGTCATCTGATTGTAGTACCACATCACTCTCAATGCATCTTTCTCAACACTTCCAATGGCAGGTGAACACTCTTTGATAATACACAGAAGAATTTTAGGAATTAAAAAAGACTTTTCCATTACTTCCATAATGATAATAGTAATTCTGAATCTTCTCCATATTCATATGAAAGACCCAGGATCATGAAGGAAAGAAATAACAATTAGCTATTTTCTGATAAAGAACAGGGCCAATGGTATCTAGTGAGGAAACTTGAAACACCTCTTCAAAGGCAAGCTTGTTCAAGGGAAAAGTAAGAAGAGCATTTGAGATCTTGACATACAGAAGCAAGCACTGCAATAAATATTAACACAGAAAATGAGCCATCTTGATGGCTCAAAGTCACTCTGAATACAGGAAACTAAAGAACAAAGCTATTTGTTTCCTGTAATGTGGAGATCTCAAAGCATCCACCATGTTTTAAGACACAGGTGAGAATTCTATCAAGTCCAAAGCCATGATGAGAGTGTGAAGTTTTTAATGACAAGAACCAAGCTTTCCCCTCACACTGCTTAATCTGCAGAAATGTCAACATTTTACCTGGTGTTTCAATTAGCAGAAGCAAAATAAATGCTACTTTTGCTCCAGGATGCCAAAATGACCAGCAAGCAGAGCTCGGGGTCTTGATGGGTGTCCTGCAGAGGTTCAGATATGCCTACCCTAAAAATGGTCTGTGCTCCATTCGGACACATTAATCAAGCAAACGATATTGGATTCCATTTAGACATAGAGAAGCTGCTGAGGAAATGAGATTGGGGCTAAACAGTTGGGTTTTATCAAGCTCTTGCCATTCTCAAATCAGAACTGTATCATTCTTACAAAAATGTTACCAGTGTGGCCAAGGAGGATAATCATCTTATCATCAAATAATGTCACTGTTCAGAGAAATCCTTCTCATATGAAAACTATGGAGGTCTTCATAGGAATTACGATGTTTGTGTATCACAGTAATTCTGAGGCCTCAAAAACAGCAGCAAAAAAACAAAAACAAAAACAAAAAAAAAAACCAGTAGTCTGATGATAAAACTTTACTATGTTTGAGAAATGGAATGTGATTTTTTTTCTGTTTTGACTATCATAATCCACATAAGTACTTGTAAAACAATAGTTGTATGAGGTCAGATGTGGTGGGGCACACTTCTAATGCCAGCATTCTAGAGTTTGGCAGGAGTGTACCTATCAATTCCAGGCCAGCTTGAGCTACATGCTGATATCAAGACCAAACCATCTCAAAATAAACAAATAATTTGCATAGGAAATTTTCTTTATTATGACAACAAAACCAGGACCTTCTAAGGAATCATCACTACCCAGTTCTATGCATGATGTCTAAGAAGTGGGGGGACTCTAACTCACATGCCCATGCCCTGTGAATGGGCAATTGCAGCACTGCATTATTAGGGCACACTATCCACTATCCTGCAAATTGCAGCACTGCATTATTAGGGCACACTATCCTGCAATAACTGAAATAACTAAAAGCAAGAAGACCCCCCGATACTCAGCCTAAGCTCCTAGATCCAGAACGACCTGGATTCTCACTGCAGGGCTCACTAACGCCCTGTGCTTCTTTTACATTATTTCATCTTCTGCTCCCTTGTTGTGTGTGTGTGTGTGTGTGTGTGTGTGTGTGTGTGTGTGTGTGTGTGTGTGTGATGTTTTGTTATTGGTAGCAGTCGGTTTAATTCTGTTTTCTGTTTGTTTTTCTCACTCCAGCTGCATTGAGTTGATTTCTGTGACTTGAAATGCAAAGTCCCAACTATTATAGGATGTTCTCATGTTTGAATGTTGGATGGCATGGCTCTATAGTAAGGGATGACCAGTTTATTTTTCACTTGAACTATATGAAAAAAAAATACATGCCAAGTTTTAGACAAGGCTGGGAAACAGGAGAAAAGAAGAAAAGGGGAAGCCTGAGAAGTCACGTTAATGAGTTAATGATGATTAAGGACTAAGGATTTCAAGGGAAGCCTGAGAAGGACTCAAAGAAATGCATTTGACCCAGAAGGAAGATAAGCTGGAAAAGTTTATTGATGATAAAACCCTGGTGAATTTCCATAGTCTCAGTTGGAAAGAATGGAAGCACATTTTCCCTTTCATGAGTAAAAATTGCTTAGAGAAAAAAATGAAAAGATATTTATGTGTTTCTTAATGATACCATTATGACCCCAGTACCCTTCTCCTACCCATTGGTACTTGCAGAAAGGTGGTAATTTACTGGAACCTAAAAATGTACAGTACATTTAATTAAAGGTCAGACAAACATTAAAATGTTTCTCCATCAAATCTGAGACAGTGGAAGGAAGATGACTAGCTCTTCTCAGAACTGTCAGAGTGTTCTTACATTATAGGTTTATTAATGACTCTGGTGATTCTCCCTTTCCCTTAAGCACATGTGGGAAATATATAACAAAGTGATGAAAGCTGAGAAGTATTATCTTGGGCATCCATCATTGCTTTACAGGCTGTCAAAGAGTCCTCACCATAAAAGCACATACAGCAGCACGTTCCCCTCTACCTGCACCAGATAGAACAGAAAACCAGAGAGTTGCCTGAGCATATTGCCAGCTGGGCCCTGCCTAGCTCTCCATTTCCACCAGGCCAGTCTCTTATGCTTAAGTCTAGCCATGTTGAATTACACATGATTCCTCAAAAGACATAATTGCCTCCCTTCACTTTGTTTCTCCTTTATTTCTGCTAAACCCTTCTTACAATCCCTACATCTCCATCGAATGCAGGACTCTGCTATCTAGCCACTGTCTTCATATTTCTTCCTCCAAGAAGCCTTCCTTAAGTTGAATAATGAGCCATATGTTGGATCCAGAAGCATCCCATGTCTCAGTGATTATCACAACCATGAAACAAGTAAACATCTATCTCAACGTTATATCACTGGTGATTAGAAGACAGTAGATGTTCAATAGTGTATCTTACTCATTTACTATGTGTGTGCTTACATAACTATTTCAATAGCCATTTAGTGGTATGTAGTCAGACCATTTTTCAACTCAGCCACTCTGAATTAAGAATTGAAAAGTCCAGATGATAACCAGGACTGGCACATGAAACTTCAAACTATCTAGCAGACCTTACCCTTTGGGAGGGCATAAGTGGAAGATAGAGTCACAGTAGAGCCAAGGCCACCTTCCAATGTGTGCTGTGTCTTAACTGATGATCTTCAGAGCCATGAATTTATTAAAATCACCCATAAATTTTGGAATTGAATTATTGCTGTCTTAATAGACGATCACAATTTTAATAAAATATAATAATTCACACAATAGAAAGAGAAGTTTACAGAGCAGTTCCCTAAAAGGATCAGGAGCCAAGAGCTCTGGGTACTTTACTAAACAACAGCAATGAAAAGTCTCTTCTAGACCCTCCTTCACACACTACCACCACTACTAATCTTCTTAATCAGTGTGTTCTAGTGCTTGAGTGAGGGGTGTGATCTCATGAAGCCTTTGGAGGAATCTATTGCTGTCTCCTTGACACATCCTTCAATGAGTGGTCCCTCCAGCTCTATCATATGGTAAAGGAGGGGATGAAGTAGTTCATAGGGACTTCTTTAGCAATTGTTTGGAGCAGAATGCCATCCTTATGTTCACTGGGTCCTCCATTGTCATGCTGTGTGGACTGGTACCTACACAGTGAGCTGGGCTAAGAACTAGTAAAACCGCTGGCTTTTGTCTAGGGAGGAGAGAGCCATGGGTTAGGAAACCCCTCTGAACAGAAATTGTCAGTATGGATGGGACTGGGTGGATGAGGTTTCCTAGTTTAAAAGCTTCCAATGTGCAAGAATTTAAGGAACACAAGAAATATATACCACATTTGAAACTACTTATTTTTCAGATGGAATTACTTTTCATATTAATTACAGTATCAGTTACATAATTTCACTTATAAATGCCTCAAGAAAGAACTATTCAGATAACTTGTTAGCATCTGATTTAAATGCAATCAATATTTATAACATATTTGCTAAGTGCCATGTGAACAAGACAGATGAGGTTGCCAATTCCATGGAGCTTACACACTCTATTGAGAGAAACCAGCAACAAATAAATAAATAATTGTAGATAGCAATAAATGCTGGGGGAATACAAACAGCTTTGTGAAAGAGATTAATGAGGAAGGGGATTGTTTAGAGAAGCCAGGGGCCACCTCTCTGATGTGATGACAATTCATCTGAGATCTAAAGGAACAGAAGGTGTGACTCTGAGGGAAAACCTTGCAGGCAGATGACATCCTGAGCATGACAGCCCAGGGCTAGGGAAAAGCTCCTCTGCTCACACACGCACAGGGAGCTGATGTGTAGGGAGGAAGGCATGCTAAGCCTGCATAGACTTGCAGACTATGAGAAGGGCTGTGAATTTTATTCCATTTACAATGAAAGGCCATGAGAGTGTTTCAAATTGACAAGTACAGTCTGATCTGCACTTCAGTAATCACTGGCTGCTACAGGGAAGATTAATTGAAGTGTTGTATCAGGAACAGGAGGACCAATGAGAAGAACACATGGAAAAACCCAGGTGAAGTGACATGCTAGCTTTGAATAAAATGGAAGTAGTAATCAAGCAAAAAGCAAAGCATGGAAGCTATATTTTGGAGGCAGAGGAAAGTATTTCCCTGAATAGAATAAATGTTGTAGGATGGGACAAGAAATAGAAAATGTGAAGTATAGAAGGAAAGGACATGGATAAGCTCTCAACTTTCTGTTTTAAAAGGATTTAACAGTAGAATTTATTGGAGTATGAAGGTATGAAGGTCATATTCAAGAAAATGAAAGGAGATAGCTAGGTAGAGAGGTCAAGAATGAGATGAGCACATCAACCTGAATTTACTTGTAAAAAGGTGGCATGGGGGTTTGGAAGATGGCTCTATAGATAAAGCCCTTGCCTTGTAAGCATGAGGAACAGAGTGTGGTTCCTAAGAACCTACATAAAAAGCCAGATAGACGAGGAAACTGCCTGTAATCCAAGCACTTTGGTGACGGAGACAAGGGATCTCCTACAGCCTAAATAAACTAGCCAGCATCCATGGGTTCCAGATTCAGTAAGAAACCCTGAGTTGATAATAAATAAGAGATTGATTGAGGAAGACACAATGCATCAACTTCGGAACTCTGCACACACAAACACATATGCACCCATATTCATGTTAACAATCATGCACATAAATTCACATGCCACGTACACATATGCAAGACAGAGAGAGAGACAAAAGTGAAAATGGAACAGGGGACCTCAAGGGTGGCATTGGCTATTTTTAGAACTGCTGGAGTTGCTGAGCACCACAGCCCCACTGACACTCTTCAGAATCACCCACAAAGCACACAAAAATCTCAGGCGCCAGGAACCACATTGGACGAGAATCATAGGGATGGGCCCATGCACATAAACATCTAACAAAGCCTGGTGTGAGTTCCCTGCCCTCTGCTGTGAAAAGCCTTTATTCTGGGGTAGCATTGTCAGGATATTTTTCTTTCCAATCACCCTCTGCCTCAAGTTGAAGGAGTTGCAGGGAAAAGGTTATAGGTAACCATAATGGTTTTCCTCCTGGTTTAGTTCCCAGTTCTTCAAAGACCTGAGAAGGCAACTGGACCGTGGCAAGTTTCCCAGCCCTGTGGGCTCTTCACCACCACTGACTAATGTGTGGCTCCTTATCTACTATAGCAGGGCCTGCCTGGAAGAGGTAGGGGGTAATTTCAGTGGTGTTTCCTTCCTTCCTTCCTTCCTTCCTTCCTTCCTTCCTTCCTTCCTCCCTCCCTCCCTCCCTCCCTCCCTCCCTCTCTCCCTCCATCCCCCCCTCTCTCCCTCCCTCCCTCCCTCCCTCCCTCCCTCCCTTCCTTTATTTCTTATTTTCTTTCTTCCTTTTTCTTTCCTCTTTTTTCTAAAATTCCCTTATATAAGTCAAGTTTTTTTAATTACAAGTCATTGCCTCAAACATATGGATCCTTGAATAATAGACCATTAGAGATAAGAAAGAATGTTGAACATAACAATAATGATTCACCCAGCAGGATCTTAACTCTGGAGCTCTGGTTCACCTCCTGCCTCTGGTGTTTAACTGTGGCCTGGGAGAAATTGTTTTTCTCTTGATTGTGGGAAAGGAGGCCCAATGGTTACAGCGAGGGTAAAGTAAATAATAGAAATGAGACTGGTTCAAGCTACTTACAGTCATGAAGAGATATAATTTTAAAGCCTGGAGTGATTATGAATTCCATCCAATGAGCCTACATTGTAAGCAAGGAAATTGAGATTTGCTTTGGCCTCTGATGGCAAAGGAGGTTTGGGCTTAAAGGATCCCTCTGCTGTAGTTGGTTGAATACTTATTTTTTGTATTTTAGTCAAGATCAGTTTCTTCATATAAACCAGATCTTTCAGGAGACAGACTATTTACTGGTATTTATTTTTAAGATGTTAAAAACTAAAGTGCCCCAATGTCTAAGTGCTGAGAGGCAGGAATGCTTTCAAGAGCATTGTCTGGCTCGCTGCACCAAGATCTCTTTGCAAGTGAAACATCTGCCTGCTGTGTGTGTTCAGGCCAAATCCTCCATCACAGCACTTGTCCGGAAGCATTTTAGGACAGACTGGATAAACAGACAAGATAAGCATATGGTGATCAATTCAGCAAACCAGTGTGGATTTCCATCAAGTTAGGCCGCCACCCAAACCATTTACTTTGTGAAACCTCGGGAAGACACTCAACTATAAGCAGCACCAGGCCCACATTTCCGCACTTCAGTGCCCTGGGCTGGTTTTGTGCTGTGGTTGTCTGGGGGCCGTTTTTGTTTTCTCCCTCCTTCCCTTCCTTGGCGTGTTGATCAGGCTTGTTTATGAATCCTGGAGAACTCGCATATCCGGAAGAGAACCTATAAGAGTGGAAATTGGTTTCTAAGCAGCCTCTCAATGCCGGCCATGTAATAAATGTCACTGGTGTCGCTGTTTTCTCCTGACGGACTGCTGGTGCCCAACATCTGACAGCTAATGAGCCCCACTAATCAAACTCTGTGGCAAATGCGCTTTCCTGCCCTTCCTCGCCTACCTGAGAGGGTGAGGAGTTTTAACCCTTGCCCCCTGCAGACTGACAGCTTTGAATGGAACCAGACTAGGAGGGGGAGCTGAAAGGTTAATTAAGGTAGTACCCAAAAGTTGTTTTAAATCAATTTAATTAACCTATGATCCCTGAAAATTAAAATATGTTACAACTGGAATGAAGGGAAATTTTTATTCTACTTTAAAAAAAAAAATCTCATTTAAGGAAATTCAAAGTACATAAATCTCTGGGTAAAATCACAGAAGGGGGAAGAGTGTTAATTAGCACCCAGCCTTTTCACAGTTCTCTTCATTGCTGGTGTATCACAGAAGGAATGATGCCCATTCTTAGAGAGCAAGTCCCCAGCATTAGCACCTGGTGCTGCTGTCATTCACCCATGATTCTGGTAGCATGTTTCTTCACTAAATAGATCCGGTATTCTCCATCATTGGGATTTAGAAAGAGTAACACTACAAAGAAACATAGTAACAGTACGCTTAAGAAAACAGGTCTGGTCCAGCAGCAGTGGCGCACGCCTTTAATCCCAGCACTCGGGAGGCAGAGCCAGATGGATCTCTGTGAGTTCAAGACCAGCCTGGTCTGCAGAGTGAGTTCCAGTCCAGGACAGGCACCAAAGCTACACAGAGAAACCCTGTCTCGAAAAACCAAAGAAAAAAGACAACAGGTCTGAGGTCTGACAGCCAGAGTCCCAAACCAACTGCTATAACTTCTTACCATGTTGACCTTCACCAATTGCTAAACCTCTCCACATCTCAGGTTTCTGCTTTTGTAACACAGTATTAATTACAGCGTGCAGCATGTGGGACTGAGAGAATCTGAATACATAATGCATGTGAGTCTTTGGATAAAGGGTTGAGAACACTGTAAGCTCTTGATAAAGGCTGATCATTTAACAGAGTTTTTGAATTCTTATATTATTTATTATATTTTTAAAAAACACAAGATCCTTGATTGCTGGATATAGAGTGCCATTGATAATATTCAAGGCTTCTATTCGCTTCAAAAATATGCTAACCTTTGGGCTTCCTGTATATTCTTTCTGGGGAAGAAAGCAGTTTTTGAGATATTTTGAGAAGAAGGCCAAAGACTGCAGGATGGTACAGAAGGCTCTCCCAAGACAACACTTCAATGTCTCTTCAGTGGTGGCACCAGTGTGTGTTTCCTGAAAGCCAATCTGAGCATCAGGCCTGCACAGTGCAGCCACAGTTGGTCCATTGCTGATTCAGCTGCATCAAATGTACTCCTGCCATTATGTCAATGGCCGCTGAGCATCTGTTTTCTAGCCCAGCATGATGTGAGTGACAAGAATTCTACATAGACTAGAGAATCACCAGGCTTCAATACAGGAAGATGCTTAAGCTGAAAAGAACCAGGTGGGGAGTTTGGGGTGCTGAAGGTCAATATGGAATTTCTAAGAAAAATGTTTCAGGATAGGATATTGTATCCATGCATAGTCATTGCTAGCACAGGATATAGTTTCAGGTTGAAATGAAGGTATTGGTTATGTTTTATATGTATATTTTAATATATATTAGGACAATTACAAATAGAATATTTAAGATAATACAATATTAGAGATATTACCACTTAGTATATGGCTCTAGTAGCTATTTAAGCTTTTTTATTTAAAGGCTTATTTGTGTGTGTGTGTGTGTGTGTTTGTGTGTGTGTGTTTGTGTGTGTACGTGTGCACATGTGTACCTATATGAGTTTATGTGTGCTCACAAGCCTGTGGGAGCCAAAATAGGGCTTCTGATGCCCTTGAACTGGTGTTATAGCTGGTTGGTTGCAAGCTGCCTGTTGTAGATGCTAAGAACCAAACACAGGTCCCCTGCAAGAGCAATAAGTCTTTTTAGTTGCTGAGCCAACTCTCATCCCTGGTATCTAATTTTTAAGTGAGTTAGTAATCATACATATATATATATAGCTATACATCAAATGCAATAAAATTATGCAAGTTGAATATCCATACTTGAACATTTAGAAAGTTCTGAAAGGGCAATTTGTTGCCAAGATACATTGATGAGAACACACTGGGTAATGTTGGGGTGGTAGAGAGAATTTTTCCTCCTCTGAATCAGTCAGCACACCCTGTCATCGGTTGACATCCCTTAGAATGGCCAGTGCACAAGGCACAAGCCTGGCCCTTGTGGAGCTCACCAGCATTAAGAGACAAGTACTGACAGTAGAAAGGCCTGCTGGTTTTTGTTCTGCAAAAACAGCATGTTTTTTCCAGGTAATGTCATTAAAAGTGCCTTTGCATCGCTCTGAGATTTTTTTTTTGTCTCCCATGCTTCACAGGTCTAACTCATCATGTGTTAGGTTTCAACAATCATGTCTCCTTAATGAAGCCCCCACCCACATTTCAGTAGGAGCGCCTTTATTCATACCCTCATTGAAAGTTCTAATTAAGTGATGTTTTTGTATTCTCCAGTAGATTCAGTCAGTAATAATTAAAATTTTATTCCCTCGGTATATTACAAATGGGATCTTTGTTAAGATGTCTTAGCTACTGGAGTAAGTGTATGAGTGAGGGGCCAAAAAGGACCTAGAGATAATGTGTGTCGAATAATAAGAAGGCATTGCCTGTAGGCAAAACACTCTTTGGGAAAGTTCTATTTAAGCACACAACATTTTGGTGTTGATAAATGAGAAAAACATGTACATCCCAAATCTCTATTAAATCAAATATCAAACACAGTGTTAACTGGTTTCAATAAAACTACAAATTAAGACCAGCAGGAAAACAACATTGCTCTGCCCTACACCTTTGTATCTAGGCCACCCACTGGATGACACTGATTAATTTTGGGGAAAGGGTATTCTTACCCCAGTAAACTCTTTCTGGAAAAGACCCTACAGACTCACTCAGAGTCCATCAGTTGATCCAAGACCCTGTCAAGTCAAAAATAAAAGTTACCCATCACAGAAGTTCTGCTTAGTCAAGTATCTGTTGGCCCCAACCAGTCTATTTCAGTTGATTTTATTGTAGCTTCCCTTGGTAAGGTCACAAGTAGGCTGAGTGTGTAAGCTTAAGCACCTGAAAAGGCAAGCTTGAACACAACATGAATCATGTCCATCATTCTGAATAGAAGGTCTAAAACTACATATAATAACAAAAAAATTATTTTTTCAAAATCGACGCAGGCAAAGATATGTATGGTTTTTTTTCTTTTAATAGTGGCACAAAGCACCCTTCTGATATCAAAATTAATTAGTTATTTATGTTTTGAAAAAGAATCAGAGAAAGTTGAAAGTGACATTGATTCTGTAATCTTCTCAACCAACTCCGAGAGGCAGGGAACCAGTTTCATCAATAAACAGCATTCACATGTGAAAGCATTCACAACTTTCATACCTGTTCTGAGTATATAGACAGATGGAGGTTTGAATTACAGCTTCCAAGGAATAGCTAACGCTCTCATCCTAAACATGTTAGCAATGACTACCAAAAATCTTTAAAAGTTCACCCCACTAATCCTAATCTAGAAATATTCCCTAAGGAAATAATCTGGCCATATGCTGGTAAGAATAGTCTTTTGTTTCTGTCTATAGGAGTTAAAACTCAGGAACAATGTTAACTGGTATTTCATATAAAAATGGTTACATAAATATGATGAGTTTAGAAGGAAATGTCATCTTGAAAGACATCAGTTCAATAATTTTCCTACTATTTATTCTGTGAAAAAGCAATTATCAATTTCCAAAGTGAAATTTTACAATAGGGAACAGAGAAAGGAGAGATACGAATTTAGTTTTATCGCTTATCTAAGAGCCTAAAACAATGTGTGTCTTCCCTCCCTTCCTTTTTTACTTTCCACCATAATATTCACAGTATAGTGAATAAACCAATGATTACATGGATATTTCTGTGTTTGTTTTTATAGAGACAAAAACAAAATCCCCTAAGGGACTTTTTGGCAAAGGATACTAAAATACATAGAGAAATCTCAAGCCATTATATAATTTCTTTCTGTGTATTTCTTAATATTTAGATGCTCAGTTGGCTCATTTTAAACAATTTTTAAGGATTTACAATTTGTTTAATTATGGGCATGTGGGCCTGTGTGCGGGTATGTACTCTTGAGTGCAGTTGCCTGTGAGTTCAGAAGAGGGAGCTGTATCTTCTTGAGGCTGGAGTCATAAGAGGTTATGAGCCACCTGCCACAGGTGGTAGGAATCAAACATGAGTTCCCTGCAAGAGCAGTTGGGGATGCTCTTAACTGTTTATTCATTTTTTTTCTAGTCCCCCAAATTTTCAAAATATTTAAAAGTTACCAGGAATGGAGATGTGGTTTAGTGGTTAAAATCACTTGCTGTTCTTGCACAAAACGCAAATGTAGTTCATAGCACCCATGTGGGTGAGGCTCAGCTACCTGTTGCTCTACCTGCAGGCTATCTGACACTCTTGACTCTTGAGGACATCTGCACACACATAACATGCACACAGAGAGATAAAAACATCTACTCAAAAATAAAAATAGGAACTACTATTGACAAATAATTCTAAATTGCCAGTTTTCTTCTTTGGTGTATAGACAATTGCTATTATCTTGAATGTGTTCAGTTAGATATTATTTTGGAAAAAGAAGTTTGTACTTTGAAGATGAGTGTGAACAGGAGCTGAAGGCACCTCCAATTCACCTGATGTTGCCCTGAGTGAGGTCTACCAGGACAAAGCAGCTATAAAGGGGTCAAGACAAGGCTGTGGAGCCAGGCTTCTTGAAGGAATTGTGTACTTTATTGAACAATTCTCATACAGCATCCTTTTCTTTCTTTTTTTTTTCATTTTTCTTTATTAAGAAATTTTCTACTCACTCCACATGCTATCCACAGACCCCCTCCTCCCTCCTCCCACCCCCAGCCCTCTTTCCCAAGCCACCCTGCATCCTCACATCCCCCAAATCGAGGTCTCCCATGGGGAGTCAGCAGAGGGAAGCACACTGAGCCTAGGGAGGTCCAAGCCCCTTCCCACTGCACCAAGGCTGTGCAAGGTGTCACACCACAGGCACCAGGTTCCAAAGCCTGCTCAGACCTAGGATAGATCCAGATCCCCCTGCCTAGGTGTCCCCCGAACAGTTCGAGGCAAATAACTATCTTCTGTATCCAGAGGGCCTAGTCCAGTCCAATCGGGGCTCCACAGCCACCAGTCCACAGTTCATGGGCTTCCACTAGTGTGACCAGTCACCTCTGCACATCCTCCCATCATAACCTTGATGTCCCTCGCCTGCTGTATCTCTCCTCTCTCTCTTCAATTGGATTCCCGGAGCTCAGCCTTGTGTCTGGCCGTGGATCTCTGTATCTGCCTCCATCTGTCAATAGACAAAGGTTCTATGATGACAGCTAGGTTATTTGCTAGGCTGGTCACCAGAGTAGACCAGTCCAGGCACCCTCTGCACCATTGCCAGCAGACCAAGGTGGGGTCAACCTTGTGGATTCTTGAGAACTTCCCCAGAACCCTGCCTCTTCCTATTCCCATGATGTCCTCATCTATCATAGTATTTTTCTCCCTGCCCTCAAAACCATTTTTAATGAGATCTGGTACCCTCTTCTGGCATGCAGGCATAATATTGTATACATAATAAACAATAAATTATTTTTTTTTGGTTTTTTGAGACAGGGTTTCTCTGTGTAGCTTTGTGCCTTTCCTGGAACTCACTTGGTAGACCAGGTTGGCCTCAAACTCACAAAGATCCACCTGCCTCTGCCTCTCGAGTGCTGGGATTAAACGTGTGCACCACCACTGTCCAGCTAATAAATATCTTTTAAAAATGTGCTTTTTTCCTTCATAGATAAGTTAGCATAATTTGATCATTCCATATTGTATGTATGTATGGAAATAATATGTTGCACCTCATAAATTCATACAATTATTGCTCATCACATAAAGATAAATCTTAGAGCTAAAAGACAGTAGTACTATATATTAGATTGTGTTGCTATCATAACTACATTGTAAAGAAAATGTTTATTTATATGTAGAAAAAATACCAAAATACCAGCATCATGCCAACTATGTTGTGTTGCTTTTAGTAATTATTACTAATATTTACTTTCCCCTTTTTCTCAAGAATGAATGCTTCTGGGTTTTGTGTTGTTTATTTGTTTTGCTTCTCTTAATCTCCATGATAATCATTATGATCAGGATTATAAATCAGTGCTGAATCAAACACCCACTGTGCACAGCAAATTGGATGTACAAGGACTCTGCCTTGATTTGTGTTTTTTCCATAGAAGCTATCTGCCCAAGTGCAGTGTTAATTTAAATTGTACTGCTCCAGTATGCCAACATGGAAAAGAGTAGACTGAAAGCAAAATGGATAAAATTCCAATTGCAAGAAAAATACAGGTTCCCAGATGAAATTATTACTCTACTGACACCATCTGAAGCCTAGTAATACAATGGTAGCAGAGAAATCCCAAAGTGAAATTATTCCTGAAAAAACAATCATTTACAATGAGAAGAAGAATCTCAAGGGCAGGTGCATATACCCAGGGATGTGGGTGTTGAATGTGTGATGGCACAATACTGGGGGTGATTGTGCAGGCACTCCAAGCCTCTAAGAGAGGAGACTCCTAAAGAGAAATGCCTCTTCCCCAAGTCCTGTTACAACTTGGCTTTAAACCACCCTTTTTAAAACCGCTTTAAGATTGGAGCATGCTGGTCCCAAAATAAACCTTTTCTATTCCACCACGAATACACTAACACTTGACCCACTTATTGATTGTCTGGGGCTTTTCTATTTATAAAAACCCCCACACAAATCCTATTTCTTTTGAAAACAACTTTTGAGAACTTCTGCTCTCTTAGGGGTTTTGCCCTATAATTTATTAGTAGTGAACTTCATTTTGTATTCAACTCTATTCAGCTCTATTTTGCTTGTGTACTATTGTATTAATAATTGTTATTTTCTGTCCAAACAGATTTCTTCCTTAATGGATTTGAACCTTGTACAAATGCTTCTTGTTACATATATTGCAACATATTCTAGTACTTGTTGCCATGTCTGTCTCTCTCACTATTATTCTTGAATTTTTCAGGGAAAATTGGAAATTCAGGTTCATTCATGCATGCAGCTACAAATGATTAAATGAGAGGTAAAGGTGAACATATCATAGTACTCCCCTCATTTATAGTTTAAAATTGACCCATAATGCTGTTCCCCATGTATTCCATTATTTATGGCCATGAATCCATTGAATGCTAGAACATCAAAAGTATTTCTTCAGGTTCTTGTAACCAAAAGTATTCTATTCCCTCCTTCAGTGGTTCTCAACCTGTGGGTCAAGACCCTTTAAAGATCGAACAACCCTTTCACAGAGGTCACCTAAGACCATCTGAAAACACAAATATTGGCATTATGATTTATGACAGTAGCAAAATTACAGTTATAAAGTAGCAATGAAATAATTTTGTGGTGGGGGGGTCACCACAACATGAAGAACTGTATCAAAGGGTCACAACATTTAGGAGGTTGACAAACACTTTATTTCAGACCTACAAAGAAGATGTAATTATACTCAGCATAGATGGTGGAAGAGGGGCTCTGTATAATAATATACAAACCCCAATACAGATTATACATAATATATTCTACAAATAGATATTCTGACCAGGACATGGAAAGGAACATTTATTCATGCAACAAAGACAAGACATGTGACCACCTTTGGAGAGCCCTTGCTAAATTCTGGGAACAAGGGAATAAAGAGTGAATGAGTGTGTTATCAGAAGATATGGGGCAAGCCAACTGACAGTGAGAGATTTTCTCCAAATCTGGAGATGCAGTCATTGAGTTTTCATAAAAACAAACAAACAACAAAAAACCCTCTAAGCATTTCCTATACTTATGAATCAGGAGAATACAATACATACATTACAGCTGGCAATTACTGTGGGAAAAGGGATAGAGTATTCTCTTTTTGGTATTATACATCCTGACCACAGTTTCCCCTTCCTCCACTCCTCCCACCTCCCACCTCCCACCTCCCATCTCCCATCTCTCCCAGATCCACTTCCATTGTTTCTTCTTCAGAAAAAAGCAGACCTGCAAGAGAGGATAAACAGGACAAAACAAGTTAAAATAAGACATGGCAAAAGCTCTCATATAAGTGTTGGATGGGCAACCCAACAGGAGGAAGCGAGTCCCAAGAGGAGGCAAGGGAATCAAAGATACACCTGTTCTCACAGTTAGGAATCTCACAAAACACCAAGCTAACATTCATAACTTATACACAGAGGACCTGATGCAGACACATGCAGGACCCATGCTTGCTCCCTCAGTCTCTGTAAGCCCATGTGAGCCCTGCTTCGTTGATTCAGTAGGCCATGTTCTCCTGGTGTCCTCAAGCCCCTCTTACTCCTACAATCCTTTCTCCTCCTGTTCCATGGGGTTCCCCATCTCTAAGGGTAGGGACCCCATGGAGACCTCCAATTTAGTCTCTCTCTCTCTCTCTCTCTCTCTCTCTCTCTCTCTCTCTCTCCCTCTCTCTCTCTTTTTCTCTCTCTCTCTCTGCATAATATCTGGCTATGGGTCTCTGCACCTGCAACCATTTGCTGCCAGAGAAAGCCTCTCTGATGATGCCTGGACAAGGATATCGATCTATGAGTATAGCAGAATATCATTAGGAATCATTTCATTGATGGGCTTGTTTGGTAATTTTTTTTGTCAGTCCTGTCTGGTTCTACCCTAGGTCTTTGGGCTATCCAGTCTCTGGATCATGGCCATCCAGGCTATGTAGGGCATGGGTTCCCCCTCATGACATGGGCCTCAAGTTAAACCAAACATTGCTTGGCCCAAGTTCTGTGCCACCATCACCCTAACACATCTTGCAGGTAGGAAAAATTGTAGGTTGAAGGTTGTGTGGCTAGGTTGGTGACCAAGTTTCTCTTTCTACCAAGGAGACTTGAACACAGAGGTGACGGTTCCTATGATGGCAGGAGCTCTACCTCTCTAAATTCAATGAACTGTGTGGATGTTGTCCTCAACAATGGCACCCTGCTGTCAGTTTTCAGAGAGCAACCTTCTGTCCTAGCATCAGCTTGGGTTGATTAGGGATCTCCAGGGGAACCCCTCACCCAACAACTCAGCCAACTGCAACCCAGTCCCACCACTGGAAGCCTTGCCTGGCTACAAAAGATGGCTACTTATGCTCCATTACTAGGAGTCCTCACTAGGGTCACCTCCAGAGATTCCAGAATGTTTCCATTTCACTAGGTTTCCACACTACCACCTTCCCATGCTCTCCAATTCTGGTTGTTTCTCCCCTCACTTTGTCCCTCCATCATTTCTCCCAAATACTTCATCACTCTAGTTCCCATCCTTACCTGCTCACGGTCCACACTCAAAATTGATTCTATTTAGAGAAAGAGTGAGCAGGCCATCAACCATAGTTCTTTATTATGAAGGTTGTATCCATGGAACAAAGATGAAGACAAGGCAGCTTAGTGATCATTTTTCTCCTATCCTCCCAACGTTTTCCACTATCACTTAATATCAGCTTTGAAGAATTAGAACTGGAACAAGGAATCAGAATTAAAATAAGGAAACAGTTAAAAATACAAAATAATAACTGACTTTAGTCAGCATAACAATATATAATTTTGCTAAACATTCATCTCTCACTAATTTCTTTGACAAAAGTAACAAGTTACTAAAAACACTGAACTTAAAGTTTATGAAAAACACATATTAATTCAGGGTAACAGCTCCAATGAGCCCCAATGTCCTCAGTCCTCAGGCAGAAATGATCTTATTCAAAGTACACAGCTCAAGAGTTAGCCTGAGAAAAGAGACATACCTGTGCTTTGAGATTTATTAAACACTGCCACCACTTTGAAACATAGTTGACTTTAGGTAATGGCTTCATCCCTCCTTAACTGTACAGTTTGGGGAGGATTTACACATCTCTAGCACTGCAGACGACTCTCATGTATGCTTGGCATTGAACTGATTAAGAGGCTAATGCAGTCTAAATTCCAAATTCCATTATCATGTGTCTAATCGAAATTAGGCCCATCAGTGGAACTGAAATAATAATTCCATTACATGGTTCTCTCTCTCTCTCTCTCTCTCTCTCTCTCTCTCTCTCTCTCTCTCTCCCTCCTTCCCTCCCTCCCTCCCTCCTTCCCTCTCTGAACTATCTTGTGATTGAAATGAACCAGTCTCAGGATCAAACTGATTCCACGGGAGACAGAGAGATGAAAAGAATGGAAATAGAGATGACCCTTTTGAGTCACTTTCAAACTCCTTTATAAAACTTCTACCTTTGAACACCATGGTTACAGAATATACTTAAACAGAAGGACGATAAGGTTTCCATCTCACTGTTGAATAAAAACTCCTTAAAAGGGAGAATGTTGATTTCTTTGCAGGGGGTGAAGGTGAACACATATCCCAATGAATCTTCCCTAATACAGAAAGCTCAGCTACCACCCAGACCCTCATCCTGGGCCTCATCCTTTAGTTAGGGTCAAGTAATGATGGTATAACAGAGGCCAGAGGACTTGAACCAGACCAACATAGCTCATGCATTCGCATTCCCATTGCCATTTGGAAGGTCTTCTCTGACGACCATGACACCTCAGCTCTGCGACAGCCACACAGGAGAGGGTCAGTACTAAGGACATCATTCCTGTGGGACACCTTATCCTCCCTGTTATCAGAATCTGGGGATAGAAACACTAACTGCACCAGTAACTATGTGATTCCAGAAACATCTTAAGTACCAGAATCATTCAT
This sequence comes from Onychomys torridus, assembly GCF_903995425.1. Taxonomy (NCBI): domain Eukaryota; kingdom Metazoa; phylum Chordata; class Mammalia; order Rodentia; family Cricetidae; genus Onychomys; species Onychomys torridus. Next base: position 30,540,851 of record NC_050455.1, read on the forward strand.
CTGCAAATAAGGTCAATTCCAACATGTATTTCATAAGCAGATAAAAAAGTTAAATCAAGCCATATGATGTCAATGATTATCAAATCCTGGAATAGATAACCTACTTTAAAAAACAAATAACCAAATGAGAAACAGTTCTAAGGACTAGAAACTACTTCCCCACATTCTCCATCTGTAAAAGAGCATGCTCCTGTGAGACATACCTATGACTACCCAGGACACTTGCCTAGTCTCAAAATCCTTGCTCACCAAATTCATCAAATCTGCCTTGTATCTGAGCCCCTGCCATGGTTTGCAAAGGGCTCACTGGAACCCTACTTCTGGATATTTTAATTGCTATGTATTCTAACCATGACTAAAACTAGTTTAGTGAAGGTTGGCAATATTTCAGAGGAATGTTTAATTGAGGACTATGAATCTTTAGAGATCTTTGTATGAAATTGTCTCTCTGACTATAAGTTATTGTCATAGACATATTCTTTAAGTACATTGCTATTTTTGAAAAATTTTCCCTTTGTAGTGTATTAATAGGGATTTAGAATAAAAATTGATAACCTTCCTTCAAATTCCAAAATAAGTTTTTTCTAATTACATTCTTTCACCTCAGTAATCATCCTGTTCTAAGAATGTATTAAATGTTTAAAATAAACATTATTGTATGAGGTCCAAAATGACTACATTTAAGGAATTCAACATTTCTTTAGAATTCATGTCTACTAAATTGCTAAAGTCTTATTATTATTTTGTAAGTAAGCAATTTAAATGAGCATATAATAAAATGGTAGTTAACATTTATTAGTGTTTCATAATATACTAAGTACCATGAAAACCATTTCATACGTACTGCCTCAGTTAAACACACAATGGCTCCATTAGGCCATTTTATGAGTATAAAAACAAGTTTAGAGGGTTATTAAGTGACAAACCTAACATTATATGGTGAAACTCAGAGTTTTAAGACTCCACTCATAGCTACTACATTGCACTGGCTTTACTACAGATTGTAGAGCACATGGATTTTGCAGATATGTTGATGCTGCAAACTTACAGCATCTGGAAATGTACTCTGAAAAAAACTCTACTTCTTCTGTATGCCAATCTTCATTTTAAAAAGTCTATTTTTCATTTGTCCACTTTTCCCTTCCTCCCGTTCCCATAACACCTACTTCATGCCAGCCATAGTAGCAAGTGCAGCATTTCAGAAATGAACAAGATGGCGTCTCTGTTCTCTGTTGCATCCACACTGAGGTCAAGGGACCAGTAAGCTGCCTCTCCATGATTTATATCAAATGCTGAGATAAAGAAACATCAGATGTGCTTCTCAGAGTATTGTCCTGAACCAGCATCATTGGCAACAGGTGGGAACTTCCTCAAAATACAGGTTCTTCAGGCCCATCTCAGAGCTGCCAATCAGCCATCTTGTTACAATAGTAATAGCCTCATTTAGTTTCTATTCTGTTGTTATGATTACATATGCTGACAAAAGCAACTTAAGGAAGAATTTATTGTTCTGGCTCACAGTTCAAGTCCATCATGAAGGGAAGGGAAGGGAGACAGTGCTGAAACATCTGGTCTATTGGTATCCACATCAGGAAGAGAGAGAGCAAATAACCCTCTCAATTTGCTTTTATACTCATAAAATGAGTATAATAAAATGCTGCCTAATGGAGCCATTGTGTGTTTAACTGAGGCTGTATATATGAAATGGTTTTCATGGTACTTAGTATATTATGAAACACTAATAAATGTTAACTACCATTTTATTATATGCTCATTTAAATGCATGCTTCTGCTCATCACCCTTCCCCGACGCATACAGTCCTGGATCCCACCTAAGGAATGGTGCCACACACAATGAGAGGCTCTCCCACCTCAATCAATACAATCAAGATAACCCCCACAAGCATGGTCAGAGGTTCATACATCTATCCCTTGGTTGATTCTATGCTCTGTCAGTTTGACAATTAACTCTAGCCACCATCAACTGCAAGGCATTCCATTGCACTAAAGTTCAAGCCTGCTCTAGAGGAGAGACATTAAGACAGGGTTTCAGGAGAGTTTGACATTGACTCTGAGTTTTGAGAATAAGACCAATGTGCCAAGTCAGATGAGTAACAGTCCAGTGTCAGAGGCCTGAAAAAGCAGCACATAGTAGTATATTTTATGTTAGTCAGTTTTGGCCAAAGTGAAAGCATGACTGTATAACTCACACAGCTAGTTAAATGCAACAGAACAAGCATTGAAAAGTCTTAGAAGCTTCCAGGCAGTGATGGTACATGCCTTTAGTCAGGGTAGGTAGATCTCTGTGAGTTCTTAGCCATCCCGGTCTACATAGTGAGTTTCAGGACAGTCAGAGTTACACAGTGAGATCCTGTCTCAAAAGAAGGACAAAAAGAAAAGTCTTATAAGCCTGAAAAATTAGGTGATATGTTTTATCTTAAAACAAATAAATGATAAGTGGATAAATCATTCTATAGATTTAGTATAAGAAAAACGAATCAGGCAAGGCTGAGGACAGAATGAGATTACATCATTAAGAAAAGGAAGAAAAAAGAGGCCTCTACATTTTAAAAGAGGAGTGGGATAGAGATAAAATGACAGGTATTTAGAAATTCCTCATTTAAGTTATACTTGCTGATAGAAAGCAGAAGACTGGGTGGGAGGGATTTAGAATAAGCCCCAGGCCTGACTTGATCATCCTCATGAGGTATATGCCTTCATTCTGTATGGCTCTGCGGTTGTCGGGAAGCCACAGAAACCTCACCTGAGACGTGGAAGTTAAGAGGTGTTAGTCTCCACAAGGCAAGTCTATAACCATCAAGAAAAGAAAGTCAGTACACAAATATTGCCCCCTTCCTCTCCAGAGAGACAGTGTTAGGATTTATTGTAAATAACATCTTGAGAGTCAAGCTTGAGGTTACCTGTTTGAATTGGCTCTGTTCCTCACTATGTTATATCTGATTCTTAGTCACGATCCAGGTAATTATACTTCCTAAGAAAGTACTAGAAATAGGGGTTGGGGATTTAGCTCAGTGGTAGAGCACTTGCCTAGCAAGCGCAAGGCCCTGGGTTCAGTCCTCAGCTCTGGAAAAAAAAAAAAAAGGAAGAAAGAAAGTAGTAGAAATAATCCTTTGCATAGACTCTTTCTTCTGATAATTTTTGAGAAGATTCACCAGTGCCAGCCTGAGCTCTTTATGATCATTCTGCTCTGCCCAAAATCATGGGTCAGGCGGGAGGGAGAACACCATCACAACCCTTGCTAACATGGGCTTAGGATCTATGACACATGTGACAAGCAAATTGAAAAACTGGGTATTCCAATGAGCAATGTGAATGCTGTGGCAAAAGGAGACAGAGATGCTGCCCTTGATGAAGAAACGACATCTTGGAAGATGAGTTGAACTGCAGGCATTCATATGAAGAAGTTTAACAAGCAGATGAAATTTGTGCTGGAGAAATTACTGTGATTTATCAGTTATAGTCTTAGAAGTCATAGGAGTGCATGAAAAGATGAGAAGCTCTGGAAGATGGGGAATTACCATTGCAGGGGTGAGTAAAGTGAGCTATAGAAAGTTCCAGAAGCACCATGAAGGCCTAGCTCCATGACAGCGAGCCATTATCACGTATCTCCATTCTGCCAAGCTCTTGCTTCCATGTCTCTAGTGAAAGTTTTTTTTTTTTTTTTTTTTTTGTTGTTGTTGTTGTTTTTGCTTAAGAAATAATTCTTTCCTCTTCACTGGCATTTTCTTTTTCATTGACTAGCACTTGTATTTCGGATGGCAGACAGAGGGAATGCTAAAGAATGCACAAAATGTATCTATTTCCATTTATATGCTACAAAGTGCTTTCTTAAGTAAATGCTTGTTTCTACATGCAAAACAAGAACAGAATGCTGTTTTCAGCTGGGTTCCAGATAAAAAGGCATGTGTGATAATGTACACTGTAAGCCTTCCTGTTACCACATTTTCTCTCCACTCCACACGTGGGACAAATGCACCCCAGCATGAAAGAAACAGCTTATGCAATAACAAGCAGAAGCAAAGCATCCTAACTTTCTGATCCCGACATGTTCTGCATCTGCAAAGCACATTCTCGCCTCAGTCAGGAGAAACCTTGCCTAATGGTGCAAAGCACTGCTCTTCCAGCTCTCCTGAGGCTCTCAGAGTGTTTGGCCAAGTCTCTGCTGGGTCACAGCCAGACACATCTCCAAGAGCTACTTTCCTTACATTGACACCACTCAGAGACTTCCAGAGATGGAAAGCCAGACTGCTCATGTCACTCTGTCTCTGCATGATCAAGAAGCATCGCACTCTGCAGGCTTCTTTCACTATGGTAGTAGATCAGTGGCCAGCAAACACCAGACTGGAACCAAAGACCTTACTGCAGTCATCAAAATGAGCTCCTATAAAACTGGCTTAGACTAGTGCTTGTCAAACACATGCAGTGTTAGGGGAATTTGTAAAATGAATATTCTGAATCCAGAGGTCTGAGGTGAGGTGGTGTGTGTGTGGCCTCCACAGAGACAGTTATTTTTGTCTGTTCCTTAGCCTGTGGCCAGTGATCTGTTACATGGAATGATGGGAGGATGAGAAAGAATACTTTAACTGCAAAAGTCAGAAAGCACTACCAAGTGCCTCTTACACACACACACACACACACACACACACATCGAGAGAGAGAGAGAGAGAGAGAGAGAGAGAGAGAGAGAGAGAGAGAGAGAGAGAGAGAGTTATTTGGAAAAATAATTTACAGGACATCACTGAAGACAAAGTCTGAAATTCTGCTTTTAGAACAGGCTCCCATGTGATGTGCATGCTGCCAGTTCCTGAAGCACATTTTGAGGAAGAAGGAATTAGGGTACTGGTTCTGGAAATAAATGGCTCTCACAACACCTTTTGATTCCCTTAAGCAAGTGTGGCTTGTGAAACATCAACAGGACAACTACTGAGGTGTGACATCCCACTGCATTTGTTTGCCTAAGCTGGTCTGACACATCCTACTCTAAATTCTACAGGCTCAGTGTTACCATCTATAAAATGAGAACAGAAATGGTTTCTTGCTTTTTAATATTCTACCAAGTAGTACAATAAATAGTATATTTCAAAAGTATTGCCTTGTTTTAACATTAGTCAATATCAAGTTTTAAAAATTTTACTCATTCATTTTATTTCCAGCTTTTTAGACAAGATCTGTTTGTGTGTGCTGTGTGCCGTGTGTGTGTGTGTGTGTGTGTGTGTGTGTGTGTGTGTGTAGTTACATGTGCATCTGTACATGCATGAGTGTGGAAACCTACATCAGATATTCAGGAAGAATCTTGCTATGTCATCCAGGACTGGCCTGAAACTCACTGTGTAGCTCCGACTTGTATCGAACCCCTGACCCTTCATCTCAGACTCGTGAGTGCTGGGCTTGAAAGTGAGTCCCAGCAAACCTGACTCCCGTGGATACATTTGTTCAACACTTCTGTCTCTCATTTAATTCTCTCTTGTAAACGTCTAACTCCAAAATGCCAGGATTTGGAGATATTTGCAGATGAAGGTGAAGGTTAGGAGGTGGAGGAAGGAAAAAAATCTAATTTTGTACTATGTGTGTCATGGAAAACACAAAAGTTGTTTTTTGAGAAAAAGCATTCTTTCTGTTCTCTCTTTCATGAAGATAAAAGTGTTTCCCCTTGACACAGAGACAACATCAGGCATTTTATATTTCTGAAGCCCATCATATGCCTTTCATCCCCAGGCTCATGAATAACTTATATTCAGGAGGGAGGGGTTCTCTTGACTTCCTATGGAGCAAAGTTTGCAGCTGCAGAAGCAACTTTTCCCCATATCACCTGCATGCCTCCAGGACACCTGGGTGACAAATGTTCACCTGGGAGGGTAATGAAGTGTTTGTGGGACCTGCTGCTATTCAGTGATGGTGGCAACTTCTTGCTTAACAACTCCAGGACAGAGCTAGATAGGGCATGAATCACAGCATACAGGGAAGTATTCTTTCCATTCAGGATGTGATAAAATTAACAGCAAATACACCCCATGATCTTTTAAGTAAAAAAAGAAAAACAGGTAAAGATGTACACATTTCAAAGAAAGAAACCCGCATAGATACCACTTTATCCTAACTCTCCTCAGTAGATGATAACCAAAAAAGTGCATGCATGTGGTGCTCACTAAAGTAAATAATGCTAGCAGGTGATGTATATTTAGAAAGATATTGTGTAGCCCCAACAGTAACTTTCAACAGCTTGGGTTTTGTTTTGAGCATCAGCACACTGGAAAAAAGTCAAAATGCTGTAGTAACAAAGGCCCCGACAGCATCAGTTCCCAGAGAGGTTCAGAGTGCATCATTCAGGGATGGTGCAGGCCTGCAGGACATTGCTCACATCATCCCTTCCATAGCATTCCTGTTGACAATGAAATGAACACACATATCCAAAATCTACCATTTGTCTATTCTCTATCTTTCTGTCATCTACCTGCACTGCATCCTACTTTGTTTGTATAAATGAAGGGATTCTTTTTTTGAAAGATTTATTAATTTAACTTATGTGACTGAGTGTTTTGCCTGTGCATATGTATGTGTGCCACGTGTAATATGTCTGGTGCTTGTGGAAGCCAGGAGAGGGCATCAGATCCTTTGGAACTAGAATTGCAGATGGTTGTGAGCTGCCTTGTGGATGCTGGGAACCAAACAGGGTTCTCTGCAAGAGCAGTGGGCCTTTTAAAGTCTAAGATATCTCTCCAAGCCCTTATATAAAAGGATTCTTAAACAGAGCTCAAGAAAACAAATTGACAAACAAAAAACCAAAACCAAAAAGTCCCAAATATTTCTGAATGTCCACTTTAAGATTTAAAATTATTTTCTGAAGACCTCCAGAAATCCATGTCCCTTAATTATCCCATTCTATTGAAACAAATGCACAGCTCTCAGTCATAACGTTTCTGTTTGCTTTGGTGTCTACCAGATACCAAACCCACAAAGAGCCACTTACTTACTACCTTTCCATTCCTTTTTCCCCTTATGGGTAAAACTGTAATAGTGCTAACTGTTAGTTATTTTGGCGTTCTTACCCTGTGAGAAAATGTCCCGAACACGACAAGACCACAGAAGAGTTTTTATTAAAGAGGATAGAGAATGTGACAGACGTGACAGGCCTATGTGAAACACACACGTGAGTGAGGAGAGAGAGAGAGAGAGAGAAGAGACCTATGCAAAATGGCGCCGGCTTTTTAAAGAGTGGGCCGCGCATGCATACAGGACCGCATGTGGCTACTCCACGCAAGTGCAGAGATTACATGGCCACGTGCACGCACGCTTTACACAACCATGTAAAGCCATGGAGTCCTAGCCACTCAGATGTTTGACCCGGAAATGGCTCTTTTGAACCGGAAATAACTAGGCGGTCCGCCGGGAAAGCCCAACCATGTGGACATGTTGTGATTTCCTATCACTAACCTCACATAGTTGCTGTAAAATTAAAACAACCCATAAGAAAACATGCATCAGAATTCTTGGATCCTTAAGAGCTCTAGTACCTGCCAGGTCTCTGACAGAGGAGACTCAGTCTTCTTAAGAAAGGAGGTAAACAGTACTGGTACTATAGCACTATGCTTGAGAGCTCTCCTCCCCACAGAAGTCCTGAGTCTAATCACCAGTATAACCAAGGAAAAGATTAAGAAGGGAGGGAGGGAGGGAAGGAAGGAAATACAACACTTCCATCTCTTTAGGACAACAGAATATGTAACATTAACTTAGTGCTGGACCACTTGCGTCATCCTGACTCTCCTGTGCTGCTCTCATAACTACCCCAGTAACTGTTGTATCATCTAGCTGTCCTCTCACTTGACATGTTTCTCTTCCAGGCTCTTTTGCTCCCACAAAAGTCAAACATTGGAGTGAAAATGGCCCGGCACTTGGTTGTTAGAATCACTCAACTGAACTGAGGTCCCTCTGGCTTCATTTCTTTCAAAGCAGAGGGTTTTTGTTTGTTTTGTTTTATCCCCAAACTGTTACATGCTTCATTTTACTCCCTGCAGAACCACAACGGATTGCTGTTGAACTCAGTTAACTCTGGCTTTGTTTATGCACACAGGGAAATTTGGAAATGAAGGAAGTCGCTGGGGAGCACCAAGCCTGAAAGCTGAGGGTTGAGGAAGTCTTAAACCACAGCTAGCAGTGGCCCTGTAAATGACTCCTGCCAACCCACTGAGCAAATCAAAGAACGAAAACAGAGCAACCAAGAAGGCAGATCATGGCCAGGGAGAAAAAATCCAGCAATACATCAAATGGAAGGGTTGCCCAGGAATCTTCCATGGTACAGTGACGCTAATTTCTGAAGAGCAATACAATTAAGTCGGCAGGCAAAATGACAGCAGCGTGCAGATGCATGCAGATTACCAGCCTTGAAGAGAAGAACAACATCCAAAGCAGGGACCAGCTGCTTTTGGGAGTACTCTACACCATGTAAACAGCGGGAAGGATGCAGGATTTTATATTTAAGTTGTGTGCTGTAGATTCTAGGCCATCCTTTAGCTAAGACCTGTACTTCTTGTTAGATTATTTTAACTCAAAGACCACCCCACCACAGAGAAACAAAAGCACTTAGGATGTTTCTCTATTTCTCCTCCACTACTCAGTTCCCATCAGTATAAATTAAAGCATTTTTCTGACAACATTTTCACCTCCCAAAATTGTGTTTACTATGAAAACTTTACATCTTTGTTAATTAATTGTATCTCAGTAAAACCTGCAAGATCAGAATTATGACAGAAGAGTAGATAAGGAGATTATTTAACCTGATGTAAAGATTAAACAATGTGTACACATATCCACATATTACATATTGCCCCACTTACACAATTTACAGGTTTTTGCATCTATTAAACAAATAAGCAAGTAAACAATAAAGTGGTGGAGCTTCATTCTGCTTGAGATTCTTCTTTGTTTTCTAAGTTATTCTACATTTCCATGGCAATTAGTAAAATGTTTGTGAAAATTGGTATATGCTTTATTATTTAATGTCTCAAACGTTAACAACGAATGAACAGTAGCTATTTCTGGATAATAAGGCAATTGGCTTCTTCTACACTTTAGTGTTTTCCCAAATTTTCACCTTTCTATTGGTAGACATGAGCTGTCAGCTGGTGCAGAAGACACTGCACCACGACATTCATAGTTGGCTGTGTTTCGTTCCCTCTGCTAGTTTGATGTTTTCCACTACCCTTCACATTATACTAACCTAAGAGACCATCTTCCCATGTGTGCTCCTGGGAACACTTGTTCTTAGGATGCTACAGAAGAAAGGGGAGCTTCAGTGCTCAAGGCAGGAAACAGTTACCAAAGAAAGCCTGAGCTCTGCTATAACAACTTGGCATCAACTGATACCTACCACATGCTCACCTGCTGGTGAAAGCAATGCATCACTAATATCCATGACTTAGAACTTATATCCCCATGGGAGGCCTCTCCTTGTCTGAAGAGGGAATGGGGAGTGGGTTGGCTGGGGGAAGTATGTAAAATGAATAAAAATTTTCTTAATTAAAAAAAGAACTTATTTTTCTCCAAATACATTAAACCTTTCTGATGCCATCACCCTTTAATACAGTTCTTCATGTTGTGGTGACCGCCCCCAACCATAAAATTATTTTCATTGCTACTTCATAACTGTAATTTTGCTACTGTTATGCATTATAATATAAATATAGGATATGCAGGATATGATATATGTGAAATGGTCATTCCACCAAAGTGGTTATGACACACAAGATGAGAACCACTTGGTTAATGGAATACTTTGGTGAAGAATAATTTTTAAACACAAGCTAATCTAAGGTATCAAAATCCAAAGATATGCATGTACACACACACACACACACACACACACACACACACACACACACACACACATATATATATATATATTAGATATATAAGTTATAATTCAGTTCCATGAAACTTCAACACAGATGACCTTATTTGTTAAAAACACTTCAGCAAGATGGAAACAATGGGTTGGTAAGAGCTATTACACAAGCTAACCATAGTTAATAAAAACATATTAGATCCTTAAAAAGTACGATCATAAATTTTAAATGATAACACTATAAGATACGATTAATATATGAAGCACATATGTTATTTGGCTCAATTGAACCATTCCACAGTGCATAAATAATTGAAAGTATTGTACTTAATGGGCTAAATATGTAAAAATTTTTGTTTGCCAATTGAAATTAATTTATTCAGTTCTTATTGAAAATTCCTAATAGATATCATTTAAAATCTCCCTTCCCTGGCAGGGTGGTGGTGATACATGCCTTTAATTCTAGCACTCAGGAGGCAGAGCCAGGAGGATCTCTGTGAGTTTGAGGACAGCCTGGTCTACAGAGCGAGATCCAGGACAGGCACCAAAACAACACAGGGAAGCCCTGTCTCGAAAAACCTAAATAAATAAATAAATAAAATAAAAATAAAATCTCCCTTCCCATAGTGATGTTTAGCAGCATCTTATTTATGAAGTGCCAATTTCCTTCCTGTATGTAACACTCTTGATCTCTGTGGACATAACTCCACTATTGCATTTGGACTTGTGTATTATGCTGAAATGTTTGCACAACAGCTTCCATCATTAATCTAAGATTGTCTAGAGGTCAGGGATGCTTTATTAGACATCTTCATATTCCTGGCACATTAGAGGTACTCAATAAACATGCACTGAATACATAAATGAGACATTATGTAACTCAAGGTGAATCAGATTCTGGAAGGAAGAGACAAAAGACTGGAGATTAGCCAGTGAGCTTTGAAAAAAATGATGATTTTTTTTTTTAATTTTCTGGAGTTAGAGCAATAACAGAGTTCTGATCTGATAAAGAATTCATAGTTGAATCAAATTAACCTAGTAAAAGTCCTATATGAAAATGAAACTGACAGGGGGCAGGCCTTTCAAATTAGGTATAAAACTTACCTTGAACCGAGTTTGTAACAAAACATAATGAAAATATTTGAGGCAGCACAGGCAGTTGTATCTTCAAGAGATGTGTATTCTAAGACACAGTGAAATGGATCATGTGTCCCTTAGGATAAGAAGCACTGAAGTCATGGGGGAAAGGACTTACGTTTGAAGACGGTAAAGGAAAATGTGGCCTGCAGAGACATACACGACACTGAGGACAGCAAGAGATCCACTTCCTGAATTTTGATTGTTCTGTGTCTTGCTTATGCCTTGCAAACTGTCCTTGGGGAAAAACAAACTTCACTGAAGCTCATTGGGATGCATCTTGAATACATTACTGCAAATGGATATTCTGCCAGCCACTGAGTTCAGTGGCTCCGCTCTGGATATCAAAACAACACATATAAAAGTTGGAAGTGGAGCTGGGATTCAATGTGCCTTCCGGTTGGCCTTATATCTCTCTACTTTTGTTGTCTCTGGGTTTTGTTAAGGGGTGTGTGAATAGCCGTATCCACCAACTTTCATCTTACCTGCTGGCATTCTTCTGCCCATGGCACAGCTGATCTGAAGTGGGAACTGACAGGTAGAAAACATGACACCAAACGCACGCTGTCTCAATACACTGCGTCACTTTGCACTGGGCCTTTAGATGCCTCAGGATGGGAAATTTCACAGGACGGGAATCCAAGCAGAGCTCTCCTTTGACAGGTGAGATGCTCCCTAGTCTTACCTTTGGCTGCAGATTAAAAACCTCAGTCAACCAGTTTCCTACCTATGCTGATCAAATATCTATATGATTTTCAAAAAATGCAAAATCTATCATTACTTATTAAGCATCTTGTTTGTATGATTTCTAAATGTTCAGATACTCACACTGTGTGTTACTGTATGTAGCTGATGAACTGCCATCCATGCGGTGCAATAATCTGCATGGTCAAGAATGTTTGGCACTGAGGCAGACATCATGACTTGAAATCACAGCTTTTTCAGATACAGTCATTGCTTTGTATGACCCACAGTCACTGGTGTGTTTTCATTTAGTTAGATTTTAAGCTTCTTTTTTTTTTTCTAATCAGGAAAATAAAAATGTCACCTGTGTGTGGTAGCCTGGGCCTGCAATCTCTGTACTCATTGAGAAACCAGAGCCAGGGACTTCACTCAGTCCACGTCAGTGCTCTCTACTAGGACTCAAAACCAAAGAAATAAAAGAAAAATTAAGAAAGTATCCAATTAGCTCCATATAAACAAGATATCCTGAAATTCCACAAAGTTTTATTAACCTTTAGACAGTTTGCTACCTGACCCCGACCTCTTGACCTCTGTTGTTTTAGACAGTTTATGCCAGTAAACTATCATTTAATAGATCATGTTTTTTTGACTTATTATGATAGAATCCTCTTCCAGTGCCTTGCTGGGTTTGGTCTTTCAAAGAAGCTGATATCTACAGGTCTGAAGCATAATTACAGAGGCCAGGTTCTGTGGGGCTTTGAAAGCCTCTTAGTCAGCTTGACCTTCTAAACATAACTCTGTGGGTTAAGAATGGGAGAAGTAGTCTAGTCATCTTTGTTTTACATCTAGTATCCTACTATGAGTGAGTACATACATACCATGTTTGTCCTTCTGAGTCTGGGTTACCTCACTCAGGATGATTTTTTTCTAGATCCATCCATTTGCCTGCAAACCTCATGATGTCATTGTTTTTCTCTGCTGAGTAGTACTCCATTGTGTATATGTACCATATTTTCTTCATCCATTCTTCAGTTGAAGGGCAGCTAGGTTGTTTCCAGGTTCTGGCTATTACAAACAATGCTGATATGAACATAGCTGAGCAAATGCCCTTGTGGTATGATTGAGCATTCCTTGGGTATATGCCCAAGAGTGCCACAGCTGGGTCTTGGGGGAGATGGATTCCCAATTTTCTAAGGAAGCGCCATATTGATTTCCAAAGTGGCTGTACAAGCTTGCATTCCCACCAGCAGTGGAGGAGAGTTTCCCTTGCTCCACATCCTCTCCAGCATAAGCTGTCTTCTGTGTTTTTGATCTTAGCCATTCTGACAGGTGTAAAGTGGTATCTCAGAGTCATTTGGATTTGCATTTCCCAGATAATTAAGGATGTTGAGCAATTCCTTAAATGTCTTTCAGCCATTTGAACTTCCTCTGCTGAGAATTCTCAGTTTAGTTCTGCAGCCTATTTCTTAATTGGACTGTTGGGCATTTTGATGTCTAATTTCTTGATACTAGATGTAAAACAAAGATGACTAGACTGCTACACAACTCCAGGGAGGCTACCTAGAAAACAGGACCCTAGGAAAGACACAGGGATCATCGAATGACAGAGAAATGGATGAGATCTACATGAATAACCTAGATGACAGTGGGAGTAGTGAAGGGCAAGGTTTGAGGGAAAGAAAGCTTAGGGGAGCAGGAGATCCTAGCTGGATCAAGAACAGAAAGGGAGAACAAGGAATAACAGACCATGATAAATGATGACCACAGGAGAACAGGAATAGGCAGAATGCTGGAGAGGTCCCCAGAAATCCACAATGATACATCCTCTGTAGACTTCTGGCAATGGTCAAGAGAAAGCCTGATCTGACCTAGTCTGGTGATCAGATGGCCAAACACCCTAACAGTCATGCTGGAACTCTCACCCAAAAACTGATGGAAGTGGATGCAGAGATCCTCAGGCAGGCCCCAGGTAGAGCTCCAGGTGTCCAATAGTTGAGAAAGAGGAGGGACTGTAAGAGCGTGAATTGTTGAGATCAAGATTGGAAAAGCACAGGAACAAATATCCAAACAAATGGAAGCACATGAATTATGAACCAAAGGCTGTGGAGCCCCCAGCTGGATCAGGCCCTCTAGATAAGTGAGACAATTGAATAGCTTGAACTGTTTGGGAGGCACCCAGGCTATGGGTCCTGGACCTGTCCTTAGTGCATGAGCTGGCTGTTTGGAAACTTGGGCTTACACAGGGACACTTTACTCAGCCTGGAAGGAGGGGACTGGACCTGCCTGTACTGAATCCACCAAGTATAAATGAATCCCAAGGAGAGTCTTGGCCCTGGAGGAGATGGGAATGGAGGGGAGGGGATAGGGGGAATGTGGGGGTGGAGGTGGGAGGGGGGAGAACAGGGGAACCCATGGCTGATGTGTAAAATTAAAACACAAATATAATAAATAACAAAAAAAGAAAGTAAAGGTAAAAAAAAAACTAATGGAAAAAAAAAGAATGGGAGATGTGTATTCTATGTAGTCCTGGAGGTCAGAATTCTTAGATCAGCATACAAGACAATGGGAGTCTGGGGAGGGTCCTCTTCCAGGTTGCAGATCACTGACTTCTGGTTGTATCCTTATGTGACAGAAGGAGATACAAACCTTCTAGACACTTGTGGAGGACGCTAATTTCAAACATGAGGGCTCCAGACTCATGACCTTATCTACTCCTGATTACCTCTAAATCCCTTTACTCCTAATTCATCACACTGGGGGTGGGGAGGCAATATATGAATTTTGGAGGGCACAAACACACAGTTCCCAATAGCCTAATTTCCTAAGTGACAACGAGCAAGCGCAGATCCACCACACCAACCATCCTGTACACTTGTTATTCCTCAGTGTTTTCCACAAACTTAGTGTCTCAATCCTTTGTGTTTCAGTGGAAATGAACTAAAGCTATATTTATAAAGCTCGTCTATATTTAAGTCTAAATGAAGTCTCTTGTGCTAGCTTAAATTGTCTAGTGAAACTTTTGACAGATACTAATGATTCTTTTGTTCTGAAAGGGCTGATATTCTTTTGTTTTGTTTTGTTTTGTTTTTTGAGACAAGGTTTCTCTATGTAGCTTTGTGCCTTTCCTGGAACTCACTTGGTAGCCCAGGCTGGCCTCGAACTCACAGAAATCTGCCTTGCTCTGCCTCCTGAGTGCTGGGATTAAAGGCATGCGCCACTACTGTTTGGCAAAAGGGGCGATATTCTAATGTAGCCTCACAACCTTGTTCACGGCACTAAATGCACGTGAAAGACAGATACTATTTGGGCAGAGATATTTCAGCAAACTATTGCATTTCATTCTCTTCTTCCATCATTTTCCTTCCTCCTGAGAATAAATTTCAGCTTTACATCTAGGATTCTTCATAAACCTGGTTCGTATGTCTGTTCTGAGCCTCTTGTCTGGCTAGCAGGAAATAAGCAGTATAAGTAGGTCACAGAGTGTCTCACCTTTGAGCCTCATAAATGTCTCTCTTTCCTTCAGAATGCCCTCTGCCCTGCAAGCTCTGCCAGATTCCCACTTTTCTCTTCTGATTGAGTCCCTTTTCACTAATTTTTAATATTTTATACCCCTCCTCAACCCTCCCAGATCCTTCCCATCTCCATTCCCACCTAAATTCATTTCTTTCTTTCTTTTCTTTCTTTCTTTCTTTCTTTCTTCCTTCCTTCCTTCCTTCCTTCCTTCCTTCCTTCCTTCCTCTCTCTCTCTCTCTCTCTCTCTCTCTCTCTCTCTCTCTCTCTCTCACACACACACACACACACACACAAAGGGAGAGAGAGAGAGAGAGAGAGAGAGAGAGAGGGAATCAAAGCAAACTCATTAAAAAATAAGAAAACAAATAGAAAAAATACCAAGACCAAAAACAAAATAAAACAAAGAAGCAAAAAACATAAAGCATATACACATAAAAATGTGGTCTGTTTTATCTTCACCAAATAGCCCTGGGAATGGGGCCTTCCCTGGGGATTAGTTGATATGCCCCATGATACTCCATTGGAGGAAACTCCTTTTCCCTTTCCCAATAGTTATCTCTTTTTGAGACATCTCTATGTTTAGGAAGCATCCTTCTCTACGTCCATCCAAAATGCTGGTACATATGGTTCTAATAGCCTACTGAGAATCCTGGCCTGTGGGTTTTTCCTAATTTGTCAGGAGTGTGTACCCCATAAACAGCAACTGTATTTTAGCACATTTGAGTCCTTATATCCAGTGATTCAAAAATAGATGTTAAACCAATGTTAGCTGAGTAGATATTAATATGGGAAGGTGTCATTGTTGTTTTTTTCCTTTCCCTCATATGTATCTCAAGCAAAACAAAGTGTTTTACTTATTTTTTGGTGGCTTTACTAGACAATAACAATAAAATGTCTCAGCAAACAGCGGGAACTGATTAGGTGTTATGTGTGGCCTTCAAAATGTACAAGAGCTAGACTTGACTCTGAATCTCAGCTGTGCACTTGAGTTACGGACAATTCTAATAAGCTACACTGCCATTTTCTTCTGAATTTCCTTCTTGCTAAATGAGCATGAAATTACTTTGCATGGTTTTATTGTCAGAATTAAATAGTTGTATTTCATTCCTCTTGCTGTTCTAAAAAATTACCACAAATGTGATAACTTCAAACAACAGAAATATGTTCTCTTACAGTGCTGTAGACCCCAAGACCTAAAGCATTGGCAGAATTGGTTCTTTCTGAAAGCTTCGTGGGAGACACAACCTGCTTCTTCCCCAGCTTTGGGTGACTCTCTGTAAGTCCTGGAGACTTGAGACTAATGACACTCTACTCCAATGTATGCCTCCATGTAGTCTCCCTCTCTGAGTTCGTGCCTTCAATCTCCATCTCTTTTCTCTTATAAGAATATCAGTTAGTAGGGTTTGGGTCTAGTCTAAATCCAGGAAAATCCATCTAGAGATCTTAAATTACAGCTTGCATTAATTTCCAAGGTGGCAGTAATGATACACAACTAAGTAGGGTCTTAAAGCAGTATCAATCTGCTTTCTCACAATTTCAAAGGCTGTCGGGGGGGGGGGGGGGGGGTTAGGCTTTCTTTTTTCAAACTTGACAATCATATGGGAAGAGGGAGCTGTAATTGAGAAATCTCCTTCATCAAATTAGCCTATAAGTAAATCTACTGGGCATTTCCTTGATAGATGTTGTAGAGCCCAGCCCACTGTGGGTGATGCCACTCCTGGGTTATGTAAGAAAGACAATTGAGCAAGCCAAGGGTAGCAAGTCAGAAAACAGCACTCTTCCACGTTCTCTCCTTTAATGCCTGACTCCAGGTACACTGGATGTCTTTAATGATGGACCTAATGTGAAAGAAATCCTTTCCTCCCTCAGCTACTCTTGGTCAGTGTTTTATCATAGCAAGAACAACAAACTCGAACAGAGGCCACAGGCGTGAAACAAAGCTGTTCTCACAGCTGTCATCCCTCTGCTGGGACAGAACCTTTCCTCACATCTTCAGGTGTCAAAGGACTCCTGCTTATGGCAGAGCATCTGTCTTCATATGACCTCCTTATTTTATGTATTTGTGTCTCTGTATCTCTCCTAATATAAGGACACGAGTCTTTGGATTTCAATCTATCCTAACCAAGTAGATGCTCCTGTTCTCATTAAGTCACATTACATTTATTCATGTAATTCACTACTACTTGCATTTCCATATATTCCTTTTCCAAATAATTTAAATTCTGAAGTGGACATAAATTGTAGAGGATACTTTTCACCATACTATACATCTGCAAAAGTGTATCTCAAAGTAGATACATACTCGTAGATACCAGGGTTCAGAACTTGATTATATTACTTTTAGAAGACACCATTTTCAGAGGACAGCACATGCGGAGTCCTAGTGGGGGCCCAGCATCATTCATGTAGTGGAGACCAGGGGCCTCGAACTAGATCAATGACTCTTCGCAACAAACACTTGCAAGTATAGATGTATGATGAAGAGGGTGTATGGCATCACTTGCTGGGTCACACTGCAGCTTCCACAGCAAATTTTTTTTCACTCAGCCTGGGAGGAGGGGACTGGACCTGCCTGGACTGAATCTACCAAGTTGAGCTGAATCCCTAGGGGAGTCCTTGCCCTGGAGGAGATGCGAATGGCGGGTGGGTTGGGGGGAAAGCAGGAAGGGGAGAGGGTGGGAGGAGGGAGGACAGGGGAATCTGTGGCTGATATGTAAAATTAAATTAAGTTATAAAATAAAAAAGTTGAAAAGAGATTTTTAATTTTTTCTCTTTTTATTTTTTTTTTCATTTTTTCTTTTTTATCTTGAATTTTGCTTTATCGGGATTGGGGAGTGAAGGGGCAGAGGGCAGATGCGAAAGTACAGGAAAAAATGGGATCAAGATACATGATATGAAAGACACATAGACTAAACAAAAAACAAATTTAAAGTTAAGTTCTAGACACAAGACAAAAACCAGCAGTACCGAATTGGTGATGGGTATTCTTCAGTTAGGTGCTCTAACACTGTTAAATGATATTTGAGTGGACAGTAAAGCATAGTAAGGGACAGAGGGAAACGGGATCCAGACTCAACTCAAACTCAGAATCTAACTAACCTACCTCCTGAAAATATCAGTGCACTGTAATGAGCATTTCATTTGTGTGTTCTCAAAAAGTCACACATCTTTTCCCAATGTCTGCTTTCTGCAACCTGTTAAAACGTAACCCACAGGCTATCCCAAGGAAATAACAAAATATTCCAGACTATTAGGCCTTAGCTGGGTTTAATCAGACTCAATGGTCTATGCTGGCTCTGGAGGCCTCTTTGAAACTGAAATACCACCAGCTGACCAAACCATGAACCCAAACTAGAAGAGAGCAGCATCTGTGAATGGGGAAGATGTGTGCCTTTTCTGCTTAATTACTCACTTCACCCCAGAGATGCCTGCCTGTGAGTCTCACACAAACTCTAATGACACGCGCTCATCTGCATATGGGAGATCTTTAGTCTCTAATGCCCTTTGACAGGGTAATTTATTAATATATGAATTGTTTTGTATTGTTTGTCTCAAAGATATGAATAATTCATATTTTATCTTCTATATCTTCTAAGCAAGATGCCTCTCGCTTTGTATTTTCTGGCCTTTTGCCTCAGGACAGTTTTGCAAGGTGGAAAGCAAAAAAAAAAAAAAAAAGCTGCTTGATATTAATAGATCTTGGTTTTGTCAAGAGCTTCAGAATATTAAAATAATATTATTATGTTTGCTATTCTAGAGAAGGAAGGAAGGAAAATAACACTCTCATTGAGAAATGGCAGAGGTGTGGAGGCAATATCATCAATAGATGCACAAGGGAGTCTGGGATGTTAACATGTGGGTCTGGACCTTGGCACATGTTCTAACATCTCTAATGTGGCATCAGAGTGAGGAATACATGAGTAAGGATAATAGACTCTCCCCAAAGCACTAGTGTGGATAACACACCTTAGTATTGCTTCAGTGGGGAGATCCCCCAAATAATTGAGAACCTCTTTTCTGCAAGTTCAATAGGATGACAGTAGAGAGTCAAATTTCACTGAGTTTAATTAAATATATGGAACTTGATTTTTTTCACACCTAAATTTATGAACAAATAATTTTCAAGTCCTTAACATCACCCTTAGGAAGCATACCACAGGGCATTGTTTTTGCAACTTCAGTCAATGTAATAACTAAAGATACAAGACAATTTAACTAAACCCATACAGCCCAATGTACAGTGAAACAGAGACCAGAAACTCTGACTCCTAGTTGAATATTCTTTCCACCACATTCAAATATAATGCCCAGGGTAGAAGAGAAAACATGTGTCAACACTGTGATGTTGTTGAGTATGGGGTGACTGTTGTTCTGCATGCCACATCTCAGGAAAGCTAGTAGGCAAATTCAAATACCTGTTACTATTAGAAAATCACTAGGATACTTTGTTATGGTTAAACTGTGACAATTCGAGTTCATCAACACCCTTCCTTTTTGTGAGACAGTGAGATGACTGAGGAGTAATTGCTATTATAGCTGCAATTATCATCCTGTATATGGAGCTGACCTCTATGACAAGCACCATGTCTGTCAGCCTCATCTCTGCATGCCAAGGGTCTAGCCTAGCATTAGGTCCATGAAAGGGCTTAGCAAATATTTACTGGAGAAAGAGGAGAATATGGGAAAGTAATTCCAAGAGCTGACAATGCAGACCTAAAAGGGGGAGTGAGTCTACAAATACTTCTAGTAATACATGCAGAGGCAACTTGACTTCATTCAAGAAGAATTCCTTGAATAGAACTAGCTATCTGTTTGAAGAACATTATGCATACCACTGAATGAACTGAGGATAGATTTTGCATTCAGGAAATCATTGTGAGGTTGTTCTCAGGAGGATGTGTTGGACATACGGTCACCATTACAACTGGGCTGGTAGTTGTAGGGAACATGGAACAAGATTAATCCCAGAGAGGTCCTTGAAATATTTCAACTTCTGCAAGCTGTGTTGAAGTTTCTTTTGCTCATTTAAAGCTTGTGTTTCTTTGAATCATCCTTTCACTTGGGTGTGAGCCTTTCATCTATGACCCATCAGAGCTCAAAAATCATTGATTGAATAGGATAATTTTATGGCATTTGAGGTACAATGAAAAGAAGTGTGTCACTATGCAGAGAAGCAAACATAAACAGAATATTAGATATCCCATTTCCTCTCTTTCCATTAATAAAACTCTTCTAAGTGTTAATGAACTTTCCTACTTGCTTTTCCCCCCACACAATAGCCTCTTTCATTCCATCAATATACCAAAAAAACAAAACAAAACAAAACACAAAAAACCCCATCCAGCCAGCACCTAGTGCCTTGACACAGAGCCCCAGTCCCTCCTCTCCACGAAGTCCACTGTTTTCTAGGGATCAGCTCACAGCAGAGGACTGATTCTCAGATGATGAAACTAGACTGAGTTGCAGTCAGAACCACCCAGAGGGTACTCTAACTTCCCCCTAAACCCATCTTAATCTCAACTGTACCAAGCCAGACAGCCTGTGCATACCAGAAAGTCTGTCCATTAAAGGACAAATCACCCTGAATAGAGAAGGAAACAATCCCCAGAAAAAGATCCAGCTGACAGCCTTCCTGCCCAGCAGGCTGCAGACGACATGCTCAAATGAACAGCCGCATCC
Source organism: Onychomys torridus (assembly GCF_903995425.1). Taxonomy (NCBI): domain Eukaryota; kingdom Metazoa; phylum Chordata; class Mammalia; order Rodentia; family Cricetidae; genus Onychomys; species Onychomys torridus. The sequence continues at coordinate 30,561,723 of NC_050455.1, forward strand.
TCAAAATATGACTGCTCCAGTTCTGGATCATTAGAAGCAGGCCTGTCTCATGCCTTCCTGTATAACTTTATTCTCTGTTTTTAGGCTTATGTACTCTCTATCTGGGTTTATTGTCTTATTTGGTTAATTTTGTAATTTTTGTTTAGTAAATTTTGTTCAAATGCCCAGAGGCCCCTAAACACATGGTGCCAAAAATTAAACATCATTAAAAGCATAGTTATTAATATAAACATTGCCAAAAGATAATTTGTAAGGGTGGGAGAGAAGCAAAATATTGACAGTATGGCTGCCAAAGACACATCATTCTGTCTTACTTTCTCTTAAGTTCCTCTTCCATGTCCCTCAGACATACGGACAGGAGAAACTTAAAATGTAAGATTCCAAATTAAGAGTTTACAAAGGGTGAGACACATAGATACATAACTGGGTACAACTGTTGGCACCTATTTAGAATACCAAAAGCAAGCTGATGACTTAGTGTACCCCACAGTCATCTCAAAAGATGTTCATAGCAATTATGTCTTCAAAGCTCAATTGCTAAACAAACTATTTTTGAAAGTGCATTCAAAATCCCAATGTATATTCTGGACCAAAATAACTGTGAGTAAAGATGAATATATATAAATCATATATAGATGATTTAAAAAGTTGAGAGCACTTGTGGTTACCATGTTTACAAAAACTAACTCATGAAGCATCCTCAAGGAAGCTTGAAGGAGGCTTATGCAGTCTTTAATGTTCCTATTCCTTTCCAGAAATGGAACTTTAGAGAGGACAGAAAGAAATGTGTCTTTTTTCTTATCAATACTCCTGCTGTTTCTCCCTGTTTTTTAGAATGACTAGATGGTATAGGGATAAAGCTTTCAATGCAGAATTTAAGAAGTGACAGAATGTAAAGGTTTTGACATTCTTAAATTTTGAGCAGAAATAAAAGGCTCAGGCAGAGGACAAAATATGTCATCCTTGCAATCTTATGGCCAACCTAGTGTGGGCAATAAAACTTCTGAAAGATATTTTTTTATTCTCAATTTGATCTCTGCTATGAAGAGAGACCATGACAACAGCAACTCTTATAAAGGAAACCATGTAATTAGGGCTGGCTTACAGTTTCAGAGGTCTAGTCCATTTATTATAATGGTGGGAAGCAGGGCAACAGGCAGGCAGACATGATACTGAAGAAGTAGCTGCATCCAGATCTGCAGACAGCAGCAGTTAAGAAAGCTATTGGGCCTGGTTTTAGCTTTTGAAACCTTAAAGCCCACCCCCAGTGACACACTTCCTTAAACAAGACCACACCTCCCAATCCTTCTCAAGCAGTTCCATCCCCTCATGACTAAGCATTCAAATACATAAGCCTTTTTGGGCTATTCTTATTCAAACCACCACAGCTGGTCAGGGGAAACAGTGGTGCACTGGTTGTATAGTACGGCCTATGTTTTGAACATCACTATAGTGCTGTTAGTATAAAGATGGCTGACTTTAATGCTCAAAAATAACTTTATGGAGGTTGTTTTCTTCAGGGGATAGAGAGAAAACTCAGTGGTTAAGACCGCTTACTGCTCCTGTAGAAGACATATGTTCTCACAACCACCTGTAACTTCAGATCTAGAGAGTGCAATACACTTTCTGGCCTCTAAGGGCTCCTGTAAGCATGTGATATACAGGAACTCATACAAGAACACATATGCAAATAAAAATAAAAATATTTTTTTAAAAATAGACAGTTGGCTGAACATTTGTTAACTACTCAGTTTCTCCCATTGATTATGCTTCTCTCTGAGTTCAACAGCACACCAATCCAGACTGATTTTTGAATGATTTATTATTATTATTATTATTATTATTATTATTATTATTATTATTACTATATCCTGACCATAGTTTCCCCTCCCTCCTCTCCTCTCAGTACTCCCCCCACCTCCCACCCCCATCCACTCCTCCTCCCCTTCTATTCAGAAAAGAGTAGGGCTCCTATGGGTATCCTTGCAGTAAGGCTAGGCATCCCCCCTCCATATTAAGGCAACCCAGTATGAGAAATAGAAATGCAGATTGATTTTACAGGGAGATTTTGGGGAGGAGTGCAGAAAACCTCATTTGGAGATAGGTCTTGTTAATGGAATTTTCTCCTGTCTCAAAGGGACTTAATGACTTCAACATCAGGATTTTTACATAGAGGCTGAATTTCATTAATTATTTAAAAATCTGTTGGGCTAAATCAAATCATTAAGGTAAGACATTTACCTCAATGTCTAGCATACAGCCAGGGTTCAACAAATAGTTTATGACAATAGTCCTCTCTCTCTATTTAGGTGGCTTAGATGGAAAGTTGGCAGTGACTGAATCTAATGACTTGTAGAAAACAGATAGGATCAAGCTTGTGTGAGAACTAGGTTCTCTTCTGTGATTCAGAAGGATCAATCAAGTACACCTTACCCTCTCCCTATCCCCAGGCTGGTCTCAGTTCTCAAGAAGCTGTCTTGTGGTTCCAAGTTAAGAATGTCTCCTGATTGCAAGGACTCAAGGAATAGTGGAAGACTTCTTAACATGATGAGCGTAGATAATTGCTGCAGGTTCCTCCCTCTGTGATTGCAGGGTGGTTCGAGAATAATTAAGCAAAACTTCTTTAAGAAAGAAAGAAGATGGAGACAAAAGCAAGGCTTAGAGGACAGCTTTAAGGTGCAGTACTTTTATTTGTCTGCTCATCCTGGAACTGGGAATCAAGCCATCTATAAAACACTCACTTCTTGAGAGCAATTAAAACCATGGATGCCCAAATACACAGACAATTCTGCTTTGCCTAGTGATTAAATTGTTCTTGCTCATGTGCGATCCGTTTTTACTACTTTTTTCCAACACTCAGCCAAATTCTTTACTTGTGTTCCAAAGGCCAGGATTAATTTGCTATCCATGCTATTCCTATTGCCTCCTAGTTTCCCCAGTTAAATACATTGACTAAGCTTTGCAGGAGCGGAGATTAATGTAAAAAGAATAATGAAGCATTTGACTGATATTAGGTGCTTGCTACTCTTTACCAGGTGCCCCCAGTCACCTTCTTAAAGCCCTGCAAACAGAACAGAACAGGCTCTGACAACAGTCCACCCAGCATATTAATAAGAAGAAATGTAAACAGGAGAAGCCTTTCATTTCGCTCGAACAAACAGAGGCATGTGGGTCTCTCCATCTCTCAGCTCTGTATTTTCTCCAAGGGCTCAGTCCAATTAGCTATTTCGTATTAATCACTATTTGTGCAGTTGATTCTTCCTATGGCAGCCTTCCATTTTCAGTTGCCTAGAAGACTACATGACAAATTTTCTTGGACACTCTACAGCATCCCAGAGAATAATAACGTTTCACATGTACATTGCACTTTATTCTTTCCAAAGTCATTTCACGGCTCAGCTGTTTTGACCCTCAAGAAAACCCTCAAATATCCCAGGCTTGTGCATACCTCAGTAATTAGCTCCATACTTTGTACCTAGCAGGTATTCAAAATAACAAATAAAATGAAGCATCATAATTCTGGGTGGAAGAAGCCAGTAATATTTAATGATAGCAATTCACATGAGCTGTTTTTTTTTTTTCTTGGCAACTTGCTTAGATAATAACAGATAAGCAGGTTCTTATCATTTACAAAAGACTCGATTAAACCACTGACCAGATGGTCTCTAAGTAAGAGTATTTGATGAACAGCCACAACAATTTTAAATTGAAAGTATTTATGACAGTTGTGTTTTCAGATATTATTGCACCAAGATATTTTGGTAAAACAGCCAAGTAAACTTAGCAACTAGCCTTCTCATTATACAGAGAATTATGTTTCAGTTTCATTTGTTTTGTTTTGTTTTTGAGACAAGATGTTGCTGTGCTGACCTAGCTAGTAGCAATCCTCCTGCCTTGGCTCCAAGTATCTGGAGTACAGGTTTACACTATCATGCCCAGAGAACTGTTTCATGTTAACACATATTCAAGCCGTACTTCTAAAAACCACATTAAAATAACAGTGTGTATTAGTTTTTCCTTACTTTTATCTATGAACTTAAGATTTTAGAGAGATGACCTTTGCTTTTGAAATTGATAATTTAGATTCACTCTCCTTTGAAGCTTATATGGTTCTGTTATTCTCAGTCCTTCCTTTCACAGCACTTTAACTAAGGCTTTTCATTCCCATTGTGTTTTCAACTAGGTTAGGCTCTCCTAACAGCAATGCCAGTATTTCTCTCGGATCACACCACTTTGTGATGGGACCTTCTCTTGCTGTTAAAAATGTGCACGGAGCACAGTAGATGAACCCAGCTTCCTTAGCCTTAGGTGACTGCAGCATGGTCATCCTCGACCAAATCATTTTTACCATGGTTATTGAGAATGACAGTATGGGGAAGACTGAGTTAGGAAATCAGGTTGACACCTTCAAGCCATAGGTTGTGATAAGAGGGTAAATTGAGCCAGGAGATGAGGGAATGAAAAGAAAAGGGGGTACAGAAGAGCGATAGAAAGTGACTCACAAACCCTTCCCTACTTACACAATGAACTTGACTGTTTCTTGACCTGAACTGCCTCCCGAGGTTCTAGAACGCATTTTCCTTCCAATGTGATAACTTCAGCTCTTAAAACACAGGAAAATGTAACAAATTATTGCACAAAGAGCAAGCTAGATTCTTCTCTTGAGCATGCTAGTAATTTAAAGACAAATGTCTGCTTTTAAAATGAAAAACAGTAGACAAAAACTTGAAATTATTTACAAGGAATGATAGAAGTCTGGGTGTATGAATGAACAACCATCTTCCCCATATTGGTTTTATGTAGCCAAAGAAATTAAATCCCTACAAGAAAATGATATTAATGTAGTTTTAGATTTAGGGGGTGTTCAAAGACATCTACTGAATTAAATATGATGCTCTTTTTAACTCAGTAATTTCGTTTTTGAATTCTACTTTTCAGGAACACCTGACAGTTTAAGGTTTGATTATAAAAAAAGAAAATGAAAAACATGTTTGAGATAAAAGAAAGAAGTCTGAGGTCTGCACATGAGAAAAGAGCAGGTTTGTGAGCATAGACTCAGGAATAGCTCATTCTGATCATACCATCACCTCTTGCTGCTATGTCTTGGAAAACTTACCTGCCTTTCTTGGGCTGCATTTCTTCAGTGATAAGCTGGAATAACAATGCTATTACTTCTTAGACTTTCAACTAATACATATGAAGTGACACAATGACCAACAAATAATGAGACAATGAACTTACATGTTATTTTAAAAATGTGTGTGTGTGTGTGTTTGTGTGTGTGTGTGTGTGTGTGTGTGTGTGTGTGTGTGTTTTAAATTTTGAGATAGACTCTCACTATGTTGCCTAAGTTAGATTTGAGCTCTCTCTGTAACCCAGATAGACCTGGAATGTGTGAGCCCCCTGACTCACCCTGTGGATTAGCTGGAATTACACCAACACAGCAAGTATCTGTTGCCTTTGGATGTGAGGAAAACCTACTTAAAAATTGTTTATGTGTGGTTTATTTTTGTGTGTACCTGTGTGGATTTTTGTTGAACTTAGAATATGAAAAATCATAACATTGCCTTACCAATGCATCCTATGGTTATAAAGCATGATATCTGTGTATTATGCTTTCCTGTTCTCCCCATTTACAGGTCCCTTACTCAATCACCTGCTAAACATTTGCCTTGAACCCAGTTCTGCTATTGTGCTCAGCAGGTGGTAGATATGATCCTTGACATGTAAGTATGGAGCTTACAGATCCTTGGTAGGTGAGTCATGTACTTTTAATTTTTAATATTTTTTTAAATTTCTCAGATAAAGAAAGTGAGGATTAGAACATTTAAATAACCTGTTCAAATCCCTTAGTCGAAGAGGCTGGGGTGTGCATAGGTTCATCTACTCTAGAGGGTCAGGATCCCTCAGTTCAGGTCATCGTCTCATTAAAGATAACCGCAGAGGCAGCAGAATGTGTTGGTGCTGTGTTAAGTAGTGAAAATTTGGCACTTAACCTTGCAGTAGTTTGCCCAAGTTTGAGTTCTTCACTTCTCTCCGCCTGCCTTCCTTTGCCTGTAGTTGGTGTTCGCTCACCTGCCTATAATATGTGTCTGATCTGTGTAGATGCTGTCTGTCTGTTTCTGTCCCCAACAAAGGGCTTTGCTCTGTGTTTATTGAATCATGTGGGAAAGGAATGAGGGATTCTTCAGAGAAATCTTTAACAAGGTTTCCCAAGGGATTAAGTCACTGACTCCAACTGACATCAGCTCACCCTGAATTACCCAGAAGGACGAACAATTGCAAACATAAATTATCAAGCTAATATTCACAGATTGCTTCCAACATTTATGGTGGTTATTTGTTGTATAAAGTTGCTTCCAACCTGTTGGCTGTCTTCAGAAAATGATCACCACAGCACACATGAATTACTCTGAGTTGGGGCTACAGGAGAGTACCTAATTTAAGATTACAGATGTGCATTAACTTTGGTTGCCAAAGCTGATCACATGGGAAATCCAAGGCAAGTTAGTTGGTTGTTACATTGATCTTACAGACTGGATGCACAGTAGGCTAGCAGGTTAAATTTTAAGTGATCTCCAAGTGCATTATTAACTTTTGTGTGAGGTCCAGCAGAAGTTCTAGTCTCTTCAAATATATTTTCATAAAACTGTGTCACTGCAGAGGTGGACACTGAAGTGGCAATCTGATTCTAGCGACAGAGGAGGGGCTGCTCTGTTTAAGTCTTGAGAGTACGTTCTGCATCTAAGCACCAGAATGCCTTAAACAACACTTGACCAGGCCATGGTTCACTGAAAGTTTTTCTACTGATTCAGTTTCTCATGCCTCCAGGCTGAAGCCAAACCAATGCCTGAGCATTCATAGACCTCACTTTCCATATGCTTGACTGGGAATTGTTGCTAGACAACAACTGACTCTGTGGTTTTATCTCACTGACAGCAAATTGACCCAATTTGAGCAAGTATCTATGGGCTCGAAGCTCACCCGATAAAGAAGGGGAATTCCACTGAGACTCCAGTGCAGCAAAATATTTCAGCTTCTACAAAGGCCCATCTCCACAAGCCAAGCCCGGAGCTGGTGCGGTGCCGTGTAGGTGCCGATGCCGGGGGCTGTGTCAGAAGCCATCCTTTCTCTGCTCCTTCAGGTGATAATAACAGAGTACCCAGGTCCAGAAAAATAGGTCGCACTTCCTTAGCTAGCAGTGCTGAATATGTGATGACGTGAAGCTCGGGGTTGTTGCTTTGTCTTACAAGCCCAGGTAAACTTTCCGGAGCTTGTATCATCTTTCTGCACACGCCACTCAACATTGTAAGTGTGTGGAGTTCCCCTGCACAGATCTGAGCTTTTTCCATTTGACCTTCATCCTTGCTTAGAGTCTCGTCTTTCCCACATTTCCTACCAAGTTCTGATAGCCCCTGAGATGTCAGACTTTCAAAGCAGGCCTATGTCTGTAAACATTAGCCTGATGCTGTTTTTCTAACGACTAAAATAGTCTCTGATCCCTTTCTATGTAATCTTCAACTGAAGAATGAGAAATGACGAATTTATTCAGAAAGACTGTCAAGAGCCCAGAATGTTACAAATTCTCATCCTTTGTCTCCATTTTCTTGACACTGGCATTCAAATGTATCATTTTCTTTTGTTGCTGGGGACTGAACATGAGAGGCATGCACTCTACAGTAACTTGCATGCAAGTCTAGCACTTGCATACATGTTCCGATTCTTAATTATGTGGTGTGTGTGTGTGTGTGTGTGTGTGTGTGTGTGTGTGTGTGTGTGTGTGCTGCCTGCAAGTATATGCACCATTCATGAACCATTCCCAGAGAAAAGAGAAGACATAATATCCTCTGATATGGGAGTCACAGATGGTGTGATCTGCCATATGGGTACCGGGAACCAAATCTGAGTCTTCTGGAAGATAGCCAACACTCCTAACCACTGACCTATCTCTCCAGTGCCAACATTTGCCTACATGCTTTAGTGCAAATTAATAGTACTCTATTTATATGGAAGAGAGGCAAGAGTGAATCAGCATGAGGTCTGTTGCAGTGGAAATATGGGAAATTCAAAGGGTGGGACCTATCGCACATCACATTTCCATGAGTGCCCACTGACACTCCATGGTTAACCTTGATGGATTCTGCAGGACTGATGGGCAGCCAGAGTATGTGAGTGAATGCTATAGTAGTGTAGTGGAAGTCATTAAGGAACTAAGATGACAGATGATTGACTGTTGGGTTAAGTTCCCACCCTTAACCAAACACATTTGCATATGTACACAACATATTAGAAGAGGGGAGAAATTTAATTCCTGCACAAATTTTTTTGTGATTCTTTTAATAGAATAAAAATGATTTATTGGTTCTCTGCCATAAGGACATTGCTTGCAATAAGCCTTTTTAAAGTAATTTAAACAGTAAACAGATAGGACTTAGTGGTGCCATGTTGCACTGGGTGATTTTAAGGTAAATCTGTAAACACAGTTTCCCATTAAGCCATAAAAATCCATCAAATGTCCATAAACATACATATTTTAGTGCTCATTGGCAATAATCTAATCTATTAAGGTTACTTTCCAAATCATGCCTCCAAATCATGCTCTCTTAAAATCTCTTTAAATTAAATATGTTCCATATTTAAAGCAATTCACATTGAAATAGTTACTGGAAAAGTATTTTGATTAATAAGAATATTATGAAGTTAATTATGCTAAATCAAGTAATCTATTTTGACAACTTAATTTGGTATTATGTTGGCTATGCAGCCATTTATTGCCACAGTTCTTACAATCTTCATGCTTTTCTGTTCAAGAGAAATGTAATTTGAAGTTGATTCTATACTGGTCTTATTTCTAAGAGATCTCAAAGTTCAAGTTATAAGGAAAGACAATTTCACCAGCAGGCTCAGAGTACATCAAGAATTGTACAGAAGAATAGAACTTCATGGGTCTGTTTTAGAAGCAAATGGCTGAGATTAAAATGATTGCATGAAATTTATTAAAGGTGGCCTTGGGAAAATTAAAGACACTGAGTCATTGTTTCTATAGACCATAAAATGGAAGGGGCATTACATAGATATTAGTTTCCTTGGGTTGTTTGTGGATTCATGAATTAATCCAAAGCAATAGAAGGCTCCAAAGAGTGACTACCACATAGCAATTGTTTATAAAATAACAGCAATTATTATCACACAGAGGAAAGTTCTTGTGTTATTTTTTCAAGAAAACAGAAATAAGCCTTTGGAAGTGAAAAATAACCCAGTGAGTCATGTTACTTGTAGAACCAGAGACAAATGCTGCCTGTGTTCTAGTCCTGTTATATTTCCCCACAGCTTTCTAGGGAACATTGCCATCATATCTCTACACAAAACATTCTCCACATACTAAGCCAGCTAAATATTTTGAGATATAGCTATATATTTAAATCTGTTCTTTTACTGTACTCTGATTCCTCTCTCTTCTGTCACTATCTACTATATAATGTTTTCTAATGAGAACACACTCTGATATACTCTAATCATTCCTCACCTCTTATATCAAACTCTCACAGACAGGCGTATCATATTTTGCTAGACAACTCTTACATGTCTGTTCCTTAGGTCAAACTTAGATCTCACAACCCACTAGAAACATTCTCATCTCAAGCCTTGACTAATGTGCCTTTGCCCAAGATTGATGACAACTTCTATACTCCTGAACAAAGTTAGATCATTGATCATTGTGCATCAATGACTATTTTCACTTTCCCAAGACAAGGCACTACAAAATTAAGTTGACTAAATCATTACAGAATTTTTTTAAATCCAACATTCAATGAAGTAACTCAAAAAGTATCTATCTGTTATTAATACCATGTTTTAGAATTATTTATCCATTGATGTGATATTTGAGTATGAAAGAGAAAATGATGAACAATTCTGATTTCTGCATTGTGTCCTGAGTTTACTAATGGTTCCACATGTCAAAGCTGCTCTTTAGCCTAGCGGATACTTTCCACCTCTCATTGCCTATTGAAGAACAATCCCTCTGCAGAATGGTCTTAGTGTCTCTTACCCAGTCACACCTCAGGGAAAATTCAGCTTACTCTTGATCACCTCTATCCAGAAGAGTTATCCGACTTCTTACACTTAGTCTACTCTTGTGCTGTCCAAAGCAAAAATCACCAGCCACTGGCCATGTGAGATGCTATAAACTTATTTAGGGGACATAAGTAAACTTTAAGATTTAATCCTCAGTCATAAAAAAATGACATTACACATGCTTGTTCAGTAGCCACTTGTGACTAGTGATTTTCATATATTTCATTATTAACAATATAGAATATTTTCGTTGAATTCTATTGAAAATTATTGGAGTATAATATTTGTCCATTACACTGTCTAGTAACAGGTATGAATTAAAGTCTATAACTAAATATGTTATCCTAATATTACAGGAATCATGTCTATCAGGGTAATGGAAGGAGATCTACTTGATCTTAATTGTTGCAATGAAGAGTATTTAAATGAATGCTCTACTTTTGGAACATTCCATAGTTAAAGGAATAAATATGAGGTATTGATGCACACAGAGAATAGCAGTGATGGAAGGGGCTCATACCAATAGAGTTGAAAAGAACAGAAAGAGAAAGCATTGCTGCTCTGAACCCAATGTTGGCAATGTTGGCTGAGGGCAAGGAGTGGCAGGAGCAGAGATTATGGGCACACAGGTGCTTCTAGAAGCTAAGTGTCAAAGCAAGGTAGGTGTGAGGAAGAGTATCTCCAACTGCTGATTTCAGGCCAGTGAATTTAGTCACTCAGCTAGTAGAGAGTAGATGGTTGAGGCCAGCTTTCCAAGATAGAGAGCAGGGAAAGAAAGGTTCAAAAATTAATCTCTAGGGTAGACAACTGAACAATGATTATATTGCCTTATATGTGGCTTCATTTATCTGTTGATAGTAATTTTCCTCCTCTTCTGGATTAGGGTTGTATTCTGTAAGAGCTGTTTCAGATTTGTCTCCTGTGTCTACACAGAGGGCAGTGTGAAGATCCAGTTGTATTCCAAATGATCTTCTGTACATTTTGGGAATCTTTATACAGCTCATATAAAGAATTTCTTTCATAAGTTAGGGTCACAAACACATGAGAGGGTGGTTTGTCTTTGTATTGTTATGATACGCATATACCCTCAAACCCTGGATTTATTTGACAAAATGGAAAGAACCCTTCCATGTGTCTTAATAACTGAAGCCATGCTTTCAGACTTTAATACAAATGTCAATACATCCTCTCACAGGCTTAGCACAAATTCTTTTTTTCTTTTTCTTGGCATACATCTTATCCTGATGGCCCAAAGAGCTGACAAACAACTTCCCAACAACAATGAAAGTGTGATCAAATGCACAAGAAACGTACCACTTTCTTGAATAAAAAGGCAGTGTCAGCTGTCAGATATCCTGGCAGAATTTCTGTGAAAATGGATTCTGAGAAGTCAAAAAGGAACACCTAGCATTAAATGGCATAAAACATACCAAACAAGCTGGGTGACAAACACAAAGACAGGGGGGTTTGCATAAATCGACAGGGGTAGATCTGCCTCAGTCTTACTGTCTGTTTCGCTGTGTGTCAGACACAAAGGGGAGCCCCACCTAGTATCATTATTCCTCCTGTGCCATCAGAGTGGCGCTACTTTTCCAAGATGCTGAAGCTCTGGTCTTCTGTCAAGTTAAGTTTGCATAGTATTTCACACACACAACTCCTAGTATGTAAGCAAATCCTCTCTGCAACCTAAGGCAAGCCACAACAGCACAAGTAGTTCTATTTTATATACCAGATTAAGAAACAAGAATTCTCTACCTTCCTTGTTAATGATGCTATGAGGGAAGTGGGGGGGGGGGGATCTGGTTAGAAGTTCAATAGCCTGAGGGCTGGTTGGTTAATATGGTATCCATTCAATTTCCAGAGGAAATAATGAAAACATCCTATTGAAATGGAAAGTCTATAGAGTTTAGGGTCAGGTTGACACATTTGAACTTCTCTGAGTTTTTCTTATATCCAGATTATTCTGCATGTTATGTAGTAATATAATCCTCTAGGGTTACTTTGGATGAATTAAGAAGGTCTAGACAGCATAATGTAGTTCAACAATGGGATTCTAGAAAAGATTTCCTTTGTTCAAGTCTTACTTCTTTACTGTTACGGGCCATGGAATAACATTCTATCCCCTCTGAGCTCAGTCCCTGTGCCCAACAGTCAAATGGAGTATTAGTGGTATCTTGAACCTTTGCATAAATGATATCTCAGTGACAGTAATCACCCCATAAAATTCAGAAATGATCCTGTTAATATTTTTATAGATAATTTCTAGGGGCAAAGTCCAAAAGACAATATTCACTTTGAAGTATTTCTGTCCTCTCATCCATCTTTAACCCAAGCGATCCAACAGATGTACCCAAAGAACTTCTCCAAACAAGGAATTTGTGTAAAGTCATCTGTGCCACCTGTTCAAACTTTTTTCAGATATTCAGTTGGGCTCCATTCAACTTCCAACCTCAAGTTCTTTCCACTTCCATGTTATCAAAGCAGTCTTCTTAATCTTAGCTGGAAGCTAAATATAATAGTCTGTCACTGGATGCTTGCTCACTCTCACACAGAGGTATCGAATCATCGCTAAACAAAGACACATAAATGTCTGCTTGGGAGTCAGAGTGAGAAAGAAAGCCCTAAGTTTGCCATAGCTCCGTGGTTGATTGTGGTAGACACAGTTCATCCATTTGCAGACGGTTCCTGAGACAGCACTGCAGGATAAGGAACAAATCTTCTAAATCGGCTTCCTGGAATCCAGGCAACAACAGATGCTTTCTTCTGAATGTTGCTTCCTGGATTTATTATCTCTATTCATTTTGTGTCATGCACTGGAACTGAAATTCTGAATTTTTTGCTTGAAAGCCATGCAAGAACAACCATTTTATTGCCCTTCCTGGAAGGGAGAGTATGCAATGTGCCCAATACTATAGCTTTTCTTAGAGTCTCTACTCATCAGCTGTCTTCTCACTTACTCCAAAGATTAACATGATCAATGGTTTATTGATCTTCTGTGACCTAAGAAAAAGCCCTAATAATATGAAAATGATAATAATATATAAACTCATGCTGGATCATAGAATCTGAAGACGTTTACTCAAATTAGATTTGCAATGTTTTAATTGCATTTTATTTATTAGTAGTAGGAGAGAGAGGAGAGCACATGTGCTAAGGCACAGGTAGAGACGTTAGAGGACAATTCTCTCCTTCTACCATGTAGGTCTTGAGAAACAAACTCAGGTCATTGGGCTTAGTGGCAAGTGCCTTTACCTGCTGAGCTATCTCACCAACCCCAGATTTTCTTTAATTTCATAATTTAACCAAGAATATATGAAAAACTAGTGAAATTTATTTTGGAATTTGTGTTTAGATTTTCATACTTCCTGTACCTTTTGCAGTTTTGGGGATTCTCTTGGTCTATGTTATGAAAGGCATGCAATTCTAAAAGACTCTATAGACTGTTTAATAATGAAAAAATAAATAAAGCCATAAAAGAAAAATAATTGGAGTAAAAGTCTCAAGAAGCAAAAATGAGAAATTGTAGCAGGATGAAAAAATCGAATTTCTTTGACATTCTTTGTCTGCAGGCATATTTTTAAATAGTTTATTGCATATGTTTGGAGGGGTATGAAATATTAAATAGTAAAGCAGAAATTTTCCTATTGGCTAATAACAACTTAATAAAAATAGACCATATCAAGAAAGCCTGTGTATTTTTATTACACTCCAGAGACATATACAGGACTAGAAATATAAAGATATGAATCCTGATGTCCAAGTTTCTATGGCCTGGGGAATATCTCTGAATGTCTATTCACTCAGATAATAAGCATCAATTACCTCCTCAGTACTAAACCTTGGCCTTCGGGGCGTGGATGGGAAGATAAGAAGAAATTGCCATGACTGCTGTCACAGTTCACTGGGGAAAACTGACAGGCACAATAGCTTCGCTGTGATGTTGTAAACCTTGAGAGAGCAACCTCAGAGCTGCCCAGGCTCTGCTTTGAAAGATGGCACTTCTCACCCACTGAGGAAATAGGTGTGTCCAGAGAACCTACTGTAACCAAGGACAAATGAACAAAAGTAAAAGAAGTTATTCTTGACAGGAAGACTTAAGTTTTATGCTTTCCCATGTGATAGTTCCCTTTTCCTGTGGTGTTCAATTATGGAAGTATTTGGCAAGTACAGTTTCCAGCACCCTTGATTTCTGAGTGATGGCAATGAGAAGAAAATCTTTCTGGGGCACTTGTCCACTATAATACTGGTTTCGACAATATTATCCAGAATATGAAATCCTAGGAGAATGCCCTGCTGAAGAATGCTAGAAGGCTTGCCGAAAAATTGAACATGCCCTGTGCCTGAGAGGATATGTGGCTTTAGATAAACAAAAGATTATTTGAAATTGGATAAAAATGTAAATTTGAGGAAGAACTAATAATGTTTTGGCAAGCACAGAACCAAGAGAGCACAAGATTGTCCTGGTGAGTTGTCTGAAGCCGCTTGGATTATGTTTTAGTAACCAAATGCTTCAAGTTAGGTAGTTCATAAAAAAAATAGAAGTAGATCACATGGCAGAAAGCATAGGGTAAATGAAGAATGAACTCAGACCATTAAGAGAGGAGTGGGTGATGGTACACCTGCTCCCACACCCCTTTTTATCTCAACATTAACTGAGTCATGAAGACAGGGACTTCATGCACAAATCGCTCCAAAAATTTCCATGCCCAAACAAGGGTATATTCAAGATTAAGTTTCCAATAGATATATGAATTTTGGATGACCCTATTTCAAGACATAGAATATTGAAATGGAGAGAGAAAACAGAAGAGAGAGACAGAGAGACAGAGACAGAGAAACAGAGAGACAGAGAGACAGACCTAAGCTATTTAAATAAAAAATAAATGTTTATCTGTCCTTAATAAATACACCCAGGGTTCCAGTATGTTTACTAAGAATAAGGAAATTCCGTATCACCAAAGCGCAGTTATAAATATAAATATCAGAGGTTTCCCTGAGGTATCTTTTCTCTTCCATAAACTGTATTCAGTCCTTCTTACTGTCCCACCAGTTGCCCCCATGACTGTTTTACTGCTGGTCTCAGAACAACTTTAGGTCCCACATCACACATTGTATTTAGTTGTCATGTCTTTTGAGTCTAGACAAGTTATAGAGCTTTGCTCTGCAATCCTTGGTGTGGGCATCTTTGAAAAGAATGTGAATGCTGTCTTCTGGCCTGCTTCTCAATTTGAGTTTGCCTGGTATGTTCTCACGTTGGGGTTTAGTCTATCCATTTACTCTCTAGGCATGCAAGTGAGGTGATGTATACTATCCTTGTTACTGCAGCTGCTGATTTCAGAATCAGGGTTGCCTGTTTTCCAACGTGGACTAGAGACTAGCTACTCTTCAGGAACCCTCATGTTTTCTAGCACCAGCTTGAGACTCCTGAGGTACCCATCCATATAAATTTAACAACTAATAGTTGTTGCTGCCTCCTTTAGCCAGAGGCAGCCATTGTGGGACTATGCCCACACTGGCTCAAAGACCAAGTAACTACCTACCTATTCATCACCTCTCAGGTGTGATTCTGTTGTTACTATTTTAAAGCTGACCTAAAAAACTAATACATACACACGAGAATATTTAAGCCATTGGTTCTTTTTCCCTAGAGAACTCCAACTAACACATGAAGAATGTAACACCAGTGAGTCAACAGGCTGTGCAACAGTCAGAAGCATTGAAGTGTGTGCAAGTAAAATGATGCCTCATGGAGTGGTTCATCCCCTCATACATCTAAGTCTTGAAATTGCATTTGAGTTACAATAACTGGTTGAAACGATATGTTTGGTTAGAATAATATAAACAATAGGAAAGGAGTATTGAAATCTTCCCCATGAAAGATATTTACATAATACTTGGAAAACAAATGAAAAGCAATGTATTTATAATATTATTTGAAGGTAGAATAATAATATAAGGACATATACTGCCGTCTCTAGAGAAATCCCTTAAATGCCCTTGGAGATATGGATGGGAACACAATGATAAAAGTAAACATAATACTTTGGGACTGGAGATATGGCTCAGCAGTTAAGAGTAAGTGGTCCTATTACAAAGGACCCAAGTTCAATTCCCAGAACCTAGGTCAAATAGCTCACAACCTCCTGTGACTCTAGCTCCAGGATATCTGCACCCACCCCCCCACCCCCGTCTCAGCATCTGAAGGAACCTGCAATCACATGCACATGCCCACACACAGATTGATGCACACATACATACATAAAAATAGTAAAAATATTTTAAATGAAACAAAATCCAATATTAAAATTGATTGACGATCACAAAAAAAAGGAGAAAAACAGATTTTAAAGAAACAGAGTACAATTACAAAAGAAGGCAAAGCTGGGGAATTTAAAACTAACTGCAGTCATTATTTTTGCATGAAATCAAATGTTATTTGCTGAGACTTAGGCTTGCCAAGTTGCCCAGGTTACTCTTGAGCTCACCATTTACCTGTTCCAGTCTTGTGAGTGCTAGGGTGCCTGATATACCCAAACATGCTCAGCTAAAGCAAATGTTATAATTCCCTAGTTCTCTGTAATTGCACATACTTATATGACTCCTTCCTTTCCTGTGGTTTGAGCCCTTTTGTGTAGTTAGGATTCCAACATCTTGAGAGCCATAATAAAATACAGATTTGACTATGCCACTTTCTGGTTTGAAAATCATGTACATGTTAAAATAACAGAGATAGAAAATGGAATTTTATTTTATTCTCACAGGATGACAATGGCATAAAATTATTTATTCTCACACTGATGCAACTTGATATATTAATTTTATATCAGCCAATTCAGAGAATATGTCTTATAGGGGCTTCCCAAAGGATTTTGTATTAAAATAATAAACATCTGTTGATTATTGTGTTTATTAATAAATGTGCACAAACCATAGGCACATAGACATATTCACTTTGGATCTCCAGTCCTTGTATAGAAATTATGACTGAGAAGTATGGCAATTCCTATGATAAACCTGAATATATGTTTCATAGGATCATTGAAACTGGTTTGAGGGTGGAATATGGAACAGATTAGTTTCATGCCAGAAAAATCCTTGAATTCTGTAAGCTGCATTCAGTGGGCTATTCTAATTATATTTTGGAAGCATCAAGGCTGAGAAAAATGCTGACAGCAGAGGCCAGACCCATGATGTTTCAAAGAACAAAAGTCTCTGTGGAGAATTTCAAGGAACTGTGCAAGATGCCATACAGATTGTATTTTGGCAAAGAATATGGCTGCATTTTGCCCTTGTCCCGAGCACTTACATGAGACTGAATTCAAAAGCAATAGACTAGTCATTTTGGTGGGAAAAGTTCAAGACAAGATAACATTGAGCTTGTGGTATAGTTATTGTTGATCATACTTACTCAGGTCTACAATGGAAACTAGCCAGACTGCTAACAATAGCCATTACTTTTTATTAAATGTATTAATTTAAATTTTTTTCTGGTGAAAATGATGTCTTGGTATGATTCTTGTACTTAATAATGTTTGGGATTAGACTTTAAACTCAGAACATTGGGAGAATTTTCCTTTATCTTGGAAGTACATATTTCATAGTCTAATAGCAATTTATGATGAAAACAATTATCCACACAAACAGTGGTTCACTAACAATTGAACTACATGAACTAAACAAAAGTCACCTTGCTAGAACATAGTTTAATGCTAATAAGTTCCATTTCTTCTATTTATCTAGCTTTGGGGACCGATTAAACCAAGAAACAGCTGAGAAAAAGTCCTGCTTTTGAAAGCTAAATGACAATGCATATTTCAAAGCTTAACTGTCTCTTGCTTTGTGGGCCAATACATTTCAGCAAAATTGGCTATAAAGTGAATCTTGTTTCCCTACAGACTTTGGGTATAAAATCAGCAATATGTTGTTTAAGCAAGAAAAAAAAAATGACTGACTTAAGTGATAAAAATAACTTATCTGTAAATAAAGATTGCCAGGTTGTGGCATGTTGCGTAGATTCATCTGTTCAGTTAACAAACATTAACGAGCTTGCCGTGTCAGAGGCTGAGAAGATGATAAGTAAATGCCAAGATGTGATGCTTTCTTATCAATTTATAAGATTTGTGTTCACCCTCCATTGAAGATCCCATATACCAGGCAAAGAGGTAGGTAGAGTGTCAGTTTGTCCCCAGTTTCCAGGATGAGTTTTCCTCTTCCAACTTCAGATATAGACCAAAACATCTGCAGACAAATCTGTATATACATTTAGCCCCTTTTTAAGAAAAAGCTGATTTGCTTAGGCATTTTATTTTATTGCTTTGTAAATTTGATTTTTGGTTGGTTATTCTGTTTCAAATGAAAAACAATTATCTTACCTAGGAAATTATTTCCAACAACCCCCATATTAATCAGTTAATGCTATAGATTTTAGGATAGAGTGACTGTCTAGCACATGCAGCCCCTACCTTTATGGGACGTGCATTTTATTATGTGAGTCAAACAAAAAATTAATAAGAAAATTAAATACACGTACATTTTAAACACCTAAGGAATAAATTTCCCTCAGTCAAGAGTGCCAAGGAGAGCATTTCTGAGAATATTGCAGAATTTTATTGAGGAGCCTCATATAGGAAGGTTGAGAGTAAAAGAATTCCAAACTGAGGAAAGGGTAAGTGCAAAGCTTTGTCATTTAAAAAGGATGTAATTATTATGTCTGAAAAACCAAAGATGCCCTGCACATCCAGTATATAATAGGAAAGAAAGACTGGGGTGAGGTTTGGGGGTGGGTGCGTAGACTGTACCAGGAGCTATGTAGAGAGGCAAGAGACTGCAAGAAAGAAGGTCTCTCTCTCTTGGGGGAAGCAATGGTAGAAAGGAGGATGTAACTACTCTGGGTGAAACAAAAGCTGCAATAATAATAATTTTTTTAAAAAAAGTGTAAGTGGCCTACAGGGAAATTGGAAGATGTTAGATCTCCGTTTTGTGCTGTTCGTTTTGTTTTGTTGGGGACAGGGTGTGTGACCTATTCCCAGGACCAAAATATATTCTGCAAATGCAGGACTGGCCAGATTTCATCAGTGAAAGTATGTAATGAGTATGTTCAATGTAAAGGAGGGTGCTAGATCTCCTCAAGTTTGAAAGTCAAGTTTGGCCTATCCCAAGGTGTGAACTGGCAGCATGTGCCTGTGGGGGGTAGGGCTTCTATGTGGGATTTGTCTAGGGGTGGAGATGACTCCAGGAGGCCAGGGAATGTTGCCAAAGCAGGAGCACTGGGATCCTGTTTCATTGCAGCTAGTGCTTGTAGAGGAGATACACTGTGCTGTGAATCTGAGACTGAACCTGGCTCCACCCAAACTAAGTCTAGTGAGCATGCTCAGAAGGGAGGAACTACAAAGACATCTTTCAAAGTCCGGGCAAAGGGTTGGAGATTTGTCAGATTGTAGTCTAAGTGCAGATATTTTGTGCTGAAATGTGATTTTATTTGTATGTTAATAAATAAAGTTTGCCCAGAGAACAGAGGTCATTAGCAAGCCAGGAATAGAAGTCAGGTGGTGGTAGCCCATGCCCTTAATCCAATCACATGGCAGGCAGATCTGTGTGGTCAAGGACACAGCCAAGCATGTTAATCCCAGTATCAACCATAGAGACCAGGAGGTCTGCATAGACAGGCAGTGATGAGGAAGTTATGTGGCTGGGCTTAGAGCCAATGAGAAGGCAGAACAGGAAAGCAATAAAACACAAGACACACAGGAAGAAGGTCTCTCTCTCTTGGGGGAAGCAATGGTAGGTAGTAAGGTGATCAGATAAGTTAGTCGTGGCTCTTGCTCTGATCTCTTAGGCTTTAACTCTGTATTTGGCCCTGTGTTTCTTATTTAATAAGGCCATTTAGAATTTCATCTACAGGAATCTGTTGATTTTCTGTAATCATAAATGACTGCAGTTTGTTCAAAATTCATGGGTCTTTTTCCTCATTTGAGTAGTGATTAATAAATGATGATTCTTAAGTGATCATTAACTTTGCACATTTTTTCTTTCCATCTTTCATATCTCTAATATCACTGGTGCCAACTTTTATAGATTACCGAAATGTTGTATCAAACCAACTTCTGCCCCTTTCTGGGAACACAGTTGATGTGTGTGGTTTTTCATGACGATGAGAAGTCAGGTTTTTTTCATTTTAAATGGGTTGAATAAATGACAGTGGTGGAGAGTCACAATAGTGGACTCAATTAACATTGAAGCCAGTGAAAAATATATTAACTCTCTCACCCTCATTTAAACACATCTTTTCAGGAAAAAAATTATACCTTTCATTAACAATCTATAGTTTATTATTTAAAGGAAATGATAGAGGTTAAGAAAAAGTGCATCATTAACCATTACTATATGCCAAAGTGTCAAAGTCCCAAGTCCAGCCTTAAGAGAAACTCATGAACTTCTTCTGTAGTATTTCCTATGGTCTTATATTTCCAGTTTGATGTTTTAGTTTTATCTCCAATGTTTATTAGTTTGTTTCTTTCATAACAACTGTCCTCAGAAACAAACTTTTCCTGTTTACACCTAGGTAACCACCATGCAGACCATGTAGAAAACTACCACTCCTCTCTTGTCAGAACAGAGTGAGACAAAGTCAACAAGCTAGATGCTTCCAAAGACAACAGAAGATTCATCAGGCTTCATTCTTTATGATTAGTATAAATGAATACCCCTGTTGGTCTGTTGGGTCTGACATTTCTTCTCTAGCCATTTCCCTAGTAGCATCTTCCCATATTGTATGCGCTTCATTTGTAATTTCCCCTGGGGATGGAGTTTATGCTTTGAGATTGATATAAGTAATTCCCCAAGGGTGGTGAATGAGGGAAGACATCCAGAATAAAGCAACCCTTTGTCTAGATCTTGATGGGATTCTTAATAAAATACTTAAGATACTTCTCACCTGCACATCCACTTCCAAATTTAAGATCACTTTAAGAGAAACTGTTGAGTTTCATTCCAAGTTGTATACAGATTGGCTGAAGGAGAGGAAGATAGAAGCACCCAAGGTGACTACAAATTAAGTGAAATCCATGAAACTAAGTTCTTCTACACTGTGGCACACATGGACCTCATGTACAGAGGGAGGGAATGCTAAAAGGTGATTGCAACAGTGACTTGGTGTGAAGGGATTTACTCCCATACAGAAGGAGGTGGTAGGGAGAACTACACTCAGTAGGAAAGCAGAGAGCACATGCTGGAAGAAATTAAATTTGAGCTAAGACCTAACAGAGAAGACACATTTAACTACAGGAATTGGACTGGGGAAATATGTCAGAAATATCCAGTTGTGTGATGAGTCAGAAAATATGGTGCATCTAGAAAGTGAAAAAAAAGTCAATTTGGCAGAAACAAAATGAATAAGGGTGGAGCAGAGAGAAGGCTAAAGATCTAGGTACAGATTATACCATGCTTTAAAGACACTGGAAGGAGTTCATAGTCGGGGAATTTTCCTGAAGATGTTAGAGGGGGTAGCAAAGGGCTTGACAAGCTTTAAGGAAGTCCTCTTCCTGGCCATGTCATAGTTCTTTATGGCTTCTTGCTATTTTAAAATGTTATTAATGTCTGATGCCGCACTGGAAAGAGGAACGGTAGAAGCTGCAAATCCCCATGGCTTTCTATACACCGTCTATCATCTACATACTTACCTAAATATCTATTGTGGGCAAATTGGCAAGTTGCCTACACATGTTTTAAATACACATATATAATTATTTTCCACAGAAATGATTCCAGTTTCCACTTGTGATCCTGATCAAACTGCCAGCAACACTTTGCTCTGTTCTATTTCATTGTAGTATTATTATCTATTATACCATAACTAAAAAAAAAAAAAAAAAAAAAATGGGGCTCATTGAACATACTTGGTTTGGTTCAAAAGACAATATACATGCCTGTTTGCTTTGGCAATTTTCTCATTTACATTAGCAAATGTGAATCTAACCTGACAAATTCAATTTTTCAACTTCAGGAATGCATAGAATTTCAGCAGCAAATATGTGAGGGAAGTCAGCCTGGCTATGCTGTACAGCACAGGCTACGCTGCTGTACTCCAGTAATGCTTGAAAGCTCCATTGAGGGTGTTATCAAAATGCAATCAGCCCAGAACTCCTCATCCTGACTCTGACGTGTCAGCAAGAGCCATGAAACAATGTACAATCACAGTTCAGAAACGAGCGTTTGCAGTATGGAATGCTGCACATGCAGGGACTCCGAATTTTCTTTTTCAAACATGAAAACCCTACAGAAAGAAGCGTACATGCTCAAAACACAGCAATCGAATACTCTTAATGTACAGTTATTTGCATAATTCTCCCCAAGAAAAGTGGGCCCTATGAATTATAAGCCTCTCCTTATGTTTCATTAAGTAACACTTCCAAATGCCTGTATTCCTTAAATTCCCTCTTGGAGAAAAAGAAGACTACATGTGGCCTTCATTTGTGGTGAGCTGATAGTGTCTTCCCACCTTTGGCTTGTCATTAACTCCCACTAAGTCAAAAGAAAACAACTGACCAGTCCAATGAATATAGGAGCATGTTAGTGAATAGACACTCAATGATAGAAAAATTCTGTGGCATTTGACGTTCTAATTAGCTCAAGGGAATGTTTTGAAGTAAATTCTATTTAGTCCACAGATTAAAATGGTTTGATTTCTGAAGCCAGAACATACTTTGAGTCATAATAATGTCAGTATCCCCAGCATTATCATTGCTTTCAGAATTCTTCTTACCTCCAATAAGGAGGAAAGAACATATTTGATAAGCAGTTTACAGAATTTGGCATTGATTAGAATTCACTTGTGGAAACTTTCATGGAGCCTTTTATGTTTATTTATTTTGATAATTTTTAGCCATGTTAGGTGGTGACTTGATTCAGGCAAATCTGAAGACTTGGAGAAATGTTCAATTTGGAGCTCTAGAGACTTGACACACTCTGAAAGCAGATGCAACATTGATATAAGAAGAGGGTCGGCCTGAGAGGCAGTTTCCAGATGTATATTAATGGAGACAGATGGGACTCAGATATTTCTCTCTTCACCTGATCCTGAGGGGATGCTGACAAAAATGTTGATGCAGATGTTTGTGTAGCTTCACTGAACCCTACATTCATGTTCACTCCTATACATTATGCATTAGTACCTGGCATTCTGCCATTAGATTTGACTTAGAGAGAAGCTCTTTTGTAGTCTAGCCATGAGAGTTGGCCTGTGGATATGGGGAACCAGGGGTACATCTTGAATGTTTGTTTCAATCACATTCTTGGGCATTGAGGCTTTCATGGAAGCATAGGCTTAACTAAGAAATTTCAGTCTGCATTGATCCTATCCACTCTCGTCCAGTGTGGATTGCTAAACCCAGACAGTTCTCACAGTGGCAGGTTCAGAGAAGCACCATCAACCTTATCTGGCTGGTAAAACTATACACTAGTAAGATATAGGACCCAGTGGGCCATTAAGTTTTACCGAAAATCCTGAAATTTAACCAACTGATTCTTTACCAAGCACATAATGGATACTTAAAGATTATTTGAAGATTAATTCCCCAATGTTTTTGAAAAACCCTTCCAAAACAAATTCCTCTATCCCTTGGAACTACTGTAAAATGTCACTTTCTCAAAATAGATAGAGCAAATGGTGTTCATGACATTGACTCGGGATAGACATTACAAATTGCTTTCATGGAGTCAAGCATGCCAGGCTACCTATGAGATACTCTGATCACTTGTAGCTATATTCTGGCCTCTGAACCAAAGATTTTTTAAAATACGTTTTTACCTATTTTTAAATTGACATAAGAAAGTATACACATGTATAGAATACTACATGATATGTATGTACACGTATACTTTGTGGAAGTGAAATAAGGTCTTTAAACCAGGCTTACATTCTCTCAAAGAAAGAAAATAAAACCCAGATAGGGCTCCACTCCTAGATTGCCAAAGGTACCAAGCAGACTTTCAGAAACCAAGATTTAAGAAATAATCCAGACATCAAGTATTAAAAACCTAGCCACAAAATGCTAGCAGAATCCAGTGAGAATTGAAAATGCCCAGGTATCAATAGATCTAGCTTCAAGACTGGTTTGAGTACAAACTCTGGAAGACCAGGTATAGGTATGAGTAAATGTGTAAACTTTGGGAATAACCATTATGAGTGAGGAAAATGAAAGAGGACACTTTCTCTTCTTTTTTTTTTTATGATTTCAAGAGCAAACTAATATGACGTCACATTTCTAACTAGGAGCAGACTTTCATGAGAACATCACAACATAGTTCTTCTCCTCCTTCTCCTCCTCTTCCTTTTCCTCCTTCTCCTTCTCCTCCTTCTCATTCTCCTCCTTCTTCTCCTCCTCCTCCTTCCTCTTCTTCTTCCTCTTCTCCTTCTTTTATTGACAATTGTTTCTTCTCTCATACAATACATCCTGATCACAGATTCCCCATTCTTCACAGCTCCCTTCTCTCCCAGATCCACTCACCCTCCATTTCTTTTCAGAAAAGAGCAGGCCTCAAAGAAACAACCAAATAGCACAAAAAAGGACACAATAAGAGAGGTAAAATCTCTCATATCAAGACTAGCAAAGGCAACCCAATAGAAGAAAGAGTCCAAGAGTAGGTGAAAAAGTCGGAGACACTTCTGCTTCTACTTTTAGGGGTCCCACAAAAACACCGAGCCAACAACTGTACATAACAGATACGCAGAGGACCTGGTGCAGACCCATGCAGGACCAGTGCTTGCCGCTTCAGTCTCTGGGGGCCCATGTGAGCCTTGCTCAGTTGACTCAGTGGCCATGTTCTCCTGGAGTCCTCCATTCCCTCTGTCTCCTATAGTCTTTCCACCCCTTTTTCTGAGCGGTTCCCCATCTCCAAGGAGAGGGACCCATGAGAGACCTTCAATTGAGACTCTCTCTCTCTCATAATGTCTGGCTATGGATCTCTGCACATGCTCCCATCTGCTACATGAGGAAGCCTCTATGACGATGGCTGGACATGAACCGATCTATGAGAATAGCAGAATATCACTAACAATCATTTCATTGTGTTTTGTTTTGTTTTTCTTTTTGTTTTGATGGGGTTTTTTGTTTGTTTGGGGGATTGTTCATTTGTTTATTTGTTTGTTTGACTAGCCATGTTTGGTTCCACCCTAGGTTTCTTGCCTATCCAGTCTCTGGTTCTTAGCCATCAATGCAGTGGAGGGCATAGGCTCCTTCTCATGGCTTAGAGAGAGGCTCAGCCATTAAAAGCTAGACTCGCAACAAAAATGTAGTAATTCTTAAATCAGGCTCTGCATCAGAATCACCTGGGATCTTGTTGAAAATAAAGGTGTACAGGAAGAAGACCAGCTCTATCATTCAGAGTCCCGACTGACCCAGGAATCTATACAGAAAATGACTTCTGGTCATGGCTAGAATGGAAGCCATTTCTTAACATATCAGGAAAAGTTGGATAAAACTTATAAGGAACAGGCATTTCCAAAGTGTTAGTGAGGAAGCATTCAGGATATATGCTTCTTTTATGACTCAATCATATGTGATTACTGTCTTATTCTACTCTGTAGCAAACTAGCTAGTTTATGAACAATTGAAACTTATTTCTTATAGTTCTAGAGGCCTAGAAGTCCAAGGTTAAGGCCTGAGCAGATTCAATGTTTAGAATGTATAGTTCAGTGATGAGTGTTGTAGAAAATGTTGACTCTGTTCTATAATATTAGCAATATCTGAAAGGAATGTATCAGTCAAGTCATACACAGTGAGAAAAAGAAGCCCAGAAAACTAGACAGGTTAACTTTTAAGCCAGATTGGTGGCTTATGCTTGGAATCCTAATGTTTTGGAGGCTAAATCAGAAGCATCATAAGTTTGAGTTCAGCCTAAGCTACATAGCAAGTTCTAGGCAAGCCAAGGCTAAACAGTAAGTTCTAGCCCAGCCAGGGTCACATACCAAGTCCTAAGCCAGCCATCACTACATAGCAAGTTCTAGGCCAGCCAGGACTACACAGCAAGACCCTGTCTTAGAAAAGAGGAAGTAGACTTTTTTAATTGGCTGTCCCAACTGAACTCTATCAACACTTAAAAATTATGAGTGACTTAAAAATAGGCTACAGAAATGCATATGGTTAGGAGCATGAATATCATCTTCAGTAGTGTCCTTAAAGATTCAAGAAATAAAAAATTACTACTAGCACAGTGTGATTTCTATTACAATTAAAAAGAAGTACTATTAGCTCTGAAAAGGACTAGTGTTGTTCAGCAGTTATAATCCTAAGTATAAACTTCCCTTAAATTGTTTATTTATACAAGTGTTTACTCACAAATTTACCATTTCTAAAATATGTTATTTCCTTTAATATTGTATTCACCAGAGGCTAAAACAGACCTCTATTAACAAATGAGTAAAATGATCTATAGGCAACACTCAGTAGGCTAAGACATCAGGAGTCAGGGAAGAATTTTCTAAGAAAAGGATTAGTAAACACCAAGCCCTGGAAGTGGAAGAGCTTCTGAATGGAAAGGAGGCTGGTGTGATGCCCTGAGAGGGAGGGCAGGGATGAGAAGGGGTGGGAACCAGGAAGGGGCTAGAGATCAGCTTAATCAAGATTAACTTGTCAGCATCTCCTAAAACAAAACAACAAAAGATTAATCACCTTCCCTTCTTTCCCTTTCCCTCTCCTTCCCCCTGAACCCCCAACACACACTTTAGATTCTCCACTGCACATTTACTTCACTGATCTGTTAATTTTCTGAACTCAACTGTCCAAGTGATGATTTGAAATCCACAGCTGGCACTTAAGATCCCTAAATGGATAAAAGTTGTACTGTCAAGTAAATGAATTTATTGTTAAAAGGTAAAAACATTCTCTGTATTAATTTTACTAATGATTTCAGGCATTCACAAACTAATAAATACCTAATACAAGTTAATTTTCTAATCCAAACTCTCCAAAAGTTCACAATAAAATAGAGAAAAACCTCAGCAATGATAGATTTTTGTAATTATCTTTATCAAGTTAATATTTATGTATAATTACCCACAATATAGGGTTATGTGAAAGCAGTGTGCTCTGGGACTGATTCCCAGAGCAATAGGCACTTTATCTTGTAAATTAATAAAAATAATTTACACTTTAGAGATATCCTCAACTATTGGTCTCATTGTGAAGATGAGGGAACTTGATAGAGCATCACTTTCTATATCATCCATTGAGTCATTGCCACAATGGCAGTCCATTGTTTGGTAGAAATATGTGTTTTCAACTATTTTTCTATTTTTACATTTTGTTAAGAACTGAGAAAAATGACATTTGTCCTAAATAAAAATTTGTCTCATAGTTTCAACCATTTCTCTGGTTAAATTGGACAGCGAGCCAAGCTTCTCTACAGGACCATGGTTCAGTTCACAGACCTAGCCAAAAAGTGAGAATAAAGAAATATGTGTTTGAGAGATCACAGAAGCTCCATCTACTTCACATATCTAGGAATGAATGGTCTCTACTGCTCCAGAACCTATTTACAGTGTCTTTTCTGGAGTTAATAGAGAATATTTGCTCAAAACCAGTCTCTTAACTATTTTTAAGTCTTAAAAAGTCTTATACCAGAGTGTGGGTATGTGCACATGAGTGAAATGCCTAGGAAGGTTGGAAGAAGGTGACAGGTCCCCTGGAGCTAGAATTCAAAGGGGCTGTGAGCCACCTACCATGGGTGCTGGGAACTGAACTTGGTTCCTTTGTCAAAGTATTATGTGCTAGCAACAGCAGAACCATCACTCCAGTCTCACAGTCTCTTAAATCTCTCAGGTACCACAGTCATGTCTTAATCTTATGCCTTTCCCCCCTTAGACTGTATGAGTTGGCTCATTTATGGATTTATTGCAAATAGAAGTGATAAGTGTATATTGAATGCCCAAGTCAAAAAAGCTCTAGACTGCCAAACCTCAAGGATACTTGTCAGGACAAATAGACATACTCACAGACTAAACCCAAGGTGCACATGCTGTTCAGAGGAGCAAGCAGCCTCTCCCAGGCTTGCTTCTCCATCACTGCTCCAAGATAGTCCTGTGCCCAGCACCCAATCTTTCATTCATCCTAGAAAAAAATTAATTAGAATTAATTAATTTTAGTAGCCTCTATAATTTTTGTATGAGTCTGTTTTATTTCATAATAAATAAAACAATTTGAAATAGTCTTTCAAAAGGTTTGCCAAATGGCCAGTGTTTGTAATCTCTTGCTCTTTGATTAGAAAATCCCCCCAAACTTAGTGGATTAATAAAAAACATTATCTCACTAAATCTGTGAGTCATGAGTTCAGTTGCAGCAGAGGTGGGAGGGTCAGGCTCAAGGTCTTCTAAGAGGCTGCACCTTGGAGACCAACCCAGCTTGTAGCCATTATAAGGCTTGTATAGTGCCAGTCAATCATTGTCTAAGACATGGCTATCAGCATGGCATGCCAAATTCTTACCCTGTAAATACTTCTATAGGTCACTTGAATGTCTTTGTGGCATTGCAGTTGTTTCTGTCTAGAGAGAGAGCAAGGGAATTCCACATATATCTTAAAATCAAGCATTACAAAAAGAATAAGAACAATACACCTAAGGAGGAGGAAGCTAAGTATCCCACATTCTCAAAAGAAAAGTACTAAACAAATTGTTGACATAATTTGAACCATCATGGGGTCTCTTTCATGACTTTGCATATGGTACAGTCAGAAGACCATCCAGTCAGTGCAGATTTAAAGCTGAGCTCTTCTTTAAGCTGGTGAACACCTCATGCAACATATATCACTACAATCAACTTCCTCTTGGGGACTCTGGAAGCAAAGACATTGTAGTTATTGGTAAGGCTTTAAAATGGCTTGACATTAGCACTAGGAATTTCAGGATGGTTTGTAAAAAATCATTATGAGACTTGAAGAGTTGTACCCTTAGTGGACAGTTTGACCACCCACCAGGCCAAGTCTATAGAGCTGTGTGGGACACAATATCTCTGGACAGTCAGTTTTCTACTTCCTCAGTCTTCATTTGAACATGTTCAATTTTACTGTCTTCTCTCTGCTAAGCTGAAATCAATGTATTGACATTTTTGTAGGAGAAGTGGAACAAGAGCTAGCTAAGCCATTCCCTAGAGGGAAAACTAAACATTAAAGGTGTCTTCTTACTCCTGTGGGTCAGGACACTTGATGTCAAACTCTACTATATATATTGCTGTGCTTCAATTAGAATGCCCCTAACTGTCCTCTGTCCTGTCTGTCCTCTGTCACCACTACCACCACTACCACCCCAGCTTTTATATTTGGTCTATTTAGAAACTTCATTTAAACTTCTGATGTTTTACCTAGAAATTAGAAAATTCAAAAGATAGTTTCAGTCATGTTGAGAGACACTCTTATGAGGTGTGTCAAATCTTATGTCTAGTGTCCTCCACGGACAGAAAATATTTTTCTCAAAGTGATGATGATGGCAATAGCTTTTTATTATTATGATTTTCTAATACATGAATGGATTAAGACACCAGACAACTTAATAAGAGAAAATGTTTATTTCAGCACACTG
Organism: Onychomys torridus; assembly: GCF_903995425.1. Classification (NCBI taxonomy): domain Eukaryota; kingdom Metazoa; phylum Chordata; class Mammalia; order Rodentia; family Cricetidae; genus Onychomys; species Onychomys torridus. Next base: position 30,591,367 of record NC_050455.1, read on the forward strand.
TGTCAAAGGTTTCAGTCCATGCTTATTTAGCTCATTGCTTTTAGACAGTGGTGAAATGTAAGTCATAATGGGAACATATGGGAGAAGAAAGCAGTTTAGCACAGGACAGCCAGGAAGTAGAAAAGAGAAAGAGTCTGTAATCTAAAAATCCCTTTTAAGGGTATGCCCTGAATGACCTGACTTCCTCCCACACTAAAGGTTCCACCACTATCACATTGTCATAGACTGTGGATGAAGCCTGTCATACAAGTGTCTATAGGGAGCACTTATCCAAAGTCTAGCTGTTGTACGAGGACTGAAAGAGTCTACAGTATGTTATGGAACCTGTACTAGATGCTTGATGCACTGTGCCCCACCTGTTTCTCACACCAACTCTAAGAAGAGAATGAACAACAAAGAAGGGAAGCCCCAAGGAGTTCAGCCTACTGGTAAACAGTGAAGCAGAGGACATTCCTAGAAGATGTGAGACTAGATTCCATGATGTACTTAGCACTGACCTAAGCAGGGATCAGTGTCTCAAAGATTGGTTAGACTAGAAGCTAGATGAAGAGAAGAACCTTGTTTGTCATTGTGAGTTCTTACAAGGCTTGAACATTTACTAGTTACACATGCAGTTTTGACAACCAATTAGACATTTTGGCAAGTAAGATATGTTCCTTGGCTCTCTCTGTTTTGCCTAAGTATATGGGAAATGCAAGATAAATAATCTGTATTAGTAAAAATATACAAGTCTCAGGAAATTACATTATCTTTTCATGCAGTTACAGTAACATACTTTTCATTCTCTAATTCTTGATTTTTCAAATAATGGCATCCACTCTGCAAAACTTCATTACCATAAATTAAATGAGATCATGTATTTAAAGAAAATAGTACAGTTCATCACATAATAGACATTCAGTGTAATTTACTACTACCAGGATTATTAGGTCACACAAGTTTGTACTTTTTCAAAGTGAAATAGATGTACATAAATAAATATTATTATAGATGGCTATTTCTGCTACTTAATATAGCAGAAGTTACCTTTACTTTATGCTTTCTTTTCAAAACAAGGTCTTTTTTGTGATCTTCTTGACTCAGACTCTTAAGTGTAATGGTTGACAAGTATGAACATGAATTACCATTTCTTGTATATTTAGTAGCTGGCTGATATTTTTAAAGATGATTGTTACATACTGCTGATTTTAACAATGAAGATCTAAAGATCAGGAATGTCAACTGGTTTATCCAGATCCATCAGTTCAAATGTGGAAGACCTTTAGTTTAAACTTTGGTCAGTGTTATTCCACAGCCAATGTTATTTCATCTAAATAGAGGACAAGATCTCAACTAGATTGCCAGTTCTCTGTGCCTCTCAGGATATGAAGTGCAGATTTTCACCATCCATACATAGTATTACTAATAATAATTCACCTTCAGCATCTAACCTTTATCCTAAAATACAATATGTCTTTCAAAAATGAACTCTATCTTTTAAGTGAGGATATTGATGTTACTACTGTAGTATTTGGAAAATACTCAATTTTGCCTAATGATGGAATTCATAATTGATGGAGAACCCAAACTAGGAAAACCTTTTCTTTCTCATTGACTATGACAAAAGAGCCTTGCTTTCTGAGAAAGCATTCACATGCCTAGCATTTCTTGAGACTCACACTCATTCGGAAAGATTCCACCAATGCTGTTTGTCCTCACACAGCATTTGGCATCTTTTCTACTACAACAAAAGCCATAACTGAGTGATTAGTATGAGAGTGAACTCTATTAAACAAAGGTCAAGAGGTCATCATTTTATAAGCTAGCCCAAGTATAATTCATAATTGATACCCAACTCCCACTTTTTCTTAAATCAGATTAACAAAGCAAGAATACAATTAAAATATGCCCAGTATTGGGATTTGGGTTGTAGGGAAGGTGAGGGAGAATAATATTTACCAGCCACATTGCTAAGTGTCTTTTACATCTATGTCTTCACTAGATTTTAATAAAGTGACTACCAAACACACAGTCAAGTTTGAATTGTTGATTATATTCATGTTGAGTAATCTTAATCTACTGTTGAAAGTAGGAGACTATATGCAATTAATCACTAACAAATTAATCACGTGACCTTTTTGAAATTTGCTCATATATACTACTACTCTGCTTCATTTTCCTTTTATTCTCATGGTAACATAAGAAAAATTACTATTATCCAATATCAAACATAACAATTAACAATTATTGAGTGCTTAAGGGGGAGATGGGATAACAAAATGTCCACTCCTTTCAATTCTGTAAGATAGATATTATTTCTCCTATTTTTCATTCAGGAAACTTTTGCCTCCAACATTGAAGGTACCATTCTCTAGAAGTTCTTAATATTAAACATAAATTCATACTAGTATATGATCATTGGGCTCTTCTGACTGTCATATGGTAATGCTCTTTACAGAAGTAAAGCCTGCAGTGGTAAAAACACTGGGTCCTGGGACATGTCCTCCTTAATCAGAATATTCTTTAAATATATGTCAACCTCTAGGACTACTTTCTTGGTGGCCTTACTTGATCCAAGACCTTTCACTGGACTCCACGATAAGAAACTCAGAAGTAGTAAACATTTATCCATTTCTCCACCCCACACTACACTACACTACTACTACATTTGATCTAAGCAATGGAGAAGCACTGCTTTGGGAAAAACTCTATTCACTGAGGGAGTAACATGGTGTACTTGGAAACTTAGATGGGCCACTGTCCTAAATTTGTTTCTGTTGCTGTGGTAAAACCAACCTGGAGGAAGAATAGTTTTATTTGGCTTAGGTGTTATAGTTTACCATCCAGGGAGACAAAGGCAGGAACTCAAAGCAAAGCAGGAACCTGGAGGCAGGAACTAAAACAGAGACCATAGAGGTTTATTGCATACTAGCTTTTACACAGGCTCACATTCAGCTGCCTTTATGATACAGCCCAGGCCCAGCTGACTAGAGATAATACTTCTATTGTGGACTGGTCTTTCCTACAACAATCAGAAAATTTCCCATAGACACATCCACAAGCCATGTGATGGAGCCAATCATTCAGTTATGGTTCCCCTTCCCAGGCATGTCAAGCTGACCATAAAACTAACCAGGACAGGCACCCAGCTCTGAATGGCCCCATGGAAATGTCCTCAAAGCTCAGAGTTGAGCATGATGAGGATTTGATACTCTTCAGTCTTGTGATTGTATCATTTTCTTTTCTTTCAGATAGATTACCAAAATGGGGTAACTTGTTCAATAGTCTTTTCATTTGTTCATTTGTTCTTCTGACTGCTGGCAAGCTCAGAGGGGAGGTAGTCAGCTACTGCTTGACCAAAGGCATCAGGGAAAATATATAATTGGTAGTTTCTTATCAACATCAAGTGGAACTTGAATAATGTGTGTAGATTCTTTTGTTCAAGTATTCAATTAGTTATCATTGAACTGACACCCAGGGTCACTTCATATTATAATGGCCATCTGTATTAAGGAAAAAATGGTGGTTTAATATCTTAAAATTGTTAAATGGCAGGTACCACTCTGGTGTATTACGTAAGTCAAAATACAAAGATATGTAAACCTGTCCTGACAGAAAACATGCTTCAGAAAAAGGGGTCAACATGCACAAATAAAAACATACATTTCTGAACTCAAGTTGTGGTTTTTTTTGGGGGGGGGGTCATAAGAATCATGATGAAGAGTTTCAAAATATGAGATTAGAGTAAACAGAGGCTAGTGTACAAATCACGTTTATAATTTTAGATTAAACAAACTGACCTAATTATATCTGCTATTAAGCATGTAAAAGGCACCATTGAAAGGATCAGTCTTTAGGGACACTTGTGAGCAGACTGGATGATCTGAGTTGGACCCATGAATCCCCAAATGAAGTATAAGACAACAGACTTCTGAACATTGTCCTCTAACCTGTGTGTGTAACCTCTGTGGCATATGCGAACATATGCATACTTCCAAAATAAATATAAATAATTTTAAAACATTTATATTTAGTTTTTTAATTTTAAATTATTTTGCCATGCATATATTCCATGCATGTGCCTGGTGCTCACAGAGATCAAAAGAGGGCATCAGATTCCCTTCAGCTAGGGTTAGAGGTGGTTATGAGCTACTATGTGGCTGCTGGGACTCAAACTCAGGTCATCTACAAGAGTAGTTAGTGTTCTTAACTACTGAGCCATCTCTCCAGCCCCATAAATTGCTTTTTAAAAGTGTGTAGAAGTTCCCAAAAGAGAAGAGACTATCACAGTATTTGAAAATTGGGTTGAAATGATTTAAAGACAATCTACCTGACCTAAGTTTTCAATACACTGTTTTGTTCCTCACTCTCATTGAGGAAGAGCTCTGGAAGCTACAACCTGTAACCACTACAACCTGTAACCACTCCACACTGCCCTGGAAGATAACAGGAACTGAATCCTTTGTCAACTACATCACTGTTTCCCCTCTTTCCTATAAGAGAATTACAGGGTCCATTGTCATGGCTTTTGGCCTCTCTTTGTCTGGGAAGGGTACATGTCCCCACCACATTCATGCTGGTCTTGCCCACATGATGCATAATTTGAACATTATGACACACCACAACAGAGCACGGTGTTAGGAAATATCACTTTTCTCTGTCAACCTACTTGCCTTGTCTTAAGAATGCTGTGTCCCTCTGTTGAAAATTCTCTGTTTAGTTCTATAGCCAAATGTCTTTCAGCTGTTTGAGGAAGTTCAAATGGCTGAAAGACATTTAAGGAATTGCTCAACATCCTTAATTATCCGGGAAATGCAAATCCAAATGACTCTGAGATACCAACTTATACCTGTCAGAGTGGCTAAGATCAAAAACACAGAAGACAGCTTATGCTGGAGAGGATGTGGAGCAAGGGGAACTCTCCTCCACTGCTGGTGGGAATATAAGCTTGTACAGCCACTTTGGAAATCAATATGGCGCTTCCTTAGAAAATTGGGAATCCATTTCCCCCAAGACCCAGCTGTGGCACTCTTGGGCATATACCCAAGGAATGCTCAATCATACCACAAGGGCATTTGCTCAGCTATGTTCATATCAGCATTTTTTTTAATAACCAGAACCTGGAAACAACCTAGATGCCCTTCACCTGAAGAATGGATAAAGAAAATATGGTACCTATACACAATGGAGCACTACTCAGCAAAGAAAAACAATGACATCATGAGGTTTACAGGCAAATGGATGGATGCATCTAGAAAAAATCATCCTGAGTGAGGTAACCCAGACTCAGAAGGACAAACACGGTATGTACTCACTCATAGGAGGATACTAGATATAAAACAAAGATGACTAGACTGCTACACAACTCCAGGGAGGCTACCTAGAAAACGGGACCCTAGGAAAGACCCAGGATCACCCAATGACAGAGAAATAGATGAGATCTACATGAACAACCTGGATGACAGTGGGAGTAATGAAGGGCAAGGTTTGAGGGAAAGAAAGCTTAGGGGAGCAGGAGATCCCAGCTGGATTAAGAACAGAAAGGGAGAACAAGGAATAACAGACCATGATAAATGAAGACCACATGAGAACAGGAATAGGCAGAGTGCTGGAGAGGTCCCCTTAAATCCACAATGATACATCCTCTGTAGACTGCTGGCAATGGTCAAGAGAAAGCCTGATCTGACCTAGTCTGGTGATCAGATGGCCAAACACCCTAACAGTTGAGCTGGAACTCTTATCCAATAACTGATGGAAGTGGATGCAGAGATCCTCAGCCAGGCCCCAGGTGGAGCTCCAGGTGTTCAGTAGTTGAGAAATAGGAGGGACTGTAAGAGCGTGAATTGTTGAGACCAAGATTGGAAAAAGCACAGGGACAAATAGCCAAACGAATGGAAGCACATGAATTATGAACCAAAGGCTGTGGAGCCCCCAGCTGGATCAGGCCTTCTGGATAAGTGAGACAATTGAATAGCTTGAACTGTTTGGGAGGCACCCAGGCTGTGGAACTGGGACCTGTCCTTAGTGCATGAGCTGGCTGTTTGGAACCTTGGGCTTACACAGGGACACTTTGGTCAGCCTGGAAGGAGAGGACTGGACCTACTTGTACTGAATCCACCAGATTTAAATGAATCCCCAAGGGAGTCTTGGCCCTGGAGGAGATAGGAAAGGAAGGGAGGGGGATGGGGAGAAGTTGGGGGTGAGGGCGGGAGGGGGGAGGACAGGGGAACCCATGGCTGATGTGTAAAATTAAAACACAAATATAATAATAAAAATTTTTTAAAAAGAATGTCGTGTCCCAAATCAGAGCTGATACTTAAGCATCAGTTCAGGCTACAGAGCTGGGGACATGTTGAATGGGAACTCAGCAGCTGTTCAATGGTCAATAGTATATAAGACAAGTGGGGAATATACTTAAAAAATAGCTCTTTAGAGTTCATGCCCAGCCACATGAGGGAAAACAAAATGAAACAAAACACAAACCTTTGAAGGAACTGACCGTACATGCCTAGGGCTGTGCTTTCATCCATGCATCAATTCCTATGATTTTGAAGTAACTACCTGAAGGGTCATGACAAAAATGTGTGTGTAGTCATCACCACAATCAACAGGGGAAAGTGGCATAATCAATTAGTAATGTCTGCCATGGGCATTGACTTGAGAGGAACTGACACAAATGAGATGCTTGCTGGTTTGCAGCCAACTTATCCCACCTTTCCAGGATTTCAGACAGAGAAACACTGGATTTTTCTATCCATTTCCTTCATTTGAACTCTTCTAAAAATTCTTCTCTCCTCATGGGAATTTCATACACCGTGGCTTGTTTCCACCACCAATAAGGATCAACACAAACACACATTTTGTTTTCAGGCTTTGACAGATGGCCCATCCATGCACTCCTACCCCTGATTATTTATTCCTTTGCTTCTGCAAGATGCATTGAGTTCTTCCAACACTTGATACATTGCTACACAAAGCACAAACAACACCCACAGAACTGAAGCCAGTTTGGAGTTTTATACAAACCCCATAGCTACCAATTTTACCAGCTCAACAAGGCTTAGTTTGGGACATAAAGCTGTGACTATGGATGAATATCATGTAATAAAGCATCTTTGACATGCCATTTTCCTTCTCACAAACCAGTACCCTACCACAAATTCTCACATTGCAAAAGCGCCATCTAGAGGTCACTGTTCTTGCGGGGACCGGGGGGAGCAACAGTGCAGACCAAAGGAGGGAATGGGGAAAGCGATTTTTGTTGTCTTCTGTCTACCAGGGTGCTATTCTAGGAGACTGAAGGCTTTGTCTCACTTAATTAAATGAAGTAGTTATAAATGTCCCCATTTTTCAGAGGAGAATGTTGGGCTTCAGTTACTGGCTCAATGAAAGAGAGTTCCAAATCCTATCTTGTTGAGGTCAACATGACACTCTTTTTATTACTCTACTCCAACTCAAGGTTTCTTTAGTGTTCTTGTACTGTGGAATTTTTGATGATTATTCAACTGAATGTGTCATATTCAGTGAAGGAAATCTCAATCATCGATGGAGATTGTTCATGTCACTGCTGTTCTGTATCTTATTCCCTGATGATGCCCTGCGTTTGAATAAATAATTGAGTTGTTTTTCTTGACTCCTTTTAGTCTCCTTTTTTAAGAGTTTTCACATGAAGAGTTGATCCTCTACACTCCACTGGGGTCTCTGAGGACACATAACTATGAAAAGTCTCCATTCTTATGCCACAGAGATCTGCCATCAGAAGTATGCTAAGAATCCACAGCCAGCTTATTCTGAAAAGTGAAAGGTTAGGAGTTTAAATTATTTAGGATACTCTGTAAATGAAAGTCTATACAAATCAGCTGTTCTATAGTAAAGATCATTTTATTGTCCAAATAATTATTTTCTTAGTTGCTTTGCAGATCTTGCTTGTTATGTGACTGACATATTATGACCATCCAGATTCTCTCTCTCTCTCTCTCTCTCTCTCTCTCTCTCTCTCTCTCTCTCTCTCTCTCTCACACACACACACACACACACACACACACACACACACACAATTTTTGCTAATGTTCACATCCAGTAACACAATTTAACATCTGTTGTAATTTATCTGGGTTATGTGCACTGTCTGAGAGTGTATGCTTGGGTGGGGGTGCAAATACTGTTAAATTGTTGTATAATCCTCTGATTATCACTGCCCTGTCTTCTCTCATCTTTTTTTCTTTTATTGAAAATAAGTTTTTACCATACAATTTATTATGGTTATTATTTCCTCTCCCCCTACCCTTCCAAGTTCCTCCCCACCTCCCCTCCATCTTTTCCAAAGTTTATAACTAAGTCAGTATTTCACCTTCTCTTCCCTAGCTAGTCTATTGAAATAATAATGAACAACTGAAAGTTAAAAGGTAACTAAGACTTGGACTCAGGAGAGGCTATTGAAGGAAGATAATTATCAAGTGTCAACCATCTCCCAAGAACCACATTATGTGATGGCCCTCATGACTTCTGGCCTCAAGGATATAACACCATGGGATAAACAGACATTATGGTTCAGCAGATGCACATACACATCCTACCCTTTGAGGGAAGGCAGAAATGACTGACTCATGAGATCATCAACCACTAAACTCCTTTTTGACATGATGGTTACAGTAAATGTATGCTGAATTGAATGAAATCCAATTGCCTCTTGTTGCCCAGACTCTCCAATATGAACCATGAAAAATGGAAATGTCATATTTCCCATTGTCTTTTTTTAATTCAAGGCTTCTTAGTAACTTACCCCTGGAGATACATATGTTAGAAGATATTAATCCATACCAGTTCTTAAGAGATTCTTATAGAATTTCTGATCGCAAGTAGACTCCATGCTATGCTAAATGGATCATTATAAATGCTTGTTTAGAATATTTTTAGACATTTGAGGTGAAAAAAATCCAAAGATCTAGTAAAGCTTAAATCTATTTATTCTGCCACTGAGTGATTTGAAGTAATAATTACCACTGAATGTGACTGACAGCATCTATACTTTGTGTAAATTATTTTACTTAAAACTCTGCTCTGCAAGAGAAACTCTTTCAGTGTCCTTCCACAGCATTAGGGACATCTGCAGTTTCTTTCTTCCCCTGCTATGTACATTCTTGACAAACATAAATTGACTCTTTCTCCTTGGTTACTGTTCACCAGGTTGGGTGAATGTATGTATAAAATGGGATGGGTGAATACATAAAAAATGAGTGTATGAAAATGAATAAAAGATCATTCTTTGGAATGGCCTGAAGTTTTGCAAATTTAGGGAATGTGTATATCTCCCTATCACTCTCTTTGTTGAGAAAATGTGTCTACTTTTTAAAGTTGCTGCTTGATGGTTCTTTTTTACACCAGAGTTACAAAATGTTTTTATACAAAAATGAGCCACATTTTAAAAATCAAATACCAAGATTAACCATTACCAAGATTTTATATCTTTTGCAAGATTTTAATGCAAATGCATACATACATTTAAAAATAAAACTATTCCTTGATGTGTGATATTTTGTAATTTGTGTGTTCATAAATAATTAACACATATTTTGTGTCCAAAGTACACATATACACTCTTGCTGTGGTGATCGTAGAATAATATGTGCTGTATATTTCCATCCTATTCAACCTGTAGTTACATACTTGTGGCTAGGTTATTTGCTATTCACAGCTGCATGCTTGAGGGACTGTAAGACACCTTAGCAAGCAAAAGCACTTACTGTAAAGCCTAACAACCTGAGTTTGCTTTCCAGGACCCTCATGGTAGGAAGAACCCACTTGCACAAAGTTCTACTCTGATATCCACAGTCATGTCCTGGCATGTTCATGTACACGCACATGCATGTGCGTGCACACACACACACACACACACAATAAATAAGCAAATGTGATAAATGAACACAGCAATAAAAATAATTCTTTATTGGATAGTGCTACACCCTTAGATCAGTACCTCAGTTAACCATTATCAGAGAAACGTCTTTTTGTACTTACCTATCACACAGAGATCTTGATCTATCTATAAACAAGATACCTACAACACAACTAGACAATGTGCAGAGAGTGAGATACTTTTGAGCACTCATCCCAGAATGGTATGCATTCATTCACCAAGCCCCAACCCTCAAAACTCAGAGATCTATATGGAAGAAGAGGGAAAAGTTGAAAGAGTCAGAGGTTGTGGGTGATTCATACACAACAGGGCTAATACAGCTGATATACATATGAACTTAAAGAGACTGTGACACCATGCACAAGACCAAACTAGACATTTCCCAGCATGGAGATGGAGAAATGGATACAAAGTCCCACCCCTAACCAAGAAGATACTTGCAATCAGTGCCTGCTAGAAAGAGCAAATCATTTTCCTTTAATGGAATGACACTGGGCATACCAACCATACTCCAGTGCAGGCCCCATGACCAGGAGTACTTTGCCAACACAACACAAATACTCTCTCATTCTCTCTCTCTCTCTCTGTCTCTCTCTCTGTCTCTCTCTCTCTCTCTCTCTCTCTCTCTCTCTCTCTCTCTCTCTCTCTCTCTCTCTCTCTGTGTGTGTGTGTGTGTGTGTGTGTGTGTGCTTTTTTGTTTTGTTTTGATTCTTTTTTGTTTTAACCTTTGGTTTTTACTTTTGTTGTTTTGTTTTTAATTTGTTTTGTTTAGAGAGAGATAACATGAAGTTAACTAAGTAGAGAGTTTGGGAGGACCTGAGAGGAGTTGAAGGAGAGGAAAGAATAGAGTCAAAATATATTATGTGTAAACAAAATAATTCAATGTACAATACACAAACACATTACAATAAATGTGTTCCTCCTTCACACTCCTTTCATTCATCTCAGACTCTTCTTCAGAAAACAGGGGAAGTAGCCAAAGGAAGTGAATGCAATAGAGGCCATTTACACTTATGCCTAAATGTCACAGTTGAACTGCTTTATAAAGATTTATCAGCTGTAGATGTTACCATTTTACCAGCATATGTGATACATAAAAGCATTTTAATATATTCATTTTCTTCTACAATGAGTGGGCAATGAGGTGATTCTGTAAAAGCTGTCTGTATACATGGAAGCAGAATGCGGAAGTCAAGAAGTAGATTCTCAAACCAAGTGTCCTCAACTCATACCTGGTCCAGTCACATATCATAGAACCTCCATGCCTTCTCAAGACGAAATAACTGCTTCATAAATCAGTTTCCTGTTTCTAACAATTAAAACAACCATTTCTTTTGGTTTTTCCCCCCTGAGGATTAAATTAATTGATATATGGACTGGCTCAGAATAGTAGCTGGCACAAATAAGAATTTAACAGATCAAATGCTCACATCATTTTATTCTCCCAGGGAAAACAACTAGAGTCTTAAGCTCCATTGCAATGGTGTGCATACACCCCGAGACTAGACTATGAGGATGATGGATGGTTGTCACTTTTTCTATCTGGACCTGAGTCAAAAACACCTCCAAGACAAGATACTCATTGATTTTTCTTATCAGCCAATCAACCAGAAGCACTTACAGGCACCTGGATCTGGTGGGAAGACAATTGGAAGGATCCCAGAATTATGAATGACCATGGAACCAAGCCTTACCCGCATGTACTACACTGAATGATGATCACGTGACAAGATATGAATGCATCCTGAGTCCACTGGAAATTTTTGTTGTTTGGTTAGCTGGGAGTTTTTCTGGACAAAGTTAGCTGCCTATTATCCATTTTCTGACCACATAGTATCTGTTTGAAAATATTTTATTTCAGAATAGAAAGGACAAAAATAATTCAGGTCCAGTCCACTCCTTCCAGGCTGAGCATGTGTCCCTGTGTAAGACCAAGGTTCCAAATAGCCAGCTCATGCACTAAGGACAGGCCCAGGTCCCACTGCCTGGGTACCTCCCAAACAGGTTGAATTGAATCCTGTCTTGGCCCTGGAGGAGATGGGAATGGAGGGGAGGGGCTGGGGGGAAGGTGGGGACAGGGGCGGGAGGGGGAGGACAGGGGAACCCATGGCTGATATGTAAAATTAAAACACAAATATAATAAATAAAAAAAGGAGAAAAAAATAATTCAGGACCCAAAATTTACAGCAGATAATTCACACCCTGATAACACATGAGTTCCAGAGTTATTTGTCTATCTGGAATGTTCTTTACCCATCTTTTTATTCCTTTCAATATCCCATTTAGGCTCTAGGCTACAGAGGTTAACCTCAACACAGCTTAATGTGTTTATTTAACTTAAAACCACAAATTCCTTATATCCCCTCTTAGCTTTACCAGCAAACATTGTTTTCTCACATTTACTGAAATGCTTAGACCATAAATACCAAGGTACTAGCTGAAGAAATCCAGGAGGAAACATTTGTCAGGGAAAAGAAATATTCAAAAGAAAGGCTATTGCATTTTTTTAATAAACACCCATAATGGTACCATGGTTCCAAAATGTCTAAAGAAAAGCTATACCAAAGAAGAATACATTTGCCACACTTCCCTCTTGAGGAGTATAAACATGAAAAAAAATGCTCAATTTGGAACTCTGTTCATTTTGCAAAAAATAGTATTTCTTACTAAAGGAATAGAATGATTAAAAAGTAAACACAAAATTATATACATATAGCAATTAATTGTAGATTACACATAATATGTTATAATAATGAGAACATATGTTTAATTATCATTCAGGCAAAGATTCCTTAAATACAAGCCATGAAGAATTTTGCATGTGGTACAGTCTAAGATTAAAGAATCTGGTTAAGATAAGCCGAAATCTTCTTAGAGTATTTCATTCTCAATAGAGCATAAGATACTGTAGAGCACTATGAAATGCATCTCACCACACATGGTTTTAACAACTCTCTCATTACACTCACATCCTGCTCTACACTGTGTTTTGACATAGGATGATACTGTCTACCCACTGAAATGCAGAGGTACTAAAGGGTTTGTCCAGGGGTGCCTGGGCAGTGCTATAAGGTAGTGCAGGCAATCATCCACTCTGATCTGTAAGCCTTAATTTTCATGTAATAACTTGGTTAAAATGATTAAAGTGATAGCTAGAATCAAGGTGATTAATGCAACTGTTACAGACACACTTCTGAGAGAAAAAAAATGACTAGCAAGATGCATTTGAACTTCTCTCGCTAAGGTCGTAAGAAAGAAGAACTGAATCTCTCCATGAAAGTAAGTTAAGCTAGAGAGAGAGGAAGGAAAAAGATAGAGCTGGGAGATGCTGCTAGTCTCCACCAGGAGAAGCAAGATGTAAAGATACTGGTAAGCCATAAGTCACGTGGCAAAGTATGGATTTATAGAAACGGGTTAATTTAAGATGTAAGAGCTAGCTAGCAAGAAGCCTGCCATGGCCAGTTTAATTTTTTTTTTTTTTAAGCAAGTTAAGCCTTTTTCTGGGAATTCCAGGAAAAATACCAGAAAAGCAAACTGCATACAAGTCCCCACCCCAAGAGCATGTTTGTTTCAGGAAAGAGAAAATCAAATGAATTTCCATACTCATAATGCAATTTGGACTTTTGTGCTTTAACCTCTCTGAGAAAGAGCTCTAACAAATATTTGCTCGTCTAAATCCTGTTTCCCATTTATTTTCTTTATTCAGCTTGAGATACAACTCTTTAGAAAAAACAAGTGGCTAGGGAAACTTTCTATTTTACATAAAGTCACAGAAATGTAAATAGGAGTGCAATTAAGGGAAAATTATACTTTCTTGAAAGTGTATGAAGAATAGTCCAAACAAAACACTAAGTATGTAATTCAGAGTAAGAATTGAAAGGCATTTCAACGTGTTTTGTTGTCATCTGCTTTTTTTGTATTTAATTGAACAAATACAATAATAAACACAACAAAAGAGATAAAAAACACTTTCGAGTCTAAATTAGTTCAACAAATATTCAGTAAATAATTTCATTAATAGAAAGTGTGCCAGTGGGAAATCAAATGGAAAAAAAGTTAAGTGAAAGGATACTTAACTGACTACAAACAGAATTGGGGGGAGGGATGGTGTGAACAACTTCACCTTTGCCCCAGTAAGTAATGGGAAAGTGGTGCTGAAGTTGGGGCTCAGTGATACATCCCTTTGCTTCACATCCTTGGGGCTCTAGATTTGACTGATCCTCAGTCTTGTCTCCCGGACAAACAAACAAAATAGATCAGTAAGGTCCACACTCTATCTCCATGTGGCAATGCATGCTTGCTGTCCCAGCTACCCTGGAAGATGAAGAGGAAGGTTCACTGGGCCAGGAGTTCAAGACAAGCCTGAGTAATATACCAAGACACCAATCTCAAAAACAATTTGGTTTTTTTTAATTTCATTTTAAAAGACAAGAGTGGCACCCCAAGTTTGCTTTGATGATTTGGCATTTGCAAAAAAGAAAGATACAATCAGTTATAATACCTCCCTCGATATCATTGCCTTCATAAAAATATGTGTCATTCACTGAGTAACTGACAGACATCCATCACACTGAATGATGATTAGAAAAATCAGTCTTGAGTTTGCAATGGAGTCGTGCAGGAGAGAAAAAGAACTACAAATTCATGTACCCTGAAGTACCAAAAAGACAATTGAAATAGAAAATAAGTATCATGAAAAGAAAGCAATAATAAAGCCAGAATATAGTAAAAATAGAGGAAAAAGGGATGGGTCCAAGAAACTCTGGAAGGAGGATCTGTGGGTTGTGATGAATGGTGCAAGTGTAGGGGAAAGGAGAATGGAAGGAGACAAATGAACCTCTGGAAGTCTAATCCTAGATGCCCAGAGGAATAATGAGATCATTAGCAAATAAAAGGGGGAAGAGAGAGAACAGGGTATTGGGAATGAAGGCATTTCTCATCATCCTGAATTTAAGAATATGGGCTTAATGGGACAGACTTAGTTTCAAATCCTAATTTAGTAGCTCACTGTTGAGAAATTATGAGTCTTTATTTTCTACTCTGAAAAACTGCACTGAACTTAGTGCATTTTCACAGTTTTTACTTTTTCTTCTTAATAGAATTTCTTCTTTGGAGTAATATAAGGTTTATAGGAAAATGGTTGAAGTTCAGAGAGATTCATTTTATCTTCTCACATGCCCCAAACCAACTTTCCCAGTTCCTAACCTCTTACATCAGTACAATACAATTGTTACCATCTACTAGCCAATAATGATGCATTATTTTATATAGCAGCATAGGGTTGACTCTTTTTATGCCTATTTTCTATATGTTTGGATGAATATCTAATGTGTATCCACCATTATAGCATCACAAAAAATCATCATCTCCCTGAAACATACATTGTGTTCCAACCTTAATACCCTCCCTACACTTAATGACTATGCCCCCTAGGAAACACTCATCTTTAACTGTCTCAACGGTCCTGCCTTTTCCAAAAGTCAAACAATTGGAGTTATCCCAAATGTTCTCTTTTCCATTGAGCTTCTTCCACTTAGCAATATAAATATGGGTTTTATGAAGTTATTTTAATGTCTTGGCAATAATTAATATTCAGCAAACCCTACTCACTGTTACTATTGATGATAGTGATGGTATTTCCCAAAGTCTTCTTTTTCTTGGATTTCAAAACACGGACTACACATACAGTCATGCTGGTCTGAGTTGCTAGCTTTCTCTGTTTCATCTGTGTCTTCAGCACCCTTTACTCTCAGTGTTTGAGGTAAGATGTAAAGTTACCATGTGCTTGCTTCCTCAGTCTCCTCCTCCATATACTGAGAGCTTATGAGATCAGAACCATGCCTGTCCTAAGCCCTACCTCATTATCAGCACTTTGTACAGTGCCTGAGGTTGCAGATGCTCCATAAACATCTGCAAAGTGAACAGAAGGTGATTATGGTGGCCTGAATCGATAGGACAAAGAGATAGTGACGTGGCTTTGTGGAGTGAACCAGGAGGAAAGGCTGCCATGAGATCATGTCATCTGGAAGCGGGATAACCGTGTTACCTGAATACAGCTTCATCATTCACAAACAAGGGCGTTCCTATTTAAACTATCCCCCAATCTCAACTCGTGGTAAATTAAGTTTCCAAATAGCAGAGAAGATCTAAAATATTGTGTGCAGTATCAAAAAATGTAAACTGTAACATCTAACCTTACATTTAAAGGACTACAGTAACTTACTAAGCCCAATTCTAATCAAAGCTTGCTTTATCCTGATTTGCCTTTACTTGCAAAGCAAATTTTGTTCACACCTAGCTCTACCTGGAGTAAAATCAGTGCGGCAGGTTATGAGTCTTCCTTAGAATTTACCACAAATAAGAATTCTTTATTTTTTAACCACTATTGATTTTCCTCTCCTCCCTCCTTCCTAAAAGAGTTGGAGAAGCTCCTTTGATTCCAGTACACTTTCTCATTGTTTCGTTTTTTATTCGGACTAATGTTGCTGCTACTTCATGATATTATTACACCAGAAAGAAACTTTCTGCTAAACCAAAATATTCCTTCTACTCTCTGCAGACTTTGAAACCAAGATACTAATATATCTTATAATTAAAAAATAATGAGCTTTTCAGCAAGATTTATTTCCAAAGATTCAGATTCAATGCCAGGAAGGAAACTATAGTTTATACTACTGTGTTGCCCAAACAGAAACTCCTCATAGAAATATTCAGAAACAAAATGTAAAGAAGCATGGATTTCAGCAAAAAGTAAATTTAAATTTAGAAATCATTGTTTTGCTTCTATGAAAAACACACAGACACACAGACACACACACACACACACACACACACACACACACACACGAGAGAGAGAGAGAGACAGAGACAGAGACAGAGAGACAGAGAAAGACAGAGAAAGAAAGGAGAATTCATTAATATGAAGAAGTGTTGCCCTAGGTTTGCTGTGGAGGCTTTGAGGTAAAGTTCTCTTACTGTGTCTCTGAATTCCAAAGCACTTACAACCCCATTCTGTAGGGTGCTCTCAGTTCACTGAACAGTAAGAAAAAGAATGAATGACCAGGTCAGATTCAGACACGTCTGATTAAGACACTTCTCAGCAGCCCTGAAGGGTTAGAGCTGGCTGCACTGGGAAGGATGAGAAGTGGGTGGGGGAACACACCTTTTGAAGAAAACTAAAATTTAAAGATTTAAACAGCTCCTAAATGTTGTACTTAAGAGCACAGATGGGAATGAGTCTTTACTGTGTAAACCTGGGCAGTTTATGTAATGTCTCTGAGCTTCCCTCGCTCTATCTCTAAAATACAACTAATAGTTCCTTCCTGGAGACTGTGGTATCAATGTCAAAAGCACAGAGGCACTCCAATGACTTTCCCTCTTATTACTACTACTTTTCTTGTACTGGTCTTAGTCTATTCTCAAAGAAACCTCTGCGGAGAGGACAGAGGGAGTTATAGAACCCTCAACTTAACAGGGGACACCCTGAAACAGGACAGGGGACAAGCAGCATAAGAAACTTGCTAGTTAAAGGAAAGGGGATGTTTTTACTTACAATAGATATAAAGTTAGAGCAAAAACTACATTAGGAAATAACAATCTGATTCCAGCCAGAACCAATGTTGAAAGGTGGAGGAGCCCAGAGAAGCCATTGTCATTTTCACATGCATTAATCTGATCCTTGAAATAGGAAAGAGCGAGAGGCAAGGCCAAGAGCTCTGATATGGAACCCCAGGGCTCCAATGCATTCCTCTGAGCCATCCTACACTCTACTACACACTGGTCTTTGAGAATGCTTTCATCAGGTCTCTGTATTGAACAGACCATGGCCCAAACCTTCTAGGAGCCTACAGTTGCCTCCCGAACCAAACAAGCAAAACAGGAAGACCAAAACTCATCCATGTGGCCGTCAAGTCTCTTCCACTACCAATGCTTTCTCACAAAAGCTCTCAACTACTTATGTCAGCACTTCCTGAGATGATAAAAGATGTTACATCTCTCTGATCCCTGAACATCACATAGACAATTCAAAACCATTATGAGCCACATACCTGCTGTGCAACACATATTACACAGGAATCTACCTGTCATGATAGCATTTATTACTAAGATCTAAATTAGCATACACATGATAGCTGAAAGTTAGACATATCATTATTCAGTTCTTCTTAGTGGCATTAAAGGGTATTTTTAAAAGCCATGCTAGACGTGTACCATGCTTACAATCACTTCTTAGTAAATTTCCTTGCACAAGGCTATGTAGCCTAGCTGACCATATTCTACTATATAACTCAAGGCTAAGCAACACAGACAAGCCTGCTGTAAGTTCAAGATCAGTAAGGGAGAAAAGTTTAAGGTCATTTCCAAGGTTCTGACATGTCCTATGATGGACCACATAGCATGGGAATTAAGTTTGATGATTTTTCTCAGTTTGTTTCCAAAGGAAACCCCAGTAAATCCATAAAAGGCAGAGGAATGCAGAACTCAAAGGCAGAAGAGGGAACTTAGCACAGGCTACTGGCAGAGGGAAGACTCTTGAAAAGCAGGAACCAGTAAAGCTAATGAGAGAAGAGGTGGGAAGAAAGAGGAGCCTAAGATGGCATTTAAGGGAACACTGACGTTGGTAGATAGCAGTAGTCTCGGGGAGCTTGGCAAGAAAACCACAGTTAATATACTCCTTGTGAAATAGGTATTTCCAACAATAGAGAAACAGTTTGGTAACTAAAGATAAAATATTAGTGCTAATTAATGACGATATTTTGAATGCTATACATGCTATACAAAAGTACATAGGACACAATGATAAACAGAAATGGGAACAAGTCTGTATTTTTGAGCGTCTGTTTCTATCCCCCCTCTCATGACACATATGGGAATGGGCTGCAAAAAGTCCACCTTAGGAAAAACAAAAGAGCCCCACTATGTTCATGCTGCCTTCACTGCTGAGATGTATTTCTCATATTGTGTAGGATAAGCAGATGTTTTGTTTTTTAATTTTAATTTTTATTTATTTTTTAGTGTGTGTGTGTGTGTGTGTGTGTGTGTGTGTGTGTGTGTGTGTGCACTCAAGTACATGCGTGGGGGGTACATGCATGCATGTAGCAGTGTGTGTATGCAGGTCAGAGCAAAACCCTCTCTCCTCCCAGCCTGAGGTCTGAGGGTAGAACTCCCATCATTAGACTTACCCCAAGAGAAGTGTCTTTACTCTCTGAGCCATCTTCATGGCCCAGATTTTATTCTCTAATTAACTTTTTAAAATTAACTTAAAACTAAGTCAATATCATAATGACAAAAATATGCAGAATTTGAAGAGTATGAGAAAACAGACCTGCGTTACTATGGGAAAAGAAACTGAGAATCGGTTACTTTTTATGAAAGTTGGTCTGCTCTCAAGAAAATATTTATTCATCATAACTGCAGAGAAACTAACCCACTAGAGCAACAATTGGACTCCAAGTCCTACACTTCAGAAGAACATGTCACAGGGACACAGTGAACATTCTGATGCCAGCTTATTGTTATTCCATGTCATTGTGAGTTTCAGTTACGAGCTTGAAAAATGCTTTGCTGGTGTTTGCTCAGAATGAGAAGTAGTTCCCCCTCCTGATGGTGTCGGCAGATCTCCTGAATATTAATAAGCATGACTACATTGCAAATGAGCCTTGTTTTTGAACAAATTATAAAGCCACTGGTTAGCTATTTGCTGAAGAGTGGGGAAGCTTAAAGTCTCTTGTTTCTGTTCATGCACTAAGCCCTGAAGAGATGGAGCTGAGGAACTCCCAAACACACATTCCTGTTAGTCAATAAGCATGCAATGCATTTGTCTCATGCTGAAAATTCTAAAACCTTTCATCCCTCCCCGATACTATGACTTCATAAGTCTTTTAATTCAGTAGAATTTGGGAAATCTCAACCTTCCACTCAATTGCACATAATTGAATATCTAACACTGCTCTGTGATTATCATTCAGAACTCTCAAGGGAAGGAGCCACAGAATGCCACGCTTCCATAGTTTATTTTCTTTTAGTAGTGAAAATCAAAATCGTATTTTTTTCTCTCTCAGAGTTTTGGCCATTTCAAATGAAGTAATTATTTTTTTCCTCCTCTACATAAGTCTAGGAACATTGTAACTATTGCCAAGAGAAATAAATTGCAGTGTTAAGCTGCAAATCTGTAGGTTTAAAGGTTCACAGGCCTTCAGAGTTGTTTTAAAAGAAAAGCACTGTATTTCAGCAGCAGAGAAGGCTGGTTTTTGGGTCTGCTCTCCACTATTAAGCTCACTCCCATTTTGCAATGCCTTAAGGGATACTATAATTCTTTCTGCAAAAGATATATAATTTGAAAATGTTGGACATTTGCCTCAATGAATAACAAGAGGTTTGAGGCAGGGGCTGTCATATTTTCTCACCACTATTTCTGTTTCTTTCTCTCACCTCCCCATGCAAGGTGAAATTCCATGTGCATATAATCTTGCTGTGTGTATTTAACTGCAAAGCCAGAACCTGGATTTTCTTTTCTTTGTAGAACTAAATTTTCTTCATATGTGTCAACTCTATATGGTACGATTTGATAGAGGCAATAATTTTGTATTGGTTTTGCATTATTTCCAAAAGGAAACCACTACTGTTTTATATTACAGTAATCAAAGTTAAAGTGTCTTCTCAAATGCACACAAACTATGTGAGGCCTGCAGCTAGCATTTCTTTGCTGCAGAAGGACTTCTGCAGAGTATATCTGACTTGAATAGCATTTTCTAGCTTTCAGTACATTAAAATATTTGTAGAAAATTTATTCTGCACCAAGAGTTGTTAAGATTCAGACTCTCTACCTTGTAAGTACAGAAATTGTTGATATGAGAGCTAGAACTTAGAGAATATCTATTAAAAAGAACTCACAGTTAACAAGCATGAAATTTAGATAGATTTGGGTGGGGAGTCTTAGAAACTTACACAGTTTAGATGAGAAATGGGTAGTAAATGGAACAGAGAGAGGCCTTTAGCGTGTGAGGTGAGTTACAAACGTGGTTATAAACTGATCATGTAAAAACACTGGTATATTTTTCATGAAACACTGCTAAAACTATAAATCTTACCAGATTTTACCAATTTACTGCCAATAAATACATGCTGTCCTATAGTCACATCCACACAAAAAAGTTATTTAAATATTTGTTATGATACAAGATTATTATGAAAGACTGTGCTTTATGGAAGAGAAGGTATGGTCATGGTCACCCAGGGTGTGTAGATAGCTCTTCTCCAGAAGATATTTACCTACATAAAGAAGTGATTTTTATAGGGGAGTAATAAAGAGGATTTCCTTGATGTGTTTTCCAGTGTGTGATCTTGAAAACTTAACGAGAAGACTTCTCTTAGATATGATGCAGGAAACTATGGATGGCATACTACATTGTGGGAGTCTATGGACAACAGCATTGTTTGGTGTGGCGAATGCTTTTCCCGATTTTCTAAAGTCAGCAAATCCATCCTTTTGCATTTGCAGAACATACAGTAACTAAACACACTGACTCAGCCAACTTTTCAAGTGGATGGAGATCTCAAGTTACTCCTGAACATTCCACTAGGCCTTGAAGTGCTGTGGTTGAGGTTCATGACTTAGAAGAGTTCTCAGGATGTATGCTTTTGCCTGTATATTAATTTCTGACTAAAATCATTTTACAGAAGTTCTATTCATTCTGTTAAATAGTTCCAGGTTAATGGTCTTTGTCATCTCAACTGATAAAGACTGGCCAAACACGTCAGGACTGGCCTCCTCAGGCTACTGCCGACATATTCATTTGGCACTAGTCCTTTGTTGATTATTTGAACCCTGAACATGCTTCTCTGAACACTTGGACCTCCTTACTGCTTGTGTGTCTAGGGCATGGTTTTGTTCACGGACACTGCACCTGTTTGAAATCCAGTTTGTCATGATAACCTGACTAACTATAGCTTGCCATATTGGGTTCATGGGGTACCTGGCTCTTGGTTGCTATGTTTTCTGCATTTGTGTGTTCAATCAACCACTGATTGAAAATACTGGAAGGAAAATGAGTTTATACTAAACATGTACCAAGTTTTTTCCCTTGTCATTACTCTCTGAAAAATATCATACATATATGTGTGTGTGTGTGTGTGTATATATATATATATATATATATATATATATATATATATACACACACACTATTAGTATAGCATTTACATTGTATTAGGAATTACAAATTATCCTGAGATGATTTAATGTATATAAGAGGATAAGTATGGCTTAAATGCACATTCTACATCATCATGCAAAAGAGTCTTAAGCATTGGCTCATGGAGACCCTGAAGCCAATCTTCCTCAGACACTTGCTTCCCAGGTTAAAGCCATCAAACTTTGGGCTAGAATCTCATCCCCCTTACCTAAAGCTCTCAGCTGATCTTTGTTTTCCAACTCATCTCAGAATTGCACAATATCCCCCGAATAAGTTCCGACTTTGTCCTCTCTAAACTTTTCTTATCTTTAATAACCAAATCCTGTAGCAACTTTCCCTGATAAATCACTTTCCTATCACCAATTAATTATGCATATAATATGAGGATGAGGCAAGGTTCTCTGTTTTTAGACTGATTCTCACCACCTGAATCAGAAAATTTCAGAAGATTTTTATTCCAAATCTGGCCCCAAATATTAGCATCACCTGGGAGCTTGTTATCTATGCACAATTTCAGGTCCCAGGCCAGACTGCCTGAATCAGCATCTCTGGGGTAGTGTACAGGAATGTGTGTTTAAATTAGCTCTCCAGTTGATTCTCCTGCATGTCAAAATGTAAAAAGCACTATCAATTGTGCTTTCTAAAAATGGAGATTTTTCTGGTCCTATTTTAACCAAAGTCTGCATCAATAACAAGAATTTCAGGTGATGCTTTCTCATATGGGATATAGATGGCCCAGGCCCAACTGCCAGCTTTGCCCCAGTCCATCTGTGCAATCTTGGGCAAAGCTCTTTGAGTTTTGATTTTTCTTGTTTCTCAAATTAAAAATTCACTTCCTGAATTTATTGGGAGGTTTAAATTAGGTAATACCTGAAAACTGCTAAGTGTAATTCCCACCACAGAGTAAGCACTCAACAAACATGTATCTTTGTATCTCACTGCTATTTGTTGGCTCTGATGTGTTTCATGTCACCTTATATGGCTGAAAATTGATAAAGGAATAATGCTACATATGTTTTGCAACGATCAATCAGTATTTATATACACATGTATGTATATATGTGTGTATATGTAAAACAATACATTTGTATCATATATGCTAGATACCAATTTCTTGAAATTGAAGAAATCACTCTAAAGAAACACTTTATAATCTCTTAGACTGTTGGGTGGTCTTTCCCAGAGAAGTGTGAATGGTGATTATTTACGCCAGATGGTTCAATTACCAATAAAAGACCATAGTAATGATTCCACCTGAGTCAAACTTGTTTATCAAATGTGTCTAGTATATGTATCATGGGCCAGGAGTTATTTGGGCAATTCACAGGCAAAGAATATAACCGGAGATTAAGTCATACCACCATAGCAATCATCAACTGCTTAAGTATCTTTTAGGGAAAGGCAGGTCATTTGCTTCTCATGTGGGAATATCAGTGAACCAAACTTGTGAGGGTCTTGTCTGCTCTGATTACAAGACAATAATAATCAGGTGGTATACCAAGAACAGTGTTCCACAGCAGAGATCCTGCCAGCAAACATGTTAGAACCACTGAGAACAATAAGGGTGCCACCAAGGGAAAATTATATGTCAAAGCTTTGTATAGTGATGAATTTCTTTAAGATTTGAATAAAACATGACATTAACAGCTAAGTGTGTGTCTTCAATGTAAGACAGGTCCAGATCACATCTTCTGGCTGGGCTGCTAGCACAGATCATGGGGTTCCCTAGAAAATGATGCATTGAAAATAAACATTTAGGAAGAACCTGCGTTTGAATGCTCACTTGAGAAAATTCACAGTAGGGAAGTACTCATGGAATACTTATGAAAGATGAGAGTTTACTGTTTGGTTTACTTATTTGGTTTTCATGATTAGCGTTTAAAGATGATAAGATAAAATTGTATATTATTGAATCTACTTTTAAAAGGCAACTACTAGTTTTAAATACTTAAAATTGGATTGGACATTTGCATATTGTATAAAAATTATGTAAATTGCTACAAACTTGAGATTTATTTATATAGATATAACTTGAATGTTATTATTACCAACTATTAGGATAAAAAGAAATGAAAGTTAGTAGTTAGTCATTACAATCGAACTTGTAGTCATATTAGGTATGTTTTTAAGGTCAAGCAGAGATACATTTTAGACAGAGAGGTCATCTTCAAACACTTCAGAGATCTACAAAATATGGCATTTTAACATTTTTTCTTTATTTATTATCATGTATTTTAAATTTTATACATCAGCCATGGGTTCCCCTGTCCTCCCCACTTCTGTCCCCACCCCCCCCTTCCCCCCAGCCCCTCCCCTCCATTCCCATGTCCTCCAGGATCAAGGCACCCCTGGGGATTCATTTAAACCTGGTGGATTCAGTACAGGCAGGTCCTATCACCTCCTTCCAGACTGAGCAAAGTGTCCCTGTGTAAGCCCAAGGTTTCAAACAGCCAGCTCATGCAATAAGGACAGATCCTGGTCCCACAGACTGGGTGCCTCCCAAACAGATCAAGCTATTCAATGGTCTCACTTATCCAGAGGGCCTGATAACAAATTTTTTTTTCTTTTTTTATGACTATGAGAAATGTCTGCTTCTGGCAGCACCAATCTACTTCAGAGAAGATAATGGTCATTAAAGAAACTCCATATGGAGTTTACTTTCATTGTGGCAAAATTATCCATTGGGCAAGAAAGTGCCCTTGCATCAACTGCTGACAGTATGCTGTCCAAAATGGACAAGCAAGACACAAAACAAAGGACTGCCGTCGGGTGGTGGTGGCACCTGCCTTTAATCCCAGCGCTTGGGAGGCAGATCCAGGCAGATCTTTGTGAATTCAAGGCCAGCCTGGTCAACAGAATGAGATCCAGGACAGGCACCAAAACTACATAGAGAAACCCTGTCTTGAAAACCATCCCCCCCACCAAAAAAAAAAAAAAAAAGACTGCCGATCCTTGCCAAGATAAGGTAGGAAGACTCTTTAAGAAATCTTGCTTCACAGATGAGTCTGTCAGATATGCTAAACCTGTAGGCCAAAGAATGGATGCCCCAACATCGCAGAGAAACTTCAGGTGACTGACTGTCTAGGCAGCTGGTTGCTTCTGTCATAACTCACAATTTTTGGTTGTTGCTTGTTTGCACTTCCTGTTTTACTGGGTAATATTATTTCCTTCTTGGGTCTCTAAGGGAGTTGATAATTAGATAGTTGTAGTTATAGTTTTCCTTGTTAACAAATTCAGAAAATAAAGTCACTAAGAGGTGTAAAGTGTATAAGTCAGAAAGACATCAAAAGATAGTTTTTGGTTGGTAATACAAGTGAGGATAGAAAGTGAATTAGACACATTTTGGACTCACAAAAATAGGATAGACAATGGAATCTTTTTGCTGAATTTGTCAAATTATAATTGACTAGACATTGTTGATGTATTTATTGCCTGTATATATTGTATATAGTTATTGTACTTATTGTATATTGTTTTTCTTTTATTAGTTATAATTTTATTTATTTTAGACCAAAAAAAGGAGGAAATGTGATGATATTTTATCTGTGTACCCCAGTAAAACTTATCTGAGGATCACAGGAAAAAGCCAGTCACCATAGTAAACATAGAAATCAAGCAATGGTAGCACATGCCTTTAATCCTAGCATTCAGGAGGCAGACATCCATTTGGATCTCTGTGATTTCAAGGACACAATGGGAACAGAACCAGGCATAGTGGCACATGCCTTTAATTCCAACACTAGTTAACCATAGACATCTAGAGATCTGTACAGACAGACAGGAAGTGATGTAGCTGGGCACAGAGAGGAAGTGAGATGGCAGAACAGAAAGGCATACAGGCATGAGTATACAGGAAATAGCTCTCTTTGGAAGCTGAGGAGTTGGTGAAGTGAGGTTGGCTGTGGCTTGTCGTATTCCTCTGATCTCTCAGTTTTTAACCCCAATATCTGGCTTGGGTTTTTTTTTTTTATTAGTAAGACTGTTTAGCGATTCATCTTACATTTTACAGGTGGAACCCTACTATCTTCTCCCCACAAACATCCTTTCTCTCCCTATGGCTTGGAGACACTACCCCATAAATCCCATGCTCTGGTGTCTACTTCATCAGTTTTAAGAGTACATGAAGCACATTATTCACTTAATAGTTCACTTAAGAGACTCAGGGTGAGCAGCAAAGTTAATTCAATACCCACTATCCTCCCTATGGATTATTTCTCTCATCACATTAAGTTTCTCTGTGACTTTTTCTCTGTGGATTCTCCACTCAGCTAGTAGACAATCTGGAATCTGGAAGTCTACAAGAAAGTGTTGTCTATGTCTAGGAACATCAGATGTCCTATTTTATAACTTTAAACTGTTCATTTATTGCTTTACCTTTCTAAAAATACATACTTTTGAACCTCTGGTCACAAAATAAAACTGCATTGCAATATATTAGAATCTCTTAGACTGTTGTGTGGTCTTTCCTGAAGAGATGTGGAACAATGCTTAGTCACTTCAGATAAGTTGCCAATGACAGACCAAGATAATGAATGATTCTACCTGAGTCTAGCTTGTTCAACAGACATGTCTAGGATATGTCAGGATTATGATAGAATGAAATTTGATTTTTATGAAAACATTAACATTTCAGTCTTTAGCTACAAGATAACATGAAGGACATGGGACCTGGTTAGGTACAGAAATAAGATTCATATACTGACTGTGAGAATAAATTAAGAAATTACTGCCATATGGGGAAAATTATGTTAACACATTAGACTATACAAATTGAATACAGTATTTTTTTATTTGGGTAAATGTGTAGTCTTATAAGAGGCACAAACAATAGATCATTACAACAGCATGATTCGCTTCACACACAAAGAGTTAACAGGTAATTTACAACATACAACAATGAAGAATAAATGAGGTAGTGATAAGTAAAATATGCTTTGGAGATAAGATTGTCTATAGTCAAATCCTCTTTTTACCACTGTCATCATAGGCTCTTGGATATTTTCCATTATGTCAACTACCTTAATTTCTGACCTACCTTAAGGATGAATTAAATATATATGTCACATTTGGACTTGTGACTGAAACACCATTAGTACTCAACAGTTTTTACAGGATAGATGGTATATACACATACACACACATATTCCATTACTGATTGATGCACATCTGTTGAAATGGTCAATTTTATTGTTATTTGCATTAGTAGTCAACCCATTTCCTTTACTCTTCATGGGGTTCTGTGAGTAAGTCACACACACACACACACAAAAAGAGAGCATGCAGATTTAAAGTATGGCAGAGGTAGTCAGGAAGAAAAGAAGGGAGAGCTGGGTCAGGGCTAAAGCCCTTCTGTAGAGTTCTGAGGGTCCAATATCACATGGTCATACAGTGCAGAGGACACATAGATCAGCAGGAAAAGGCACAGGAGAGATGAGCTAAGAGGGCTAGAAGCTATTGAAGGACCTTCAGCCTTTATAAATGCATTTTAGAGACCCACTGGTAGGGGATGGCCTGAATATAAACTGGCAAAGATACTCTTAAATGATGCTTTCTAGGATTACATTAGAGGAAGTGGCCAAGAGAGATTTCATCATCCTTGAGATGTTCCTTCCTGGTTGGCAGGGAGGTTCAGAGAATAGGCTATGATTGACACCGAAGGTGGAAAGATAAAAATGTTTCTTACAACAGGCTCTAAGCCCACATGCTTGATAGTCTAAAAAGAATGGCCTTGGTTTTGTTCTTCCAAACATTAAGGAGCAACTAACAAGTTATCAGTTATGAGCGTACATGTTACCATGACCAATGATCTGAAGAAGAATGTTGCCCATATTTAGGAAGCCAATAGGGGAATAATGGTAGAGTTTTCTTAGGGGATGAATGAAAAGTCTCATATGGAATGTGTCAGTGAAATAAGACCTAAAATCCAGAATTACCAGACAAAAGACACTGGTAACATGACCATAGGTAGAACCAAGTGTGGACACAAAGGTCCAGAGGTGGAAAGAAATCAGAGTAATCAAGGAGGCAAAAGAACACTGTGGCCAGAGCATGATGAGCCGGGACAGTGATGAACAACCAGGATAGAGAGGGCTGGCAGGTTGAGGACCTTGGCTTGTTAATGGTGTAAACATACAAATAGACGAGGGGTGGACCATGTGGGCATTTATAACATTAGCAAGACAACTGAAACCATTTTCTTCATTGACTGCCTCTCATGGGAGAGCTGTACTTTGTGCAAGGATGTTGGGTCACAGTTATTATTTTGCCTCCATGATTATCAGTGCTGGGAGTATGCAAGACAGAAGAAAGTGGTAACATTCTTTCTTCCTGCACAGCTCTGTTTCTAACCCAGCATGGCATTGCATATGCATTGCTGAAGATCTTTTCTCTCTACCAGGCAGGGAGATTAACAAGCAGCACTGCAGAAATATGGGAGTCATTACTGCTGATTAAATGATAATTTTCTAGAATCACATTATGCATCAGAAAAGAAAACAAGAAGCTCACTTAAATTTATGGACCCCATGGAAGCTGGAAGAGGTCCCTCCCTTTACTTATCAACAGCTTCAGTGGCAAATATTTGAAAGGATTCTCTGGATGCGGACATAGGCATAGACATAGAGGTTAAAAAGTGTGGGCACCTTGGCAAGGAAGTGTATGTCATTGCCATAAGCCTGCTGGAAGTAATAAATAATGCTTCTACAAACAATAAAATGTGTTTGCATCTATAGTTTGTCTACCGTTTAAGACAAAATGAGACCAAAAAAAAAAGGGAGAAACAAAATACAGTCAAGCCTAGTGGATTAAATGGGATAAAGAGAACATTGTAGCTTGACATGTGCAAAACATTGGAAAGAGAAGTTGAGGAGAGATCAGTGTGAAAGATTACCTTCAATCAATAGTCCAGTATATGACTTTTCTTCATTGAACATAAACATTACCATAGGGGCTGTAGAGAGGGCTCAGAGGTTAGGAGCACTCATTGCTCTTTTTGAGGACCTGAGTTCAATTCCCAGGGCCCCACATCATGGCTCACAACTGTCTATAACTCTATTCCAGATGTGATGCCTTCTGCCCTGAAGGCAACAGGCATAAACATGGTGCATATATGTATATGCTAGTAAAACACTCATAAACATAAAATAATGATAAATCCTTAAGAATAATAATAAATATTCTAATAATAATAAAGAAAGAAAAATAAATAAAGAATATTTATTAAAATTAGATTTGGTGACATGAAAGAACACATTCTCCACAGTTCTGTGGGATAAAAGACCAAGATCAAGGAATAATCAGGTTTAATTTCTTCCAAGTGCTTTCTCATTGACTTGAAGATAGATCCCTTCTCTTATGCCTTCACATGGCTGGTCTATATTTTTATCTATGTCTTATCCTCTCTCTAGTTTCTTATATAGACACCCATTATAGTGGATGGCATCGCACTAGTATAAAACTCAATTAATTTCAATTACCTCATTAAAGACCCTATCCCCAAATACATTCACTTCCTGAGATATTGATGTTTAACCCTTCAAAACATGAATTTTGAGTGAGAGACATGGTTCACCAACAACACTAGACAAATCCTAGCTAAGAAGGTCACTGTGAAAGGCACAGGGAAATACAATCTTGTCCTAGTGGGCTATGCGAGTTTCAAAGGAGGAGAGCCATCCAGTGTGGGATAATGTCTGAATACATAAGTGAGTGATCTCAACTCTGGGGCATGTTACAAAGGACAGTGTGAACTCAGGAGTTAAGGAAACAGGTCTAGTAGTATGAAACGTGATTCCATATCCAGAGGAGGATGGTGGCATAAGCAAGCAGACAAAGAAAGCACTGGTGACCCACCAATAAGGAAACTGCATCTTTTCTGCAGCAGACAGGGTGTGGGATTCTTACTAAATGCTCAATGACTTTTACAGAGTGGTGAAGACAAACACAGGTGTCTGTCATTCAGAAAGAGAACTACCCCATATTATAAAGAGATGGATATCCATCTTAACTTTTTAAAATAGAAATATGTGAAATATCAAACCTGATACAAGTAAACTTTGTGTAAATTCTATTTGATTTATCATTCTACTCCAAAACTTTAGAGTGCCGCTCATGTTCTGTGAAACTTAAAGTATACTTGGGTCACTCTTTATCAATAGCTCCCCATTCTTCACAAAATGACATGTGTTCCCCATGACTCCATCCTGTCTCTCTTTCAGCCCTCTACCTCTCTAAGAAGACTCAGCCCCAGCCATAGCTCCAGCTGCTATGGTGGTGGCATGTCATGGAGACCTAGGTTCCCTTACCATAGACAGGTCTATATTTCCAGCTACAGGGATTGCTGTCAGCTGAAAAAAGCTCAGCCCTTACCTTTCCCTGGGTACTGTTCTCAAGTGAGGACAGGTAATAACTCAAAGTCATACCATCTCCATTGTCTGTGCCATCTTCAGAGCTTATACCAGGAGCTAGCAAAAGCCATCCCTGGGTCCACACTGAATGCTCTGGGCCCATGAACTTCCCTACAGACACAAGTGTTGATCTCAGCTCACTACTAGTTAACACCCTCCCCCTGAGAAATTTGCTTCTAAGAAACGCCCACTTGCAAAAACTAAGGACCCCCAGGTCTCCATTCCCATCTGTGTTCTCTAAAACTTCATGTCTTTCCTCCCTGATACATCTTCCATCTGGGCATCCTCAGCCACCTTAAACCCAGCACGTGGAAACTTAACTCATCTTCTTTTCTACTTCCTCAAATTTTGACCATCCGTTGGGTTCTCCTAGTGACAGAAAATGTCAACACCCTTTGAAGCCACAAGTCAGTATTTTCCTTGTAAATTTCTTGGTAGCAATAAGCATTATTGTAGCTAAGAAAAACACACAGTTGCTGAGAGAAAGTTCACAATTTCTGCAAATTGCAATCCAGGTATTAACTAGGGCCAGTAACTTATCAGAGTCGAGGAATCTGTGTTCAAGCTCTTTTAATCACTGGCAGAACTTCCTTCCTTGAGGACTGCAATATATGGATAGCTTTTGCTGGCTGTAGGACATAATATACTATGTGATCTTTTCTACAGGTATTTCATCACAGGTCAGCTTGCTTTCTAAATCCAGGCTGAGAGAAAGAGTCCTAGCATGAAAAGTGATTAAATTTTAACATCCGATTAACCTAGCCAGTTTCTATCAGCTAGAAGCAAATCATAGGCACCTGCACTCAAGGGGAGGGGTTTACCTAAGGGGAGTGAACAAAGGGAGCTGGGATACTAGGAGTCACAGAGAAATCTTTCTACTAACCTTAGGCTATTTATACTAGCCCTAGTGTCTTAGTTCTTTGTGGGCTACTATCACAGAATACCACAGCCTGGGTAATTTATAATGAGTATAAATTTATACAACTGTGAGATTTGGAGACGTAGGAAGACTAAAATGTTGCATCACCCAATGGTGAAATCCAGAATGAAGAGAGGGAGAGACAGAGAAATTAGATAGATAGATAGATAGATAGATAGATAGATAGATAGATAGATAGATAGATGGTAGACAGACAGACAATCTTTTTATGAGAGCTTACTTATGCCCTCCATAACAGTATTATCCCATTCCCAAAGACAGATCTTGTAATCCAAACATTTCTTGCTAGTCCACAATTTGTACATCAGAGGTCAGGTTTCCAAGATGCAAGATGTGAGTTTAGATAACACATTCAAACTGCAGTACAACTCTGTGGCATACTTATTAGTGGCAGGACAAAACTCTCTCTGTGATGCATATGTTTCTAGCCTTTCTGGGTTATTTGACCTGGAATTCTCAAGAAAATAAGAGATTTAAAGACCTCTTCAGTGTTGAGAGAATTTATTCTAGAGTAATTTTTCTGAGAAATAAGAGACAATGTGAGAGGAGAAAGCCCTGTTCTTTCTTACCCAGAACAAAAACACTGTGACAATATAATACAGTAGAGCAGGCACAGCACTGAAAGCCTGCTGTCCAATTATTCAGAATGCTAAGTGGGTTACAATTTTATTACCCACAATATTAAAAAGTACTTCCCAGTTCCTGCAGCTTTTTCTTATTCAGCATTGCCATACCCATAACATTGCAGAATGGGAGACCAATAAATTCCTCCCTCAATTGCAATGTCGATATCTGCTAGCTATCAGGTGTCTTTTCCCCAAACTATCTCAAATGCATGCTGCCATCACTTTTTCTAGTGCTAAATGACAGATATGCTATTGTTCAGAAGGACAAGACATTTTGTCCAGATATGGTGAACTCTTCCTCTTGATAACAACACTATCCTATAAATGCTCCTTGACTTCCAAGGGTTTGGGTTCCCTAATCTGTACAAGGCAAATAGTAGCTGTCCCTAAGCAGCACTGTTGAAGTGAGGCTGGAATATGCAAAGCATCTAATACAGTGCCTGGTAAGTGTGTGGATGGCGTTCCATAAATGTAAGTGCCTAAAATTCATATTACTATCAATGCCAAGAATAACCGCTAGTTACAAGACCACCTAAGGCTGGCAAATTGTTTGGATTCTTTTCCTATTAAATACACTGAAAAACTATGATTCAAGATCTTCACTCTCTTATCAAAGGGAACAAAGTTCAAACCAAAGAATTGGTAGGTTATAATATTGAATTAGTAAACAACTTTCGTAAAAAGTTTTTTGGAAAAAAGAAATGTCTTTTAAGGGAAAAAAAAGATTCTCACTGTCCAGCATTGGTTTTCCCTGTCCTTCCACAGCTCATCATTGAGACCATGGTTTGGCAACTGCTGGATGAGAAGCCCAAGGTGTCCTCAGACTACAGTAGTAGAACTCCCTTCTTGCCCTTTTGTATCTCCATCACTAACTGAGGATTGACTTATCCTACATCAACACACGGTTTTCATTCAAATACTTGAAATCAAGCACAGCCCCAAACTCTGAAGCCGTTTTGATAGATTTTTCTCTGAACCAAACCGATAAAACTTCTCAGCAATTGGCCATCTTACTTGTTGGTAGATGAGGTTCAAGGGAGCCATTATAAACTGATGAGTTTGTCTGAGCCTTGCTGGCCCCAAACCTCCCTAGCAGAGTTCAGCGTAGAAAGGTTTGTTGCAAAACCCCACACACATTTTAAATACAGACACATTCTGCAATCTTTCTGGTAAATTACACTTGATTGGAATGAAAGATAAATGTCACAATTGAGAGCAATTTGTAAAGATGAAACTGGAAACAATTTCTTGTCTTGTGTTGTTAAAAAGGAACACAGCCTCACCAGCAGCTTTAAACAGAGAGTGATGAGCCACAGTATGCATTAGTGCGTGGCCAGGCAGCTCAGCTCTGGGTGGCTGCTTATTTACATACATATGCATGCATGTGTGTATGTATTGTATGTATTGACAGTGAGGACATGTTAGCATTTGAATCTACTGTTTCCATCTGGGTAAGGACATCCAGAACAAAGATATGTTTTCTAGCCTTCACTTTACTTATTAGACCTCTTAGAAATGTACAGCTTGCTTTATGGAGAGAGTGAGAAAAAAAAAGAGAAAGCAAGAGTGAGAGAAGAGAAAGAGGGAGAGAGAGAGAGAGAGAGAGAGAGAGAGAGAGAGAGAGAGAGAGATCCTATACAGATTTGCAGATTTGCTAGGTGACTTGGAAAAATTACAGTTGCAAATGATAGCAATCTAACCCAAACTGACTTTAGGAAGGAAAAGCAGAAGCCACTCATTTCACATGACAGAGCTTTCCCCGCGTGTTCCCCTTTAAAGGCAGCGAGGGCCAGAGGACTGGAGCAAGTTAGAATTCTTCTGCCATTTCTCCAGACTGCATTGTTCTCTTTTGGCTTCAATCTTGGGCTGTCTCCAAAACACACCAGAGTTGGAAACCAGAAAATGGCGACTCCATTTTATTACCCTAACAATCCCAGTCACAAACGTCTGTATTTCCCCAAGTGATCCAGTGCTCCAGACGCTCTGGTTAAGTCCCAATGTCTGACTGAGAAAAAAATCTCTGAAGTGTAGAAATGCGGTCAGTCTCAGTCATCAGAACTGGAAAAACTTTTAACCTTTCATATTTGAAAATAAAGTCGGCTTCTACCATCAAACCCACGTAGTGTTTTCTTGGGGAGGTATGTCTCTCAGAGAAGGTTGCTACAAAGGGAGCAGTTAGAAGTCCCCCTCCCTCTGGTGAATACTATGATTACTTCTATTAACAGATAACTTCAATGGTGCTCATTGGGACCCAGTAACACTAGGCTGAAGGAAGTTCCCTACCTAAGTCAACACTGGAAGCTATCTTGATGTATCTACCATTATAGAAGCTATGGATGAGACAGATTTGGGGAATCATAAATGAATGTTTCATAGTGTCCTTACATAGAGTGCTCAGAGGTCAAATGCTTGCCTTCATGAATAGGAAGCTGGTCCATGGATTCCCCTGGAGAAAAACTGATTTAATTACAACTTCTGAACTCTTGCATCATCAATACAGTAGAATCGGCAACTGATTTAGCAGTATGCCACCTTGAGCTAACTGACCCAAGCTTTCTTTAAGTCTAGGGTATTATTTGCTTAAACCGATTGCCCTTATCATGGTAGACAAGATATTTAGCCTCTCTAAACCTAAGTTTCCTTATTTCTAAAATAAGGATAATGATTGGTGATTAGGAGTAGACATAGCAGGAATTAAGTGAAAGAGTTATGTGCCTGAAACACATACTATTATCCTCAGTAATATGAGCAGGTTTTGGTGATGCTATAAAAAAGATACTGAGAAAAGATTTGTATTTTATAAAATCAACTCAGAAGAAGAGAAGGGTTATTAGAAAATAAAAAACAAAGATCAGAGATACATTATTAAAACAAACATATAAAAAAATACCCATTCTACTTTCTCTCCACAGCAAATATAAAATTCAGTTTTCAAGAAAGAAATGTTGGGGCTTAAGAGATGGCTCAGTGATTAAGAACACGTGCTTCTTCTGCAAAGGACCCAGGTTTGGTTCCCAGAACCCACATGGTAGATCACAACCACCTGTAACTCCAGTTCTAGGCAATTCCAATGCCGTTTTTCCTCCACACACAGCAGGCACAGACATGACACAGATAGATATGCAGGCAAAACACTAATCCATGTAAACAGGTTTCTAATTTAGAATAAAAATGGCACATGCGAATGGAGGAAATTTAAAAGTATCAATACTTCATTTATCTTCACACAGTCCTGTCTTGTCATTTGGGGTTATCATTGTCAAGGATTCCAAGATGGAGGAGAGACGATGCAAAGGGATGATATAACCAATATTACATGGTTCATGGCCACATTCTCACAAGTCTGGCCCTTGGGACAGTCATCACTATCCTGCACTCTAGTTGTCCTCAGAGTATCATTTTTACATTGTATTATCACTAATTCCATGCTTGGTCCAGTAGGGGTCCTAGAGAACAAGTCAAGGAATGCAGATTTAACTTCCCTGCCTAAGATTTATGATCTCTGGATTAGGGACACCCCTCTCCACAAACCACAATTAACTTCTCTCCAACAGGAAGGATACAGGAGACTGTACAGCAGGGCAATGGAAATGTCAGACTTTGGAGTCAAATTGGTGAATTGATATTTTTGCTGGCCTTCAAACTTGAACAAATTGCCCACCCCCTTGGTTATTAGATTTGTAAACTGGGGATGATTAGAGTACCCGCTTACAAACTTCGAAGGAAGGATATAATCCTGCCATGTGCTTAGTACATTGTCTGCTCTAAAATAAGAAACCTGCAAAGGTTAGTGCTTTCTGTTACTAATAATGATATTAATTTTATGGCTGCCTTGAAATTGAAATGATTGGACTTATTTGTATTATCCTAGCACCCTACCAAGCATATAGTAAATGGTAAGATGACTCTAGGGTTTTCTTGTTTCCATCATTATTGTATCTGATCTTTTGAAAGTGAAAATAAACATGTGCCTACTACACTGAGTGTTTCTCAATCAGATGAAACATGCCCTTCTTAATCACAAATTTACTCTGCTTATTAGCAGATCTATTTTTATAGTAGCACCTTTTAATAAATTGAATTGGTCTTTTCTTTGAGTCTGAGTGTTTAAGCAGAGATGAAAAAGCCTAATGACCTTGTGGGGGACTGACTTTTGAAAAAGTTGCTCTTAAATGTAATTTGCATACATGCCATTTGTACGTTGGAAGTGCTCCCTCTGGTACCTTGCTTCAGTCTCCTTTCTGTTTCATTAGTATTCTGTTAGTAACATTCATATTTCTACTTGGGGGTGAGGTGGTTGAGAATGGGCTTGCAAATATCTGGATTATTTACCAAGTCACAGATGGAAGGGAGCTTCACAACAGCCTGACTTTCATTTCCCTCACCTCCTCTTTCGGCCACAGCTCTCCATCTTGTTCATTACAAGTTCATTTCAGCCACCCCCAGAATCAGTCTTAAGGGTCTGCTAAACCTTAATTGGAATGAGAAGTCAAGACTCTCTCCAGTTCTATAAAGGACAAAGCAATGCACCTTAGTGGTTTGGGAGCTTCTCCAAACCCTTGCCACCATAGTAGCAGCCTCATTCCAAAGCAGAAATGTCTCAGAACAGTTCTCTTGAAATACAAGCCATTTGAGTGACACATCAAAATTACACATTTGGGGGGAAAAGATTGTCAAGCCAAAACATCGAAAGTAATGATTCATTTTAGAAAATAAAATGCTCAAAGGAACACCAGGGAACTTGTTTTCGGCTGCAGTTAGCTTAATGAAATGGTTCTCTAAGTGGACATTTATTGGAAATCTGTGTTTAGAAGTCTGGAAATAAATTCCATTTTTAAGTTATGCATCCCCCCCCATCTCCCTCTGCATTAGCAGGCCCATTTTATTCAAAACTGAGCACCAGATATAAATAAGAATTTTGGGGCTGCTTTTAAACTGCTGGCATCTGTTAGATTAGAGGAAGTCTGATGTAGCAAAGCTTAGAAGATTGCAGAACGATTGCCAAAACAAGAGAAATCTTTTATTTATGTTGTTGAACAGTGTTACGTAACCAGGCAAGTTGTTCATCTCCATTCTTTAGGGTGAGTATATGGGACAATATATCCTTAACGTTTAGCCAGCCAAGAGCCCATTAGCTGGTGCTGCATTATTTAGCTGTTAAATTGATTTGAAAGAAAATTAATTATGTATGTTCGGCTAAAGGACATCACTGAATTTAGTAAGCGCTTATTATGAAGGCCTCCTTTTGTGTTTTGGGGTGTGTGTGTGTGTGTGTGTGTGTGTGTGTGTGTGTGTGTGTTTAGCTAGTGGCTGCTTCAGTGTCTCCAAACACTAGGTAGTCAGGAGTAGGCATGTGCAACAGCCCAAAATCAAGGTTTGAAGCACAGTTTACCATTTCTTCAGGTGTCTAAATTTGGAAACAAGCACACCGATGCTCATCTATAAAATGGCAATAGTAAGGACATCTTCAATTGTTGAGAGCAAGGACTGAAGCATTTAGAGAGCACTGAGTACAATTTCTGAGATGTATTATGAACTCGGTAAGTGCTAAAGCCGTAACAATTACCACTACACCCACCCTCTAGAATACAAAACATTCTGCAAAAGAAAAGAGAAGCCAATGACCAGTCTTCCTGTTTGTTTTTAGCAATATGTCTAGCTGTGCTGGGGAAAATGATAGTCAAATCATTTTAGACATGGAGGGGCATGTTGGGTACACTGAGGGATAACAAGAAAACCTACTAAGTCTTTTTTTTTGGGGGGGGGCTATTTATTTATTTTGCTATAACTTACCTAGCTCTTTACAGTAAAGCAAATCAATCAAAGCCACACAACAAAATGCTAGGTCACAAGAAAAGAGACAGTGTCATTCAAGAATGTGCCTGTTTGGTTTTATTTATTTAAAGGGAGAACCATTGGTAATGTTTAATGAGACTAAACCCTGAAGTAACAGAAGGATCCCCCGATTTCATGAGTTTAGAAGGTTAAAAAGTCCAGTGTGAAACGACTTCACCAACAGTACACAGTCGGTCAGAGCAGAGATTGTGCTCAAAGCCAGCTCTTCCATCCTCAGCATCCTGCTTTCTCAGGACTGCATCTCTAACCAGGACTCAGTTAAGTACATGTGAATTGGATGGTGGTGACTCATCTGACATGGTTTTCTACGTCAAGTAGTTTTATGCGAAAGGTACAGCTTTTATTAAACTTGACATTTTCAAAGGTTATTTGAAAATAAATCCATAAAAGAATTTGTTTCAAGTTTGAAGAATGCATTGCAAGGGTCAGGGAGATGGCTCAGTAGCTAAGAGCATTCACTGCTCTTGTAGAAGATCTAGGCTCAGTTTTCAGCTCCCATCTCATTGGCTCACAATTGCCTGGAACTCTAGTTCCAGGAGATCCAATACCCTTTGGCACTTGCAATGTATGTGGGTCACACAACCTTATACACAAAATCAGTACATAAATAAATAGTTAATGATAAATTTTAAAAAATAATGCATTCCATGTATTTTCTGTTAACAACTGTAAATGAAAACTAAATTTAATCAAAGCCTGCTGCCTGCCAGGCTACATGCCAACCACTTCATTTGTTTTGGATGCAATCCTCTTAAGTCTCCAAAGTGGGAATTAGGAATACTAGAGATTAGAAAGATTCCTAAATATTGGGTAGTTGGTAGAGTCAAAGACTCATTTGGAGTCTGCAACCAAAACTGATGACCTTAATGATTGTCATCCTGTGCCTTCTTTCCTGCCTCCAAGAACTGCATCAAAGAACACAGACAGTACCTCCTGTAATTCTCACTCCCGGTGTGAGGCAGAACTAGAGGGTGGTGCAAGCATGCCCTGACTACAAAGTGGGACTAACTTGAGACTAACTTGGGACTAAGATGCTTGGGGTTGAGCACTTAGGGAAGGAGAGGGAGAGGTACTGTTAAGAGAGCATCACAAAGAGAGTGTCACGAATGGGGGCACTTCCTTATAAGGTTACTAAGCATAAAGCTCTCCCACATTTCTGTTGCTTGAGTCCCTAAAGACAGAAGAATCAGCCTTGGACTTTGCATTGTCTGAACCAAAGGTGGAAAATTATAGACGAGATCATTTTAATATTATTTAAACTAATTACTGTGTTTATTGAACATTATGTAAATAAAACATATTCAAATACCTCCTTTTCCCAAGGCTCAGGGACCATCAGGGAAGAAGAGGTAGAAAGATTTTTGTTGTTGTTGTTGTTGTTATTGTTTTCGAGACAGGGTTTCTCTGTGCAGCTTTGCGCCTTTCCTGGAACTCACTCTGTAGCCCAGGCTGGCCTTGACCTCATAGAGATCCGCCTGCCTCTGCTTCCCAAGGGATTAAAGGCGTGCACCACCACCACCTGGCTATATTTTTACAACTTGATTTTTGGAGCTGAGGATCGAACCCAGGGCCTTGCACTTGCTAGGCAAGCGCTCTACCACTGAGCTAAATCCCCAACCCAGATTTTAATAGAAAGATGTCATAGAGGACCAGAGGAAAACATGCTGTCTGGACATAACAGGACCTCTGTACTCATGAACTCTCAGCGCTGAGGTTGGTGCACAGAACCTCTGCAGGATCAAGGCAACCAACATTCCAGCACAACACAGGATAACCTTACAAGCCCCTAAGCCTAGCAAAAGCACCTGGTTTCCTGGGTAGAGTTGGTTTTCTTTTGAGGACACGGCCCCTGGTAAGTCAAACACACTACAGGTCCCATACACATGAGTATATGGGCAGTACAAGTTGTACTGTGTGGGTTATAAAGAACAAAGAGAGGGGGGAAATGTCATGAATTTGGGGAGGTTATCAGGAGTAGGCAGTGGATCTAGGAGAAATCACAATGGGGATAGAGGAGTGGATATGATCAAAGTACATTGTAAGCAAGTATGAAACTTTGAAAAATGATTAAAATGAACCCAAACCCAATGTTATAATTTACTAAAAGTAAAATCATATTAAATGAAAATGGTCTTGGTGCCTTGAGCCCTAACAGTACAAAGCAGTCTTTCACAGCTCTTTGGAAAAAAAAAACTGGACTTACATAGGGGGTGAGAATACTGCCAATATTCAGATTTTCCCCTTCAAGATGTTGCCAGGTTCGAAGGTCCTAGTTACCTGAAGACAGGGGTAATCCACCTTTCAAATGTCACTGACAGCAGGACGCAGGAGCCAAGAAGTTTCTGAAAGTGGATCCACTCCATATATCTTCAGTTAGGTGCTAGCATTCAGTAGGAGAATGAGCAGCGAATTCCTTGGTTTCTGGGTCTCCGTCTCTAAGACATATCTCAAAATGGACTTCCCATGGCTTCAGGGTCCTTTAAAGCCTACTAGCTATTTAGCCTGGGTC
The DNA here is from genome assembly GCF_903995425.1 of Onychomys torridus. Taxonomy (NCBI): domain Eukaryota; kingdom Metazoa; phylum Chordata; class Mammalia; order Rodentia; family Cricetidae; genus Onychomys; species Onychomys torridus. Next base: position 30,631,792 of record NC_050455.1, read on the forward strand.
CTTTGCTATGGCACCTCTGTGATTAGAAGAGTTAATGTAAAAATCTCTTTCACCAGGCACTTTTTACAGTGATTTACATCTGATGACATAGCCTAGGAAGAACAAGGGGGTGTTACCTGTATTGTCTTCCAGTTGGCAATGAAGCAGTGAAACATCAGAAAGCTATCTAAGCTGTGATGATAAGAAACTGTGGAACCAGAGCTCAGGCCCAGGGTGTCAGCAGAGCCACCATGCACACCATCATGCCTACTGGTATATGCAGAACACTCTGTGCCAATAACAGGAATTACACCAACATGTTCCATGTTACTCCATCAGATGAACAGGGGCAATCTGTGAAATTGATGCAATTGTGGCTCCAAATTATAAATAATAAGACCAGGGCTCAAAACTGATAGAGAACATGTGACGTTTTCAATAATATGGAGGCAGGGTAAACCCCAAACCCATAACAGCTCAGCCTGTGTGCTCACTCCCTCTCCCATGTCCTCTCTGAAGAAAGGATGGTTTTTTGTTGTTATTGTTGTTGTTATTTTTGTTTTTCCATCACCCAGTCATTAAGTGCTTGTAACCATGGGACACTGATTCCTAGCTGAAAATGAACTGAGAGAGCAAGATTGTATTTCTAATGCAAATCTTCCTCTTTGTATATTTAAATTGTCCTCTCCTGCAAGTATGTCTGTGCTATATTTAATAAGTTTTGGCATACTTAACTTTAGAATAGATTGAGATTAGCATAAGATTGTAAAAAGGTTCTTATATATCCTGTATCTAATTTCTATGAATACCAGCATTTTTAACAGCACAGTACTTTTCCCATAATTGAGTGAACTAACATTGATATAGAATTATAAACAAACAAAACAAAAAACCCATACTTTATCTGTGTTTCCTCAGTTATGCCCTCCATTCATTTTCTGTTCCAAAATGTCATCCAGGCATTTAGTCATGTCTTCTTAGTATTTTTTTTTCCTGTACAAATCTTTCAGTCTTCCTTAGCTTTTGTTATATTAGACAGCTGTGAACAGTAATTGTTCGGGCCATTTGTAGATATCCCAGATTGAGGATTTATCAGAGTTTATGTCATAATCCATAAGACCTGTAGGATTTGGGGTGGGGACTGTAGCACAGAGCCAACACCTGCTCATAACATTATACAAGGGAGAGATAGTGCCTTTGGGGCTTAAAATTACTGATTCTATCCTTGATCTTCCAACTAAGTCAGCACTGATTTTCACAACTGGGAAATTAATGCTTGTTCTTTTCTTCACAGTGTACTGTTTGGAAAGAAGTTGCTATAAATAGCATACACTTGATATGGTTGGCAATAACATATGAGAGATTTCTCTATGTACCACCAACTGGGTATTCCATTCAATGTGGACTCATATTCATGTCATGCCTCCTATATCTCATCACTCAAATCGCCCCAGCTTTGATGTATGGGAGCTCTTTCTGTTGGTGCCTTTGCCATGTTGTTGTACCCCCATCATTACAGGCTTTATTACTGTGATTTTAAATGAAACACAATAACTGGGCATACTTAGAGAATGCAGTGGGTTAATCTGACACCTGGGCATGATACCCAAAGATCAAACAGAAACCTGTATCTCCTTTAAACACATCTTCATGCTGGTAGCTATCCAACTCTTCTAGCTTCATATAGGATAAATTATTGCAGATGCTTGTCACTCTTACACTGTAGGCCTTCTGCTTGTACTCTATGTTGGGATCCATTACTTAACCTCTCTTCCATTTCCTTTTCTCCCCATGTTGCTTTTTGTCATAGTGTTTGTCACCAATTTAATGCCTTCTCCAAAGGACCTGTCGATCACTAAATTTTCCAATGTCTATAGATTTGTCTTTTCTAGAATGTTCGAAGATTGGAATCATGCGATATGTAGCCTTCCACACTGATGTGCATCCATTAACATTCCCCTGATTAATTTAGGATTGCCATCCATCTTTGTGCACTCTGACAACTAGTTTCTTTTTATTTCTGGGAAATACACAATTGTGCTGATATACGAGTGTTTGCTCAGCTATCCAAAGGAATGTTGACTGCTTCCTGTTAGGATAACTATTAGTAAACGTACTACAAATATTTTCATGCAAACCTTTGTTTATATGTGTGTGCATAAATGATGGATATGTGTGTGTCCATGTATATGTACAGATGTGATGTGTGTGCATGTGTGTGCCGAAGTGATATATGTATGCCTGTGTATATGTACAGATGTGATGTATGTATGTATGCAGATGTGACATGTATGTGTACAGATATGGCGAGGTATGTATGTGTGTACATGTGTGTATACAGATGTGCTTGGCTGTGAGTATTTCAGTAGAAATCAGATGTTAATTTCATCTGCTTTTCTCTATCTTTCTCCATCATGTTTTTTGAGACAAAGTGTCTTCAGTGAACCTAAAACTCACCATCTCAGCTAGATTGACTGGCCAACAAGCCCGTGGAGTCTTGCTGTCTGTGTCGGCCACCTCAGTCTTTGGGTTACACAGTCAAATCTCATACCTGGCCTTTCTTGTGGTTTCTGGGGACCAAACTCAGTTCCTCCCACTTACAGAGGAAGCACATCACCCACTGAGTCATCTGCCCAACCTCACATGCAGAGTTCTTTATAGACAAATGTATAGAATCATGTAATAGAACATTGCTCAGCTTTGTGAGAAACTGACAACTGTCTTTTAAAAGACAGGCCATTCTGTAGTCTAAGCAGCAATAAATAAGAGAATTCCTGTTGACTCACATCCTTCTCAGCTTCCAGGATTTCTATTATTGTCAAATTTAACTACTCTGACATATCTGTAGCATAGTTTCATCATTGATTTAATTTGCAATTATCTCATGATAAGCAACATTAAATGTCTTTTCATATTACTGCTTGATATCTCTGTACTCTTTGGTGAGGTATTCATCCAACTGTTTGCCTATTTTTAATTAGGTTGTTTGTCATACTGTTGAATTTTAAAAGTTATTTGCATGTTTGGTTGCAAACTCTTTATTGGGGTGGGTTTTGTAAACATTTTCCAAATCGGCAAGTTTTCCTTTTTCTAAAATATAGTACATGATATGGGTTAAATTCTGTTCCCCAAAAGATAGCTCTGAATCTTAACTCCTAGTATTCGTATGCAGAAATGCTTTTTCACAGATGAAATCAAGTTCAAATGAAATAATAGATTAAACAAAGAGAGCTCTAAGTTAAATGCCTAGTATCTTTATAGCAGACAAAAGAGGGTTGGGAAGATGGCTTAGTGGATAAGAGCATTTCCTCTGCCAGCATGAAGATCTACATTCAAATCCCCACAACCTACATAAAATGTCAACAATGTCTGGGTATGTCTTTAGCCCTAGTACTGAGGGTGCAGACAGGCAGGTGCTAGGAGCTTGCTGAGCAGGCAGCCGAGCAAAACAGTGAACTTCCCATTGAGGGTGTTTTCTCACAGCAAAGAAAATGAAACCAGGACAAGTATATTCACACACTCAGATGACAATAGAGACTTACTGCCATTCTTAACCGAGAGAGGACATAAGGAGCAACGTTTGGCTCCCATATGACAAGGCATTGAAACAAGACTACAAGACCAAAGTCAGGTGGCCGGTTTGAAAGTGCTTGTCAGAAGCCTTGGGGATTCATTTCCCTTTAGAATCTCTGTGGTAACCACTGCAATTTGCTACCCACACCTTGCACCCCTTTTTAAATTAAATTTATTCTACCCGGAAATGTCAGCAGATGTAAGCTGCTAGTGCCATCAGGAACTATCTAAATTTCAGGGATCTACCTAACCCAATGCCATATTCTTCCTTAGCACCCAGTGGTCCCATTTCCTGTCATTACAGATGGGAAGGATTAAAGACCTAGACAGTTCTACCTAGTGGCCGTAGTTTGATCCTAGCTCTGGAACTCCATGTTACCTAGTTAGCTGTCCGTATGTCAGTTCAATCCTTTCCCTGCTCATTCACCTCCCCTTTCTACCTTCCACAGCTTTGACTCCATGAGTGTATCTGTAAAAGTCTGTTTTCTAAACTTCCAGTTGAGTTTTGTCATTGGAGAATGACACCCAGGACAGCTCCCCTCCTGGCAAGACTGCAGTTCAGTGAAACAAAATGGCTCTGCAAACAGCTTTGGAGGTGTTTGCAGGAATAATGATTAACATCAGCAGAAAAACACAAGCTCTAGGGTAGTAATGAAATAGCTTTCTGGGGGTCGGCAACTCTATTCATTTAAGTAATTCTAACCATGGCATCTGAGGCCATCTACCAGAATCCTTTACATCACTAACTAGCTACAGCGGATAAGACCAAATAACTCGAGTTTTAAATTATTAAAAACTGGAATTTCTGCCTCTGCACTGTACACAGTCACACAAACCTTTATGCAGTTCTATCGCTGACTCTTATGAGCAATATTATATCACTGTGACAACCTTACAGCATTATGGGCTTTGTTCTCCATCTCAACATCATTAACTCAGCTTTTTATTGGGTACCTGCTAGAGCTTGTCATTGTTACAAATACCGCAGAGTATATTAAAGTCATTTTGTGATTAGGTATACATTTGTAACTCGTGTAAGTAACTTGTTTACTTAAAATAAACTTGTCTTGATTCATGGGGTTGAGGTGATGCAGCCATGAATCTCTGCCGTGCTGTTCTATTCCCACATTAAATGCCACATTTTCCTGAAGCTGTTGTAAGTTAAGAGTGAATCTCTGCTTGGGGGAACTTGTTTTAAACGGTACCAACCTAACAATGAAAGCTCCTGGGTAAATGGATTTCCTTCTGACAAATTTGTTGAGAAACCTTGGGTTCAAACAACAAAATGTTACTAATTCTAAGAGAGTAGAGAACACATCAGAGTTCCCCATAAGTGGATGAGCTAGTGGGAAGCCTGGAAACTCATTTCTTCAATGCAAGGGCTACTTTCTTTTCAGCACTGGGTTGTTGCTTGTCCTGGAGTGCTCACTTTCTACTCAGCAGCCTGGTACATTTTGCTTTGTGTGAATCATTTAAGTAGAAACATGTTTGATGTATTACAAAGCAAAACATTGCAAAACAAAGATATATATGCATATATATATTATATATATCCCTTCAAAAGTTTCATTTCCAAATTACCATTGAGGATACATATATGTATATTGTTATTATTATACATCTTTAATTATCTCTATCCCCCCTCCAGACCCTCCCAGGTCCCCACCTTCCAATTCTTCTATTGATCTCCACATTGTGTCCAGTTGTAGTTTTCTGTGATGGTCTCCATTTGCTGTAAAGAGAAGCTTCTTGGATGATGACCAGTAGCTATGGGTATAAGGCTAAGATTTAGAATGTAGTTAAGAATCATGCTGACCTAGGAAAAATGTGGTAATAGATTCTCTTTTAAGATCCATGGATCCATGAGTTCACTAGCCCTAGATAGATGGTAAGGTTTGCAATATCAGGCCTTATTTCCCTCCTATGGAATGGAACTAAGTCTAACTAGACAGCTATAGGTTACCAACAACCTGAGTTCCACTTAGTACTTATACCACTTACTACTTATGCCACTTATCCACGTATTATATGGATATCCTGCATGCTGTTCACGATTGTGCTTCACAGATGTTGCAACTATTAATTTCAAAGTAGGACTATTAATTACCACCCCTCTCCCCCAGAAGCTTGCACAATATTTTTCTTGAACCATGGAAAATAGACCACAGGAATGAGGCTTTTGGGTTAGATCCAGTGCAAATAATCTCAGTCCTGTGTCCTAAGAGTAGGGTGTCTTCAGCAACAGAGGGCTTTCTTTCAACTTCTGAGAGACAACCAAGAGCAACAGCAATAACCTGTGTTGTTTTGGGGGTCGCCTGGACTACCTTGATCAACCCCATTCAAAGGGAATTTTCTTTCATGCCTGGTACTGGGGTTTTGTTAATCTATGGTTCTTAGGGAAAACATTGTGAGTTCAAGTGGCTTAACTTCCATATATATGTCCACACATATTTATTGTGTACCATTTTAGGTAAGTATAAAACAATAAGTTTCCTTGCAATTTAATCGAACAACCTTTGTTGTTTCTCTGTTTCCTACTTCATATCCCCTGTATCCTGCTAATTGAACAGTTTTCTTCCATTTTTGAATAAAAAGAAAAAAAAAATCCTGCTTTACTATTTGAAGGTGCATGATACGTGAGCATGCTACAGGTTGCTATCAGGACAGCCACAGTCAGTGACATAGAGGGCTGTAAGCATTTGAACTCATGCCATCAGAGCACACAGAAATAAGATTTACAGGTTTTTCTTCTTGAAAACCTCCTTGGGATGCCTCACTTTGGAGGCTGATGCTGCCATTTTGCCAGGACACAGGCTTTGATGCTCAGGGTGCCTCAGAAATATGTTCAATGTCCAGACTTGCAGGCTTCCAGAGGTTTAGTTGTTAATATGCAAGCAAACAGTAAACTATGGCTGCTAAGCACCAGATTCTAATAAGGAAACCAAATTACAAGTATTTTCTTGTGAATCTATACAAAAGACATGATTAAAATATCAGCCATCTTTATAGATTCCTGTATGGTGCAGTTTTTCACGTCTTATCACCACTGGGTGTTACAGGGAGAAAGTTAGCAAAAATCAACATAGATAAAAATATTTAAATCTTTGGATATCTTTATCCCATGGCCTTCCTTAAAAATACAGTGTCCAGAAGTTTGATTGTGTTGTTTCGTTTTTCTTTTGTTTTGTTTTGTTTTATCTATAGCTTAAACATAAAAAAGATCTAGTTAAGTTAAAGCTGTACTTCATTGGGGCTTACCTGTATTTTTCATGAATAAAAGAATTTTCACCACTAAAGCATATTTGTCAATCATAGAAACTTTCCTGCAGATAGGGCCATGATACTGTGTGTCAATCAACAAAATGTGCAGTGTGTGTGTGGTCATTTGAATGAGAAATGTCCCCCATAAGGTCACATATGTGAATAGTTGGTGGTGCTGTTTGGAGAGGTTACTGAACCTTTGTGAGGAGTATCCTTGCTGGAGTCAGGCTTTGAGGGTTCATAGCTTAACTCTACTTCCAGGTCATTCTCTCGGGGTTCTGCTCTGGGGAATCAACATTTCCCTCTCCCTCTCCCTCTTTCTCTCTCTCCCCGTCTCTCTTCCTTCCTCTTCTTCTTCCCCTCCTCCATGTCTTCTCCCCCAACACTCCTCTTCCTAGTAATTGAACTCAGAGCCCCATACACGCAAGCCAAGTGCTCTTCTGCCATTGAATTCTATTCTCAGCCCTGAATCTCTTTTCTGAGCAAAGATCGCAGTTGTCTGACACTAGGAATGACAGAGTTAAAATGTCTCATAACTATGTATTTGCTTTATCTACAATCCAAACTCAGAAATACCAGGAGACCTATCAACATTGGGATTACTGAGAACAACTGATGTTCTTTTTCGCAGTTTGCCTTTTGGGTATACTTCACTAAGAACAATCAAGGCATTATGTTTTCTTGGAATAGTTCCTTTCCCTGTGCTGTGTTGGTCAGCATGTGAATATCAAGTTAGTATATTTGACGTATGTATTTTTAGGGAAAATTTTTATTTGATTTGATTTTGTAACTATGCAAAAATATTTACATAATTCTTAAGTCAAATCTACAGAACAAAGTATTTTCAAAGTATAACTTCTCATGACATCCCATCTACTTTGTTCTTTGTTCAGTAGAATATGTTTGCATTCCTCTGCCATCATTTTGCAAATAAATGGAGTATGTTTTATTTGCCTTTTCCTATATTATTTATTTTTGCCAAACAACATATCCAGGAGATTATATAATTATCTTCCACCATTGCATTTTATCCTTTGTAGCTTAGGATCCATTGGATGATTCAGCCAGTGTCCTCATTCTAGATGATTCTGCTGTTTCTATAACAAGCAACCTTTTTGATATGCACTTTTATATTTTGCCAGTAAAATGAAAGCTATATCTAAAAATGAGACTGCCAGCAAGATCACTCAACGATAAAGGCACTTGCTGCCAAGCTTGACAACTGCAGTTTGACTCTCAGATCCCACATGGTGGAAGAGGAGAACTCATTCCCACAAGTTGTCTTCTGACTTTGATGTGTGCACCAAGGCACATGTGCACCCCCACACATACACAGATAGGAATGAATGAATGAGGGAGGGAATGAATGAATGCAAGATTGTTCCCCAAATAGCAGTGTGCTTGTTTTAAAGGAAGTGCCAGTTTCTATTTTGACACCTACCAAAAAAATTACTTTTCTTCATCCTTGACAATTTGAACATGTAAAATATTTGAATTTAACCCCAATTCTGAGGGTTAAATCATTGTTTCCTCTCAGGATAATTTTTATCCGCATGTGTTTCATGAGGGAAATCAAAGAACCCCTCCAGCTAATAAGCATTTAAAGTTTTATCTATAAAGTTTTCCAGTTACTTTCACTCACCTTTCCCTGATATGTTCATCTTTTTCTTCTGCATTTTTAGAATTTCTTCGTATATATTGAATCTCAAGCTTTCTTATAATAATTTCTGAAAACACAAGTCAAGCACAGGGATTCATCTGTCTTTCTGTTGAGATTCAAATTTTTCAGTACAAGGTCTTGGGTCTCATTTGTTCCTATAAATTTTATTTTAGTTAGACATACATGTAGGCGTGGTCCTGGCATCTAAATATAAGCCCTCATACATTACAAGGAAGCTTTCTACCACTGAGCTGGATTCCAGCCTTCTCAACATTTTATTTTGATCCAGGGTTTCACAAAGTTATCTAAGTTTTATTTACACTTACTCTGTAGCCCCAGAAAGCCTTGAACTTGTGAGCCCCCTGCCTCATCATCCCAAGTTACTATGATTACAAGCTCAGTCACCACAAGAAAAAAAAATTCCTTTCACCGATTATCATATGTATACACCTTGATTTTACCTTGGATTTTAGTGATAGCAATAACTTTTATCATTTGCAGATTAAAGGGAGTACAAGAATCTACTTTAAATGTTTCCTTTCAATAGCTAATGCTATTAACTCTGTCTTAGTGTATGGTTATGGTTATGAGAAGTAAGCATATTACCTCCCTTTCAACCTCCATCTGGAAAGAGGTAACCCAGAACATTTGTCTCCTAATTCTCTTCTTCCAAAATAATTCTATATTGTGCATCTGAATTCTCAATGACTAAGTTCACCAAAATAAAGTAAGCACACTAACAGGCTAGGTGTTCAATCAGTGTTAATCCAGGGAATAATTAAACTGCAGTCCTTTTTAGACATGAATGCAATATTAAATACTGAAATGCACTATCACAACATTGGTGACAAACAATAAAACATTTTAAAAATAAGCTTAGTTTTATCTGGAAGGCATTTCAAATTCTAGAAAATGACACATGCCATTCAAAAAGAAAATAGTAAAATAAGAGTGGTACTATCTTTAAACACAATGTTTTAAAAGTAGCTCAATCTTAGAGATATACCAGTGAGCAAAACATTGATTATTCGTGATCTATTTTGAGGTCTTAACGATGTTATGACACCAAGTGGAGCTCCTTCCCCTTATTGTAGATTCCCATTGCTGATGGTGGCAGCTGTAGCCCTGCCTTTCCTCTGTACGAGCCCCAGATCTGGGGGAAGGCGACGTAAGTGGAAAAGCACAGTAACTGTCACAAACTGAAGTGATCAGCTTTGATAATCTGAATACTAGTCCTCTCTTAATTAGCACAAACACTGGGTAGGAAAACTGGGACACTTCCAAACCCCGGCATCTATCAAAATCCCCACCTATGCATCACTCCTTGAGGCTTGCAATAAAAAGTATATGAGGTTTCGCACTGAAAGGCCTCTAGAATAAACTAAACAGAACAGAAGCAAAATGAAAATGCTGCAGTACTGGATATTTTATTTTAAGCATCACCCTGTGGGCATTTAAAGAAAAACACACAAACAAAATACCTTTGGGCTGGGGGAATAATAGCGTAACACAGTGATACCAAGTGCTTGGCTAGCATGCATGGGGACCTGGGTTTAAAACCTACACCACGAGGGAATGGAAAGGAGAGGAGGAGAAAGGAAGACCAGAAGAAGGAAGGGGAGGAGGAGACAAAAGCATGAGGAGGAGAGGGCAAGGCTTACTTCAGCGACAAAATCAAAAATGGCTATTTTCATTCTAGTTGGAAGCAATGAGGAAATGACACGTTTGCTACTGATGAGGAACCAGGTTGAGAATTGTCTGCAACAATAATCATTGTATTCCATGTAAGAAAGTCTGCTGAAATTCTTACTGAAAACAATAGCTGGGACTTATCGGCTTCTAAAAATGTGTTTCTACCAAACCACACTGTGCTGGTCATCATTGATGGGTCTATGTCATGAATTAGGAAAAGGAGGCTTGCTGAAGCTAAGCACCCCAGTACAACCAGAATACAAATGTAATCCTGTGAGAGTATAAAACAGGTATGAAGAGAAATAAAAAGTATATGCACATGATTTCCAAATTGGTTCTCAGTCATCCTGAAAACCATCTAAAAAAGAATCCATTTTTTTTCTCACCAATTTTCAGATGCTGCCTGTATTGGATACCACATTTGCATGAGAAATTGCTTCTAAATCTGGATTATATGCTGTTCCATTAGTGTTCTAAGCTATTTCTGTGCCAATAGCATACTGTTTTAATTACAAAGGCCTTAGACTTACTCTGAAATAGTTGAAACTGGCCTTGCCTGATCTTCTATTTCAATTCATTTTCTAGTCATTCTTTCATGCTTGTTCACTTGGCTCAAATAGGATAAAGTTTAATATAGTAAAACCCACAGGGCTTTGATAATAAGCATGGTGGGTACTGACCAATGTACCCCCAAGATCATCCAACATTCATCAAGGTGCAGGACCTTCACAACACCTCAGAAAGCTTCCTCTCAACTCTCCAGGGCAATTACACAGAAAGGTAAATGCATGCATCTATGTAGCCACATACACGAAGAAGCCAGAAGAAGACATCCAGTGTCTTGCTCTGTCATTCTTTTGCCTTATTCCCTTGAGTTGGGGTCTTTCATTGAACCTAGATTTAGGCTGGCAGTCTGAAACGCCCAGCAAATCCTCCTTTTTGCCAGTTCTCACAGTGCTGGGATTACTGGTGCATGTGAAACCATACTGGGCTTTTGACATGGGAGCTAGAAATTCAAATTCAGCTTCTCATGCTTGCATGGTAGGAGAGCTTGCCCACTGAGCCATCTCCACAACCAGCAATCATTCTCTTTTATTTCACAGATTCATTTTGCCCAACCTCACAAATGCAATTACACAGCAAGGGGTCGTCTGTTTCTGGACTCTGTTGAGCAATGTATTTTTATTACACCCAAGCTTAATATGTATCGATATTTATTGTTGACTAGTGTTTATTGCACAGATGGAACTCAACTTCATCTTTGTTCTGTTGGAGAATGTAGTTGTTTGCAGTTTTTGGTTGTTCTGAGTAAGCTTTCCGAGGCTCTCACTTACAGGTTGCTGTTATAGAAATGTTTTTTATTTATCTGAAATAAGTACTCATGAGTGGAATGACTGGATCGTAGTTCATATTCAACTGTGAAAAGCCAGCAAACAATTCCCAGTGAGGCTCTATCACTTTGTGTTCCCATGATGCAATGCAAACAATGCAAGGAGGATCAGCTGACCAACATCTTGGCTAAGGTTTCATGGTGTAAAAACTTGAATTATATACATCTAGTGCTTGTGAAAGCATATGGAACTATGATTTTAATCTTCACTTCTGGAAACTTAATGATACCAACTACATTTTTATATTTTTATTGACCAATCCAGTGTTTTGTCTTATGAGAGTCTGTTTAAACTTTTGCTCAGTTTCATTTTTTTGGTTTGTTTGTTTGGTTGGTTTTTTTTTTTAAGTTTTATTTTTCTGGGTTTTGTTTTTGTTTTGTAACAAGTTTGTAGTAATCCTTTAATTATTTTGGAATCAGGCGTGTATAACATATTTTCTGCCAATGTGTGACTTTCTTACTTGTAAATAAATTGTTTTAAATAGTTGAAAATGTGAATTTTGGTTAAAACAAACATTCCAACTTTTATCTCATCTTTGATACTTTGAAGATTTTTCCAGAAGACTGAACAAGGACCTCCAGCATGCTAAGCAAGCACTGCACCACTGGGCTTTACCCCTAGCCCAAGTGTAGCTTTCTACGGAGAGTTGGATTTAGTTCTGTTAACTTCAATTTTAATAGACTAGTTATACCATTTACATTCACTTACATATTAAGTATATTTGGCCTTAGCTCTATATCCATTTAAAGCAGTGTATCAATGTACACAGACATTCAATATAATTATCTTTTGAGTCTGTTTTGCATTTCACTCTGTGATGATATTGTGTTATCCAATATATTGTACACCCTAATAAACTTGTCTGGGGTCAGAGAACAGAACAACCACTAGACAGACATAGAAGCCAGAAAATGGTGGAACACACACATTTAATCCTAGCATTCTGAAGGCAGAGATCCATGTGGATATCTGTGAGTTCAAAGCCACACTGGAAACAGCCAGGCAAGGTGACACACACCTTTAGTCCCAGGAAGTGATGGCAGGAAGCAGAAAGGTGTATAAGGCATGGAGGACCAGGAACTAGGTCTGGTTAAGCTTTTAGGCTTTTGAGCAGCAGTTCAGCTGAGATTCATTCCAGATGAGGACACAGAGGCTTCCAGTTTGAGGAAACAGGATCACCTGAGAAGTTAGTGAGGTGAGGTTAGCTGTAGCTGGTTCTGTTTCTCTGATCATTCAGCATTCACCCCAATACCTGGTTCCAGGTTTGTTTTTATTAATAAGACCTTTTAAGATTCCTGCTACATCACTCACCCTCTTTTATTTCATTTTTAAGTCTTAAAGATATTTTTGTCCTAATGGTGTTAATAATGAAAGTTTTAGTAATAATCTTTACATTGACAACTTTATTTAAAACCATCATTGACCCCATTTGGAAGAGTTCTTTTCTATCATTGCATACTATTGCCAATTTTAAAATTACATATCTCTATTTCTCTCATTTACAAACCCAAGACAATCAATAAGTTATGATACTTTTTAGATATTTTTCCATTATCCTTATTTTTGACAACTATGCTCTATCAACAGTTTCAGAATGTATAGCCATTTTATCATTGAGGTTTGGCTTTAGAGGGTAAAATATATCTGAGGCTCAATTCTAGTCTATTTTAAGTCATTAGTGATTGTTACAAATATATATTCACCTATTTTGCTTTGTTTTTCTTTAACATTTCACCATGTGAGTTTCCCCACGTACTAATATTATATCAAAGGTAATATTCATAACTTAATGGTAATAGATCCTTACTTGTTTCCCACAGTTTGTTTCTGTAATCCTACAATTTTGAGCCTTTGGAATTGAGGAACTGTCATATAAATGTAAATGTCTAACATATGGGGATTAGTACAGGATAGCAGATTTTGACTCTGCTATTTACTAGCTATATATCTATGAGCCAATTACCTCAGCTCCACCAGCATTAGATTCTTTGTCTGTAATGTAGATTAGCACTCTCTGCATTATAGAACCAATGCAAAGGCTATCAGTGATTACCATTAAATACTCAAGACATGGACAAATCAAGTAGCTAATGCCTTTTCAACTGTGGTAGGGAATTCATGGTGCCTTGAGATGACATTCATGGACCCAGGCTGGGCATCATAGATTTACTCTTTCTCTTTCTCTCTTCCCAGCAACAGTGACATGGAAATGTGACACCACTGATTGGGTAGACTTCTGTGAGCTTTGATGAAAAGCATTATGTGGTCTGGTGCATCTTTATACAGAAACATTAATTAGTATAATTCACTGTGGGTTCACCGACATTTAATTAACTGGATTAATTGAATTTCCACTGATTACAGAATGTATGACAGCATCAAGTTAAAGGGAGTAGATTATAGTTATAGTTGTAATTGTTCTCTTCTGTGATGGCTCTTGTCTTCTAATACCCCAAGTGACAACGAAGTCTATTAAAAATGACCATCATTACGGCATATCTCTCTACTCATCACCTAGACCTCATGACAGTTCTGTGGAGCTGTAGAATTGGACTCAGTGACTATCTCTGGAGTTCAAGTCAGTGTAACTGACAGGCTGCTTCATTTTTCTTCCTCATTTGATGTCCATTTGGAAATATGCAAACTACAGAATAGTTGCTTCTAGAATAATATAATTATTTTATTTAATTAGGAAAACAAAGAGTCTACTTGGAAAAATAAAATGGAGAAAAACAAATAAAAACAGAACATGATGGTTAGCATATATTGGGTATTTAAAATACCAAGATGCATCATGAATCAAATCATGTGAATCAAAATCTCGTGGATGTATAATGGCATTATCATTATTATTGTTACTATTATTGTTTTTGTACAGTGAAGGAAATTGAGGTTTGAAGTGGTAAAATAACTTTTGTATATTCACCCAGATATAATCAAAGTTATCCATAGTCATATACTTTCCACAGACAAGACTGTGGATCATGACTATACTAAGAGTATAAGTACTTTTTATCTGTTTATTGTCATGGTAAACCATCAGATGGGTTTAATCATTCAGAATATAGAAAAAACAAGCTCCAAACAGTTGTTTTACTCAAAATTGTTCAACTAACAAGTGTTCAAGCTCATGGGTTTATGACTTAGAGACCTTCATATATATATATATATATATATATATACATATATATATATATATATATATATATCACTATGTCTTTTTTTCAATAATTTTGAAATTGTATTATTTTCTTGGACGCCTGGACATCAAAATTTTGCTCCATTCTGCAAAGGCATATTGTTTACTACATAATAAAGAATAGGTATGAAAATTTTGTAAACAAAACATTTGTTGCATTTGTTATAATATCTAGTACAATACCTGACTTAGTAGAGGCATAGCGGGAGCTCAGAAGATGTTTGTTGAATGAATAAGTGTACATGAAAATATTAATAATACTACTGTGTGTGGTGATATATTGTGTTCCCCAATAAACTGTGTCTCCCAGTAAAATTTGCCTGGAGATCAGAAGAAAAAGCCAACCACTATAATAAATAAAAGTCATGCAATGTTAGCACATGCCTTTAATCCTATCACTTGGGAAGCAGGGATCTGTCTGGATCTATGTGAGTTCAAGGTCACACTGGGAATAGAGCCACGCATGGCGGCACATGCCTTAAATTCCAACACTAGTTAACTATGGAGGTATGGAGGTCTGTACAGACAGACAGGAAGTGATAGAGCTGGGCAGGAAGAGGAAGTTATGTAGCTGGACAGAGGGAGCAAATCAGATTGCAGAACAGCAAGGCACATAGGCATGGGTAGACAGGAAGTAGCTCACTTTTGGAAGCTTTGAGGTTGGTGAGGTGAAGTTAGCTGTGGCTGTTCCTATTCCTCTGATCTCTTTCAGGTTTTCATCACTGCATGGCTCTGTGTTTTCTATTAAAAAGACCATTTAGAAATTTGTCTACAACTGTGTGTTCGGAGCACTATGCACTTTCATGAAGGCAACTGTTTCTACTGTCTAATGAAACATCACTGAAGGTGACAGTGAGGGGACTTCATAACCAAAATGCATGAACACAAGATGAAGAGCATGTTACAGAAGATGACAGGAACACATTTTTGGAAACTGGAAAATGAAAAAAATGAGTGGTAACCTAGTTAGTACGTGTGAGAGTGTGAGATCCCAACCCAGCAGTGAGAAAGATGGAAAGGAAACCAATTTACACTATAGAACCCACCATAGCTGATGAGATGGGCCGCATCAGGCCCTGCTGCAAGTGGAAGTGAAGATGCAGTTGTAGAGAGAATGACTGCTTGAAGGAGCTAACTCTTTTTCTCCTCGGCTGCTCTTCCCACTAGAGCAACAATGGTAAGTTAACTGTCTGCAGAGGGAGAAGAGGATCTTGAGACTGGAGGATGTGATGTGCAATTTGATGAAACAGAATAAACACTCTCTGGTCAAAGCAAGGCAAGCCACATAACTAGTGCACATAAGGACAGTGCAAGATTGGAAAGAGGAAATGCATTGCTGTGGGAAACGATTCCTTACTCCTCCCTGTCATTCATTGGCCAAGAACAGAGAGGCTGCTAACCTGGGTCCTGTTTTCTTAATGACTTTAAATGGAACCTCAGCTTTGACACACAATAAAATATAATGAAATCCAGGGGCTTTTCAAAGAGTCAACCCTAGCTCTAAGCATACTTCACCTGGGCTCCAGGGATATACTCCTGTCTCTCATCCTGGATGACGTGGTGGGTTCCTGATAATGGTGACAAGATGACTGTAGTGCAAGCTGTAGCTTGATTCAGGGGGAACCCACTGGTTGGAGAAAAGAGAAGGGAGGAAATGGTTAAGACCTCCACAGCAGCCTCATGAAAGACTCTTTCTTGCACGATGAAATGTTCTCTCCTAAAATGTTACACCTGTATTCATTTTAGATCCATTGCATCTCCATATTCTAGAAGTAACACAAAATCCATAGTCTTTACAACAGTGACTGACTTGTGGTAGTGGAAAGGTACCCTACAATATTAAATATGTTTTACTCATATTTGTACAAACAGTATGGAGGTCTGGACCTAACAACTTTATATCCACAGCTGAGTCTGAACCCTTACCCAGAGATAAGTTTTGCCTTATAAATTGTTTAATGAGCTCATTATTTTTGTGTGTACATCACAGATGTATGTATATGCACATGTTTGTCTGCATGGGAATGTGTACGTGAACGTTCATGTGCAGGCCAGAAGATGTCTTTCTCCTTTACTCTACATCTTATTTTTTGAGACAGAATCTTTCAGAGAGCCTGGAGCTAACCAGTTGCCTATACTTGCTGGCCAATCCTCCTGTTGTTGCGTCCCCAGAGTTGTGGTTACAGGTACACGTCATGTCAGTTCTGGGATTCTGAACTTAAGTATGTACTCATGCTTGTAAAGAAGTCACTTTACTAACTGAGCCATTTTTTTCAGCCCAGAATTAATTATATCTTCTAATAAATAAACTTTATGATTATTTGGGCAGTTTGATTTAATACTCAATATTAATTTGTTTTGTATTTTCCCTTTGAGAGGAAAACATAAAAAAACCAATGTTATATCAGTTAAAGAAAAAATTGAAACTATAAAAATATTAATTTTATTTTGTTACTTTCATTATGTTATTTTGATGAAAAAATACATTCAAGTCTTATATATTTGAGTAATTACATTTTCCAATCTTCTGAAGCACTCTTACCAATTCAATCCACATTATATGAAAATCTTGATTATAATAATCAGTGATTTTCTGAAGACAAGTATTATACTAATTTAAGAATTATATCTGTCTGTATGTTTATTACTCATAAACACATATTTAGTTTCTTCACAGAACATGGAGGTCTTCTCCATAAACATGTGATTGAATTATCTCTGATATATCACCAATATTTATTTATATCAATAACAAAGGTTGATTCACGTTCTTCATTCTTGTCTTTGTGAAGGTGCTTGTCAAGGCAAGAACTACAACTCATTTTCCATTTTACACTTAACTAATTTGATATAGACCCCACACATATTTAAGCATAACGGTCCTTGAAGTCTTGCTAGACTCAGCAATTTTTAACAGCTGACCTTGTCAAAACCTGCCACACAACACATTCCTCGTCCCTTTTCTCGGGGGAGTTGTGCTTCTTCCTTCCAGGCAGCCACAGGCAAAGTTAGGCCCTAAGGTCTAGGCTCAACGATTCTCTTCAAGCTGAAAGAAATATAAGTTATCACACACACACACACCCGGGTGGGCTTGGAAGGTGCTGGAAGCTGGAGGCTCCAAGAACTCCACCTACAGCAGGTTCACTGGAGGTTATGCAAGGGACTACTGTTCACTCCAAGACACACTTCCACAGCGAGTGGCTGCTGGTGGCACAAGTAGGTGAGATCTGTGAAGAGCTAAAGCCACATCAACCTAGGGAAACATAGGCTGGCTTTGTACTTTCTGAGGATTTGTATCCCCCAGTACAGAACTAAGAGTGCTACTGTACCCCAATGTCACTCATCCCCACCTCTCCCCAAGACCTCATGAAAGATAGTAGGATCTACTCACAAATTCTGCCTACTTATCTGGCCCCCACCAACTCCTAAAAGAAGTGAAATTGCTCCATTTGTGTTGTGTTATTTGAGGGTGAGTAATCTAGACATTTCCGTTTGGAATGGACCTCTCTGGCTTTGCTGCTAGGAGAGATATAAGTCTTATACCCTACAATGCCCCACCTGTGTGTCTCCAGCAAGGAAGGTAAGCTATGAAAGCAGGAAAAGCAACAAGAGGGCCTTCTCAGAGCCCATTTGCCTTTGGAATTATTTCAAAACCTGCCTGAAATGTCCTTACCCTGAATGTTTACAGATGTTCCATGACCAGACATCCTGCGAAAGGTGATAGAGTACCAGACCCCTGAGCTGTCTAGATCATAGTATTGAATAGATCACACTATGAATACAGTCATTACTATATAACTGAAAGGAGAGGGCAGTATTTTTTTTCCTTTTTTTATTATGTTTGTGTTTTAATTTTACACATCAGCCATGGGTTCCCCTGTCCTCCCCCCTCCCACCCCCACCCCCAGCTTTCTACCATCCCCTCCCCTCCATTCCCATCTCCTCCAGGGCCAAGACTCCCCTGGGGATTCATTTAAACCTGGTGGATTCAGTACAGGCAGGTCCAGTCCCCTCCTTCCAGGCTGAGCAAAGTGTCCCTATGTAAGCCCAAGGTTCCAAACAACCAGCTCATGCACTAAGGACAGGTCCCGGTCCCACAGCCTGGATGCCTCCCAAACAGTCCAAGCCAATCAACTGTCTCACTTATCCAGAGAGCCTGATCCAGCTGGGGGCTCCACAGCTTTAGTTCACAATTCATGTGCTTCCATTCGTCTGGCCTTTCGACAACTGGACACATGGAGCTCCACCTGGGGCCTGGCTGAGGATCTCTGCATCCACTTCCATCAGTCACTGGATGAGAGTTCCAGCCCGACCGTCAGGGTGTTTGGCCATCTGATCACCAGACTAGGTCAGATCAGGCTTTCTCTTGACCACTGCCAGCAGTCTATAGAGGATGCATCACTGTGGACCTCAGGGGACCTCTCCAGCACTCTGCCCACTCCTGTTCTCATGTGGTCCCTCATCCATCATGGTCTACTGTTCCTTGTTCTCCCTTTCTGTTCCTGATCCAGCTGGGATCTCCTGCTCCCCCAAGCCTCCCTTCCCTCAAACCTTGCCGTCGCCTTATATTTAAGGCATCTTTTACAGCGCGGTTCACACGTCGGTTCGCTTAGAGAGAGGGCAGTATTAAACTCTCCTACCACTGCTGCACTGGGAAGATGTGAGCCGTTGTCAAACTAAGAGAAAGCGCTTAGTGCTGCAAGGTGACTGATTGGCCCATACCCATCTGAGCCATTACTCTTCAAGACAAGCATAGAAGTCAAATGCCCCACAGTGCTGGGATATGTACATATATATCCTGTCTGCGTGGATGAGCTCGTGATTTAGTGCTAACAAACATATCGCTAGGAGACAAATAGATGTGCTAATGGGCGAAGATTTAGGCAGAGGGAAAAGTCATCAGTCTCCTCCGCTGTAAGGGTCATTTTGCCTGTCTTGCACTGTGATATTTTTTAGTCATTTTTATTGCCTATGCTTACTTTACAGTTTTTATGCATTATAATTCTAAGTTGAATTTCTCCTGTATTCCTGAACAGTTATCGGTTACTTCCAGAATTTTTGCCACAAACTCTTACCACTCTGTTACTGGATATATCTATCTATAAATCTTTTTATTTGCCCATCTAACTAGCTAGCTTGTAACTACCATATTTTCTTTTATGGTACTAGGGATCAAGTGAAGGACTTTGGGCATGCTGGTAAGCACTCTCCCACTGAGCTACATCCCAGTCTGATATTTTCAATTATGGAATTGCAAGGTATTCTTTTGCCTAAGTTAGTATGTTCTTTTGGGAAAAATTTATTATAGCTTTAACAGTTGCATAGCTCCTAGCAGCTTTAACATAGTAGGAGCTAAAATAGAGCTTCTAGAACAAACAATAAATAGTTGGATGGCAACCAAAGATTCAAAAATTGGCAATAAATACACTCTGAAAAGCAGTTTTCATTATTTTTTAAATATTTTTATTATTAGAACTTGAAATATAATTACATAATTTCTCTTTTCTTTTTGCTCCCTCTAACCTCTCCCATGTACCCTCCCCTAGATCTCTCAAATTCAAGGACTCTGACCTCTCTTTTTCTTTCACTGTCATTACACACACACACACACACACACACACACACACACACACACACACGCACGCACACACACACACACACACACTCCTAAATATATAAAACAACCTGCTCAATCTGTATAATGAATGTTACTCCTATGTATATGAATTCAGGGCTGACCACTTCATATTGGATAAATAATTTGGGGTCTCCTCCCTTGGAAACTATTTCTTCCACTCACAGCATTCCTAAGTTGCCTATAGTTCTTTGTCTAGGAGTGAGGCCCCATGAGAGTGTCCCCTTCCATGTTATATGTCTGTTGGTGCTGCCCTTGTTCAGGTCTTGTTTGGGCAGCCAGGTTGATGAAGCTTCATGGTGTAGCTTCTTTGACCATTTCTATGAGACGGACTCACACAACAGGTACTCTGTTCCTCTGGCTCTTACAAACTTTCTACCTCTCTTCCATGATGTCTCCTGAGTCTTAAGTACAGGAGCTGTGTTGTAAAATCAACTGGGGCAGGGCACCATAGGATAACTTGTTCTCTGTATTTTGATCAGTTGTGGTTTTCTATACTGGTCTCTATCTGTTACAAAGAGAAGTATTTTGTTGAGGGGGTGAGAGCTACATTTATCTGTAGATATGAGAATAAACATTTGAAATGTAGTTACAAATTATGCTTATTTGGTAAAGTAGAAGTTGTAGGTTCTTCTCCAAGATCTATGAACTCCCTAACCTAGTTGGCTAAGTTTCCAGTACCAGGCATGATTTTTCCTCTTGTTGAGCAGGCTTCAAGTCCAATTAAAGAGCTCTTGGTTACCACCAAAATACAAGTGCCACTATTGCACCCTTACGGTTATTGTGCCATGCTGGTAATCGTTGTGGTTCATAGTCATCACAGCTAGGTAAGACTATTGATTGTTCACTCTCTTTGAAAGCTAGCATGCATGGTGCCTTCTGGTACCCTGAAAACTATTCCTCAGGCAGGATGCCTTCAGGTTCAGCTCAAATCATCTGGGTTCAGCATCTAAAGTGCATGGTGTCTCTGGCAATGAAGACTTCTTTCAACTCCTAATAGACTAATAGAGGGGCTTCACAGAACTTTCTTAGACAGACTATGGCTCTTAGGAGGAACATTGCCAAGCCCAGGTGAATTTATTTCATTGAAACTTCATATATATACACACAGAGACTTATATAAATTATACATAATTTTAGGTAAATGATAATATTATCCATTATGACTTTCTGAGACATCTTTACTGTTATTTTAGCCTCCTAATGAATGGATGAAATGTGGAGCCCTTGGAACTTTGGGAATCAATTGCAATGGATATTTAAATACAGCTTCATGGACCTATCAAAAAATTAGTTTAGTAAAATAAGAAATACATCTGGTTTGGCTCAGCTCTCATTAATTAAAACAGATTACACTGACTATGCTGGAGAATTCTTACATCATTTGAGACAAGATAACATCATTTTGGAAGAAGGAACCACAATTGAGAAAATGTTCCTTCTATATTGGCCTCTGGGCGTGCAGTGCTAGCCCTGTGTAGAGAGCTGCGTACAGCCGCGCCTCAAAGATGGCACCAGCTTCCGCCCTCCGCCTTCTGCCCTCCGCCTTCCCGATGGTGAGTGCTCTCTGTGATAAACAACTCCATATTTGGCTAAGGCAAAGATTCTGGATTGCTTACGTGCAACTGGACCTATTGGTAGTGCCCATGTGGCATATCAGGGTTGGCTACCTAGTGATTACTTAAGGCTGTGAGCGGGTTTCCTAGGGGTCAGAAGATTGTTCAAGTTTCCTGAATAAACTGCTGAAAGAAGAGCCTGGTGTTGCATCTTCCTTGCTGGTCGAGGCGGTCGCGACAGCCCTGGACTTTGGTTCTATAAGAAAGGCAGATTAAGCAAGCCATGTGGGAGCAAACCAATAAGAAGCCATACCCCCATGGCCTTTGAATCAGTTCCTGCCTCCAAGTTCCTGCCTTGAGTTCCTGCCCTGAATTCCCTGCATGATGAACTATAAAACCTGTAAGATGAAGTAAATCCTTTCCTCCCCAAATTGATATTGGTTATAGTGTTTATTACAGTCATAGAAATTCT
Organism: Onychomys torridus; assembly: GCF_903995425.1. NCBI lineage: Eukaryota > Metazoa > Chordata > Mammalia > Rodentia > Cricetidae > Onychomys > Onychomys torridus. The sequence goes on from NC_050455.1 coordinate 30,654,210, forward strand.
AAGATACCAACTGAGTTCTTAATGTGCCAGGCACTGTGTTCAGCCTCCTAATTTCACTATCTGCCTTTTATTTTTTTAATAACTTTATTTTTAAGTAGTGGATGATAACTGTGTGTATTTTTGGAGTATAGTGTAATGTTTCTACATAATGCTATATGAGATCAATACTACAATATTAGAGAAAGAAACAATGGAGCTTCAGGATATCTCTAAATTGCTTAAGATTAAGGTGGGAGGGATAAGATATGTCCTAAGAAATATAACTGGTGGCAGCCACGTTCTTAACCATGAGACTATCTACCTCTCCAAATAGCCTTACAACAAAATGTCTAGCTATAGGGGATGAGCTAATCCACCTGGACAGATGGAGCACACTCACACTGCCTCTACTGGACCCTGAAACCACAACCTGACAAACACCTCCAAAACTAGCTGGCACCAACAACCACCCATGTGACTTTGGACAAGTTTTGTTCTGGACACCTCAGTATATTGAAATGGAAACAATAAGAATATTGCTGGTACAGTTGTGAAATTTAAAGACAGTCCTACCAAAGCATTCTGAAGAATTTCTGACACATAGCAAGAGTTTAATGAGTGTTTGCAATTATCTTTAATTTCTTTGGGGGAAATTTAATCAATTAGTGATACAGTTTTTAAATTAGCTTCCTGCATAGTTTATAAAGACTTGGAGAATGTGATGACTTTATCTTTATCTGACATTTCTATTTTTCCTTATACTGCAGGGCTTCTGCATTTCCAGAGATGATAATCATGTGCATTATGGTGAGTTTCATTTTTTAAGGATGTTTTTGGAGAATTTTCTAGGTGACTAGATCCCCCTTCCCAAAAGATAATCACCATTTTTGTTCCATTGAATCTACGCAAGATGGTAATAATTTACATTAAGAAAGCAGTTCTTAGCCACAACGCTAACAAGAAACTTTATCAAATTTAAATCAATCTACCCTTTTGTTCATAAAGTTCTCCAGAATTTTCTCTCACTGTCCTCTAACCCTATTAGCCAGATTATATGATCCCATCCAAATACTATATAAGCATCTCAACCACATATCTTCTTACTCACCTCATGTTGACTGTCTCAAGTTGCCAGGCAATTATTGTAAAACACATGTTTCATGAAATGCTGAGCTCATTTTTCTTGAATATCAGATGTATTTATCCAAGAATAGGAAATGGGCAAATGCTCCTTTTATCTTTCATCTGTTTATTTTTAGCCGCATTTTATAGTAACTAAATCCTCCAGTATTCCATTGAATACTTTTATGTATTTTTTAATGTATCGTATTCTAGTGCCCTTCTTCACATCAATTGCTCTTTTTTTGTATTCCAATGAAAATGTAACCATGTGTTCTGGATTTCACTATGATTGAGAATATAAAGAGATAGATAGATAAATAGATGATAAAGGTAGATAGACAGATAGATAGATAGATAGATAGATGATAGATACATAGATACATGGATAGATAGATAGATAGATAGATAGATAGATAGATAGATAGATAGATGATAGATACATAGACAGACAGACAGATAGATAGATACATAGATACATAGGTAGATACATAGATAGATTATATACATATATGGATACATAGTTACATTCATTCATAGATAGATAGATTTGATTGATTTGATAGAGTGAATAGATTGATTGATAGATACATGGGCAGACTGATGGGCAGACAAATAGACACCAGATATTGATAATGGGCCAGACCCATGAGATAGTTACAAAGAAACTCTGAGTATGCATAGCTTATAAAAAGCAGAAAAAGATTTATTTCTCATTTTCTCTGTTTCCAAATTGCTGTTAGGGACTGGGCTCCCTCCACTTAATCACTTAGAAACAAACAAGGACATTAGTTTTGTTCTAGTTAATGTCAATAAAACACTGACAAAGAAGAACTGCGTACAGTATAGGGTTTGTTTCAGCTTACAGGTTATGGTTCATCATGGAGGAAAAGCCAGGAGAAATCCTAAAAGCAGAACCTGGAGACAGAACCCAAAGCAGAGACCAGGGAGAGTGCTGCTCACTGGCTTGATCTCCATGGATTGCTCACCTTGCCGGTCTTTCCACATCAATCATTATCAAGAAAATGCACCCCCCAGACTTGTCAACAGGCTAATCTGATGGAAGTTGTCCCTCTGTTGATATCCCATCTCCCCAGGTATGCCAAGTTTGTGGGAAGTTGACTAGCACAATATCTTACACTGCCACAATCTTACAAGTGATTTATGGAGTTGTCGAGGCAGGGAGAAGGGCAGTCAGCATGTGGACGTGGCTGGTTCACAAGCATGTAGTAGCATAGAACCTTGCTCACCTGCTTATACTTTGCTGGGGAAAAAAGTCTTATTTATTTGTTCCTCCATCATCATCTTGAAACTTTTAATGTTTAAAGAAAGGGTCATCAAGTTTCATTTAGCATTTGGGTTGCACAAATCATGTTAATGCAAAGGCTCGCATAGGTGTTCCTACAGTCTTACATTCTATCCATAAGCAGGAGTAGCAGATAACGTTTTATTGCTGTTTCTTTGACTCTTTGAAAAGTTCACACACATACACAATGCACCCTGTTTCATGTTCACTTGCCACACCCTCCTGCTAACTTCTCCTGAGCATCTCTTTCCAAACTTTATGCCTTCTTTTTTTTAATTATATGTTGAATCAAATTAATGCTGCCTGTATGTGAATGGGTATGAGGCCATCTTTTAGGGCATGGCATGGAAAACCTACCAATGGCCATCTAGTCCATATAAAAGTGACTCTTCTTCCCTCAGAAGCCTCTAATTCCCATTAGCTCCTTGGCTAATGATTGGAGTATCAGGAGCCCCTCCCTCCAAGATGGAAGTTTTTATTGGCTAGCTCTTGTACGGATTTTATGCAGGTAAACATGGCTGCTATGAGTTCATATGTATAAGAGCCATATTGTCAGAAGCCAGGATTTCATAGCTGATCTCTATCCTTCGGCTATTCTATTCCCACCATCCTTGTTTCTGAAATGTTACCTGAGCCTAGAGCAGGGCAGTGATATTGATGTTCCATCTATGGATGAGCAATCATAGTCACTTGTCCTCAGCAGTTTTAACAGATGTGAATCTCTATGCTAACTCTTATTCACTGCACAAAGAAGCTTCTCTAACCAAAGCTGAAATCTATAGATATAAATGTAAAAATCAGTTTGGCAACATGACCATTTAATAAAGCAATATCAAAGGTTCTTCCTAGGGTTTGTGACTTCTCTAGCCATGAGTTTTCATCATGTTTACAATAACAGGTGTGGTAGTTTGAATATAATTGTCCCCCATGAGCTCATAGGGTGTGGCACTATTAAGAGGTGTGGCCCTGTTGGAGTAGGTATGGCCTTGTTGGAAAAAGTGTGTAGCTGTGGGGGAGGCAGGTTTGAGGTTTCATATATATTCAAGCTACACCCAGTAGTTCAGTTTACTTCCAGTCACCTCCAGATAAAGATGCAGCTTCCTCTCCACTCTCAGCTCCTTCTCCAGCACCACGTCTGCCTGCACACCACCATGTCCTGTTATGATGATAATGACCAAACCTCTGAAAAATGTAAGTCACCCCAATTAAATGCATTCCTTTATAGAGTTGCCATGGTCATGGTGTCTCTTCACAACTAAGACACCAGGTATTCATTCCTTCCTGCTGAGTCGACCTTGAATCCAATCAGAGAGTGATTGGTTGCTCCCCTTATAGTCACACCATTATTGTACATGTGGGTATATCTTGCCTAACAGGTCACTATTGAGGCAGTCAAGTTTAGCCTCTGGATAAAATTGTTGATAACATTTCTCTACCGTCAGCCTACATATGACCTTCCAGTGCTGTGAAATCTAGCCATCAGGAAGAGAGACCCCAAGTCAGTTCAAGATAGTTTCCTCAGTGTTCTGAAACCAAGGCATGTGGGATCAACCAGCACTATGAGCCAATTACCTCAGCTCCACGCAGCATTAGATTCTTTTGTCTGTTAATGTAGTGGAGCACTCTCTGCATTAATAGAACCAATGCAAAGGCTATCAGTGATTACATTAATACTCTAAGAATGGACAAATCAAGTAGCTAATGCCTTTTTCCTGTGGTAGGGAATTTCTGGGCCTTGGATGACTTTCATGGACCAGGAACTGGGACATCATAGATTTATCTTTCGTCTTTCTCTCTTCCAGCAACCAGTGACATGGAAATGTAGACCCACTGAGTTGGGTAGACTTCCTGTGAGCGTTGATGAAAAGCCTTTATGATGAGTCTGGTTGATCTTTATACAGAACAGTAATTAGTATAATTCACTGTGGGTTTCACCGAATTTAATTAATGGATTATTGATTTCACTGATTAAGAATGTATGACAGCATCAAGTTAAGGGAGTAGAGTATAGTTATAGTCTGTATTGTTCTCTTCCTGTTGTGGTCTTGATTATCTAATACCCCAAGTGACAACGAAGTCCTATTAAAATGACCATCATTACGGCATATCTCTCTACTTATCACCTAGACCTCATGGACAGTTCTGTGAGCTGCTAGAATTGGCGACTCAGTGACTATCTTCTGGAGTTCCAAGCAGGTGTAACTGACAGGCTGGCATTCATTTTTTCCTCATTTGGATGGTCCATGGAATATGCAAACTACAGAATATTGCTCGTGAATACCCTATAATTTTTTATTTAATTAGGAAACAAAAGAGTACAGTCTACTTCGGAAAAACTAAATGGAGAAAACATAAAAAACATGTGTTAGCATATATGCAGGTATTGAAATACCAAGATGCATCATGGAATAAATCTGTGATCAAATTCTCGTGGATGTATATGGCATTATCATTATTAATTGTTTATATTATTGTTTGTACAGTGAAGGAAATTTTGAAGGTTTTGAAGGGCTTAAAATAACTTTTGTTATTCACCCGATAATCAATTTCCATAGTCTATTACTTTCCACAGGACAAGATGTGAGATTCATGACTTATACTAAGGATTAAGTACTTTTTTATGTTTATTGTCATGGTAAACCATCAGTGGGTTTAATCATTCAGAGAATATGAAACAAGCTCAACAGTTTGTGTTTAACTTCAATTGTTACAACTAACAAGTGTTCAAGTCATGGGTTTTAGACTTAGGACCTTTATATATAATTAATATATTTATACATATTATATATATTGATATAATATATCCTATGTCTTTTTTTTCAATAATGTTTGATTGTATATTTTTCTTGGACGCATCTGGACATCAAAATTTTTTGCTCAAATTTCTGCAAGGCATATCGGTTTACTACATAAGTAAAGAATAGTTATGAAACTTTTGTAAAACAAAACCATTTGTTGCATTTGTTATATATCTGTACAATACTTGACTTGGTAGCAGGACATGCGGGATGCTCAGAAGATGCTGTTGGTTGACATGAATCAGTGTAGTTGAAAATTAATAATATATGTTGATGTGGTGATAATTTTGTTCCCAATAAACGGTGGTATCCAGTAAAGATGCCTGGAGATCAGAAGAAAAAGGCCAACACCTATTTGAAATAAAAGTCATGCGAATGTTAGAATGCCTTCTAATTCCTATCGACTTGGGACAGGCGGATCGTGTCTTGGATCTATGTAGTTCAGTCACACTGGGAATAGAGCCACGCATGCGGCCCATGCCAAATATTCCAACACCAGTTAACATATGGAGTATGGGAGGTCTGTACAGACAGACAGGAAGTGAATAGAGCTTGGCGGAGAGGAAGTTGTACTGGACAAGAGGAGCCAATCAGATTGCAGAACAGCAAGGCAATAGGCATGGGTAGACAGGAGCTAGCTCACTTTTGGACAGGCTTTGAGGTGGTGAGGTGAAGTTAGCTGTGCCTGATTCCTATTCCATTGATCTCTTTCAGGTTTTTCATCACTGCATGGCTCTGTGATTTTTCTATTAAAAGGCGCCATTTAGAGAGATTTGTCTAACCAACTTTGGTGTTCGGCAGCACTATTGCACTTTCAATGAAGGCAACTGTTTCTACTGTTCTATGAAACATCACTGAAGGTTGACAGTGAGGACTTTTCATAACAAAATGGCCTGAAACAAGTGACGGGCATGGGTACAGGAAGTGAGGAACACATTTTTTGGAAAGGGGAAAATGGAAAGAAAATGAGTGGTAACCTAGTTAGTAGTGTGAGAGTCGCTGAGATCCCAACCAGCAGTGCAGAAGATGCGAAAGGAACCAATTCTACACTATAGGAACCCACCATAGCTGATGCGATGCGGCCGCTCAGGCCCTGCTGCAAGTGAAGTGAAGATCGCAGTTGTCGAGAGAATGAGCTGCCGTGAAGGAGCAACTCTTTTCTCCTCGGCTGGCTCTTCCACTAGAGCAACAATGGTAAGTTACTGTCTGCGAGGGAGAGAGGATCTTGAGCTGGAGGATGTGATGTGCAATTTGTTGAACACAGAAAGTAACACTCTCTGGTCAAAGCAGGCAGCACGCATAAACTACGTGCACATTAAGGACAGTGCCAAGATTGGAAAGAGGAAATGCATTGCTTGCTGAGGAAACGATTCCTTACTTCCTCCCTGTCATTCATTGCCGCCGGACCAAGAAACAGAGAGGCTGCTACACCTGGTCCTGTTTTCTAATGACTTTAAACTGGCACCTCAGCTTTGACACACAATAAAAATAACATGAAATCGGGCTTCTTCAAAGAGTAACCTAGCGCTAGAGCATACTTCGACCTGGCTCCAGGAATATACGTCTCTCATCCTGCGATGACGTGGTGGGTATCCTGATAATTGGTGACAAGATTGACCTGTAGTGCAAGCTGTAGCTTGATTCAGGGACCCACTGGTGTGGGGAAGAGAAGGGAGAATGGTTAGACACGTCCCACAGCAGCCTCATAAAGACTCTTCTTGACGATGAAATGTTCTCTCCTACAATGTTACACTGTATTCATTTTAATCCATTGCTTCCTTTCTAGAAGGGTAACCAAATCCATATCTTTACAAACAGTGACTGACTCTGTAGGTAGTGGAAACCGGTCCTACATATAAAAATTATGTATTTACTCTATTATGTGACAAACAGTATGAGGTTGGACCTAACCAACTTAATATCCAAGCTAGTCTGAACCCCTTACCGAGATACGTTTTGCCTTATAAATTGTTTAATGAGCTTCATTATTTCTTGTGTGCTACATCACAGATGTATGTATATATCTGCACAATTGTTTGTCTGCAGATTGGGATGTGCAAGTGAAGTTCATGTGCAAGGCCGAAGATGTCGTTCTCCTTTACTCTACATCTTATTTTGGGTTGAGGACAGAATCTTTCAGGAGCGCTGGAGCAACAGGTTGCCTAGTACTTAGCTGGCCAATCTACCTGTGTTGCAGTCCCAGAGTTGTAGGTTACACGTACACGTTATGTCAGTTCGGAGTTCTGAACTTAAGTTATTGTACTCTGCTTGTAAGAAGTCACCCTTACTAAACGCGAGCCATTTTTTTTCAGCCCAGGAATTTGATTATATCGTTCTAATAAATAAACTTTACGATTATTTGGGCAGTTTGATTTAATACTCAATAATTATTGATTTTGTATTTCCTTTTGAGAGGAAAACATAAAAAAACCATGAATATACTCAGTTAAAGAAAAATTGAAACTATAAAATATTAATTTTATTTTGTATACTTTTCATTATGTTATTTGATGAAAAATACATTTCTTCAAAGTTTATATTATATTGAGAAGTACATGTTCCAATTTCTGAAGACTCGCTTACCAATTACAATCCACATTATATGAATCTTGATTTAACATAATCAGTCGATTTTCTGAAGACAAGTGATCGTTACTGAATTTAGATTTATCTGTCTGTTGTTTATTACTCATTAAACAATATTTAGTTTCTTCACAGAACATGGAGGTCTTCTACCATAAACATGTGAGCTTTGAATTAATCTCTCTGATATTCACCAATATTATTTTATATCAATAACAAGGTTTGATTCACGTTCTTCATTCTTGTCTTTGTGAAGTGCTTTGTTCAACAGGCAAGAACTCAACTCATTTTCCATTTTACATTAACTATTTGGATATAGACCCCAACATATTACAGCATAACGGTCCTTGAAAGTCTTTGCTAGACTCAGCAATTTTTAAACCTGACACTTGTCAAAACTCCACACAAACCCATTCCTCGCGTTTTCTCGCGAGGAGTTGTGCTTCTTCCTTCCAGGCGCCACAGGCAAAGTATTAGCCTAAGGATCTAGGCTCAACGATTCTCTTCAAGGCTTGGAAAGAAATATAAGTTAATCACACACACACACAACCCGGGTTGGGCTTGGAAGTGCGTGGAAGCTGGAGCATATCAAGAAACTCCACCTACGCAGGTTCACTGGAGGTTATGGCAAGGGCACTTACTGTGTCACTCAAGACACCTTCCAACAGCGAGTGGCGCTGGTGGCAACAGTAGGTGAGATTGGTGAAGAGCTAAAGCCACATCACCTAGGGAAAACAGATAGGTGGCCTTGTACTTTCTGAGGATTTGTATACCCGTACAGACTAAAGAGTAGCTACTGGTACCCCATGCACTCATACCCCATCTCCCCCAGACCTATGAAAGTAGTAGGAATCTATCACAATTCTGCCTACTATATGGCCCACCAGCTCCTAAAAGAAAGTGAAATTGCTCCATTTGTGTGGTGTTATTTTGGAGGGGTAGAACTCGACATTTTCCGTTTTCGAATAGGACCTCTCTGGCGTTTGCTGCTAGGAGAGATATAAAGTCTTATTACCACTACAATGCCCACTGTGTGTCGTCCAGCAGGAAGGTTAAGCTATGAAGCAGAAAAAGCAACAAGCGGGCCTTCCAGAGCCCATTTGCCTTTGCAATTATTTCAAACCTGCCTGAAATGTCCCTTACCTGAATGTTTTACAGATGTTCCTACCAGACATCCTGCGAAGCGTGTGTAGTAACCAGCCCCATGAGCTGTCTAAGAGCATTAGTATGTGATGATTCAACCTGATGAAATACAGTCCATTACTATAATACTGAACGGAGAGGCAGTATTTTTTTCCTTTTTTTATTATGTTTGTGGTCTTTTAATTTTACACATCAGCCATCCGGGTCTCCCTGTCCCTCCCCCTCCACCCCCACCCCGCTTTTCGACCATTTCCCTCCCGTCCCATTCCTTCTCCTCCAGGCCAAGACTCCCCTGGGATTCATTTAACACTGGATGGATTCAGTACAGGCAGGTTCCAGTCCCTCCCTCTCCAGGCGAGCCAAGTGTCCCTATGTAAGCCAAGGTTCCAAGACAACCAGCTACTGCACCTAAGGACAGTCCCGGTCCACAGCCTGGATGCCTCCCAACAGTCCAAAGCCACTCAACTGTCTCCACTATCAGAGACCTGACAGCTGGGCTCCACAGTTTAGTTTCACCAGATTCATGTGCTTCCATTCGTCTGGCCTTTCGAAATGGACACATGGAGCTCCTGGGGCCTGGCTGAGGATCTCTGCAATCACTTCATCAGTCACTGGATGAGAGTTCCACGCCCGACCGTCAGGGTGTTTGGCGCAATCTGATCCAAGACTAGGTTCAGATTCAGGGCTTTTCTCTGTGACCACTGCCAGCAGTCTATAGAGGATGCCATCACTGTGGACCTAGGCGGACCTCTCCACTCGTGCCCATCTAAGCTCTCAGGGGGTCCTCATCCATCATGGTCTACTGTTCCTGTTCTCCCTGTCTGTTCTGAGCCAGCTGGAGATCTCTGCTTCCCCCAAGCCCTCCCTCTCCTCAAACCTTTGCCGTTGCCTGATATTTAAGGCATCCTTTTACAGCGCGGTTCACACGTCGAGTATCGCTGAGAAGAAGGCAAGTATTAAACTCTCCCTACCATGCTGCAACTGGAAGATGTAGCCCGTTGTCAAACTAGAGAAAGCGATTAGTGTGCAAGGTGAACTGATTGGCCCATACCATCCGAGCCATTACTCTTCAAGCAGCTAGAGTCCAATATGCCCACAAGGCTGGGATACTGTACATATATATCCTGTCTGCGTGGCTGAGCTCGTGATTTTAGTTGTAACAAATTGATCGCTAGGAGACGAAATAGATGTGCGTAATGGAGCGAAGATGTTAGGCAGAGGGAAAAGTCATCAGTCTCCTCGCTGTAAGGTCATTTTGCCTGTATTGCCATGTGATATTTTTGTCATTTTTATTTGCCTATGGCTTTGATTTACAAGTTTTTTATTGCATATAATTTAAGTTTGATTTCTCTGTCATTCCTGGAACAGTTCATCGGTTACTTCCAGAAATTTTTGCCACAAACTCTTTACCACTCTGTTACTGGATATATTATCTATAAATCTTTTATTTGCACCATCTAACTGCTAGCGTGTTAACGACCATATTTTCTTGTATCGGTACTTAGGATCAAGTGAAGGACTTATGGGCATGCTGGTAAGCCACTCTCCACTGACTACATCCAGTCTGATATTTTATTATGGAATGCAAGGTATTCTTTCTGCCTAAGTTAGTTGTTCTTTGGGAAAAGATTTATTCTGCTTTAACAGTTGATAGCTTCCTTAGCAGCTTCTAACATAGTAGGAGCTAAGATAGACTTCTAGAACAAACATAAAGTTGAAAGAAGATGAAGCAAACCAAAGATTATCAAAAAAATTGCATAAATACACTCTGGAAAGCAGTGTTCATTATTTTTATAATTTTTATTATTAGACTGAAATATAATTATATATTCTCTTTTCTTTTTGCTCGCCGCTAACACTCTCCCATGTACCTCCCCATAGATCTTAAATTCAAGGGCTCTGAACTCTCTGTTTCTTTCACTGTCATTACACACACACACACACACACCCACACACACGAGCACACCACACACCGCACGCACACACACCCACACACACTCCTAATATATAAAACAACCTGCTCAATCTGTTATAAGCGAATAGTTACTCCTATGTGATATGATTCAGGGCTGACCAGTTATATTGGTTATTAATTTGGGGTCTCATCCCTTGGAACACTATTTCTTCCACTCACAGAGGTGCTAGTTGGCCGATATAGTTCTTTGTCTAGGAGTGAGGCCCCATGAGAGGTCCCCCTTCCGATGTTATATGTCTGTTGGTGCTGCCTTGTTTCAGGTCTTGTTGGGAGCACCAGGTTGATGAGCCGTCGGTTGTAGCTTCTTGCACCATTTCTATGAGACGGACTCACACAACAGGTACTCTGTTCCCTGGCTACTTTACAAACTTTCTACCGCTTTATGATGTTCCTGAGTCTTAAGTACAAGGGGCTAGTGTTTGTTAAATCAACTGGGCAGGGCACATAGGATAAGCTTGTTCTCTGTACTTTGGTGATCAGTTGTGGGTTTCTTATACTGGTCCCTATCGTGTTACAAGGAAAGTCTTTTGTTGAGGGGTGAGAGCATCATTTATCTGTAGATATGAGAATAAACATTTGAATGTAGTTACAAATTATGCTTATTTGGTAAACGTAGAAGTTGTAGGTTCTTCCCAAGATCTATGGAACTTCCTAATAGTTGCTACGTTTCTACGTTGCATTGATTTTTCCTCTTGCTTTGAGCAGGCGTCAAGTCAATTTAAGAGCTCCTGGTTGACCAACCAAATCAAAGTGCCACCTATTGCACCCTTACGGTTATTGTGTTGCCATGACGCGTAATCGTTGTGGTGTCATAGTCATCACAAGCTACGGTAAAGACTATTGATTGTTCACTCTCTTTGACAAGCTAGCATGCATTGGTGCCTTCTTGCGTACCCTGGAACTTTCCTCAGCAGGATACGCCTTCCAGGTTCGAGCCTCAAATCCATCTGGGATTCGCATCTCAAAGTGCATGGTGTTCTACTGGACAATGAAGACTTCTTCAACTCCTAATCTAGACTTAATAGAGGGCTCACAGAACTTTTCTTAGACAGACTATGGCTCTTAGAGGAACCTTGGCCAAGCCCAGGTCGAATTTATTTATTGAAATTCTTATATACCACAGAGGACATTATATAATTATTACATATTTTAGGTAAATGATAATATTATCCATTATGACTTTCTGAGACATCTTTACTGTTATGTTAGCCTCCTAATGATGATGAAATGTGAAGCCTGTGGAACTTTGAATCAATTGCATAGGATTTTAAATACAGCTTCATGGGACCTGATCAAAAATTAGTTTGTAAGATAAAGAGAACATCTGGCTTTGGCTCAGCTCTCATAATTAAAACGATTACACTGACTATGCTGTGGAATTCTACATCATTGAGACAAGGTAACTCCATTTGAAGAAGGACCACAATGAGAAAATGATTTCCTTCTTATTGGCCTTCTGAGGCGTTTGCAGTGCGAGCCCTGTTGTAGAGAGCTGGCGTACAGCCGCGCCTCCACAAAGATGCACCACTTCGCCCTCCGCCTTCTGCCCTCCGCCTTCCCGATGGTTGAGTGCTCTCTGTGATAAACAACTCCATAGTTTGGCTTAAGCAAAGCATTTGGATTGCTAGTGGCAAGGACATGGTAGGGGCCCATGTGCTATTCTAGGGTTGGCTACCTAGTGATTACTTAAACTGTGAGCGTGTTTGACCTGGGGTCAGAAGATGGTTCAAGTTTCCTGAATAAAACCTGCTGAAAGGGCCTGGTGTTGCATCTTCCCTTAGCTGGTCGAGGCGTACGCGACAGCCCGTTGGACTTGGTTCTATAAGGGAAGAGATAAGCAGCCATGTGGTGGCAAGCACAATAGAGCCAACCCCATTGCCTTTTGAATCAGTTTTCCTGCCTCCAAGTTCCTGCCTTTGGTGACCTGCCCTGATGCCCGGCATGATGAACTATAAAACCGGTAAAGATGAAGTAATCCTTTCTCCCGCAAATTGATGATTGGTTGATAGTATGTTTATTACAGTCATAGAATTCTAAGATAACAACTGAGTTCTTTAATGTGCCAGGACTAGTGTTCACGCCTTTCCTAATTTCAACTATCTGCCTTCTTATTTTTTAAAACTTTATTTTTTAGTAGTGGAGATAACTGTGTGTATGTTTGGAGTATAGTGTAATAGTTTTCTATAACATCTATATGAGACAAATTACTACATAATTTAGAGAAAGAAACAATGGAGCTTCAGGGATATCTCTCAAATTGCTTTAGATTAACGGGGCGGGATCAAGATATGTCCTAAGAACAATATAATGGTTGGCAGCCACCCGTTCTTTACCATGAGGACTAATCTACCTCTCAATACAGGCTACAACAAGGATTTGTTTAGCTTTAGGGGATGAGCTGCCAATGGAACAGGATCGGAGCACACTCACACTGACTCTACTGACCCTGAAACCACAACTGACTAACATGCCGTTGGACCAACAACCCCCATGTGACTGTTGGACAAGTTTTGTTCTGGACACCTCAGTATATTGACATGGAAACAATAAGGATATCTGCATGGATTACAGTTGGTTGAATTTAAGACAGTCCCTTACAAAGATTTTGAAGAAATTCTCTGACAATGCAAGAGTTTAAATGGGAGTGTTTCAAATTATTTTTTTCTTTTGGGCGGAAAGATTTAATCAATTAGTGATTACAGACTTTTAAATAGCTTCCTGCATAGTTTATAGACGACTTGGAGAATGTGATGAACTTGATCTTATATCTGCATTTTATTTTTCCTTATACTGCAGGGCTTCTGCATTTCCCAGAGATGATGATCATAGTGCCAAATATTGGTGAAGTATCACTTTAATATTAAGGATGTTTTTGGAGAATTTTCACGGTAGACTAGATCCCCCTTCCCAAAGATACATCACCATTTTTGTTTCCATTAGATCTTACCAGATGGTAAAATTTACATTAAGAAAGCGTTCTTTAGCCACCAACGCTAACAAGACTTTATCAAATTTAAATCAAATCTACCCTTTGTATAAAGTTCTCCAGAAATTTTTCTCTCACTGTCCTTAACCCTATTAGCCAGTTATATGGATCCATCAATTAACTAGATTAAGATTCAACCACAATATCTTACTTTACTCACTCATGTGACGTCTCAAGTGCCAGGCAATTATTGTAAAAAACACATAGGTTTCAGAATGTGAGTCATTTTTCTTGAAATATAAGATGTATTTATCCAAGAATAGGAAAATGCGGCAAATGCTCCTTTTATCTTTCATCTGTTTATTTTTAGCCGCATGTTCTATCAGTAACTAATCCTCCGTATGTCCATTGAATTACTTTTATGTATTTTTTAATGTATCGCTAATTCTAGTGCCCTTCTTCCACACAATTGCTCTTTTTTGCTATTCCAATGAAATGTACCATGTGTTCTGGTTTTCCACTATGATTGAGGAATATAGAAGAGATAGGATTAGCATAATAGATGTAAAGGTTAGATAGTTTGCCTTATTCCCTTGAGTTGGGGTCTTTCATTGAACCTAGATTTAGGCTGGCAGTCTGAAACGCCCAGCAAATCCTCCTTTTTGCCAGTTCTCACAGTGCTGGGATTACTGGTGCATGTGAAACCATACTGGGCTTTTGACATGGGAGCTAGAAATTCAAATTCAGCTTCTCATGCTTGCATGGTAGGAGAGCTTGCCCACTGAGCCATCTCCACAACCAGCAATCATTCTCTTTTATTTCACAGATTCATTTTGCCCAACCTCACAAATGCAATTACACAGCAAGGGGTCATCTGTTTCTGGACTCTGTTGAGCAATGTATTTTTATTACACCCAAGCTTAATATGTATCGATATTTTATTGTTGACTAGTGTTTATTGCACAGATGGAACTCAACTTCATCTTTGTTCTGTTGGAGAATGTAGTTGTTTGCAGTTTTTGGTTGTTCTGAGTAAGGTTTCCAAGGCACTCACTTACAGGTTGCTGTTATAGAAATGTTTTTTATTTATCTGAAATAAGTACTCATGAGTGGAATGACTGGATCGTAGTTCATATTCAACTGTGAAAAGCCAGCAAACACTTCCCAGTGAGGCTCTATCACTTTGTGTTCCCATGATGCAATGCAAACAATGCAAGGAGGATCAGCTGACCAACATCTTGGCTAAGGTTTCATGGTGTAAAAACTTGAATTATATACATCTAGTGCTTGTGAAAGCATATGGAACTATGATTTTAATCTTCACTTCTGGAAACTTAATGATACCAACTACATTTTTATATTTTTATTGACCAATCCAGTGTTTTGTCTTATGAGAGTCTGTTTAAACTTTTGCTCAGTTTCATTTTTTTGGTTTGTTTGTTTGGTTGTTTTTTTTTTTTTAAGTTTTATTTTTCTGGGTTTTGTTTTTGTTTTGTAACAAGTTTGTAGTAATCCTTTAATTATTTTGGAATCAGGCGTGTATAACATATTTTCTGCCAATGTGTGACTTTCTTACTTGTAAATAAATTGTTTTAAATAGTTGAAAATGTGAATTTTGGTTAAAACAAACATTCCAACTTTTATCTCATCTTTGATACTTTGAAGATTTTTCCAGAAGACTGAACAAGGACCTCCAGCATGCTAAGCAAGCACTGCACCACTGGGCTTTACCCCTAGCCCAAGTGTAGCTTTCTACGGAGAGTTGGATTTAGTTCTGTTAACTTCAATTTTAATAGACTAGTTATACCATTTACATTCACTTACATATTAAGTATATTTGGCCTTAGCTCTATATCCATTTAAAGCAGTGTATCAATGTACACAGACATTCAATATAATTATCTTTTGAGTCTGTTTTGCATTTCACTCTGTGATGATATTGTGTTATCCAATATATTGTACACCCTAATAAACTTGTCTGGGGTCAGAGAACAGAACAACCACTAGACAGACATAGAGGCCAGAAAATGGTGGAACACACACATTTAATCCTAGCATTCTGAAGGCAGAGATCCATGTGGATATCTGTGAGTTCAAAGCCACACTGGAAACAGCCAGGCAAGGTGACACACACCTTTAGTCCCAGGAAGTGATGGCAGGAAGCAGAAAGGTGTATAAGGCATGGAGGACCAGGAACTAGGTCTGGTTAAGCTTTTAGGCTTTTGAGCAGCAGTTCAGCTGAGATTCATTCCAGATGAGGACACAGAGGCTTCCAGTTTGAGGAAACAGGATCACCTGAGAAGTTAGTGAGGTGAGGTTAGCTGTAGCTGGTTCTGTTTCTCTGATCATTCAGCATTCACCCCAATACCTGGTTCCAGGTTTGTTTTTATTAATAAGACCTTTTAAGATTCCTGCTACATCACTCACCCTCTTTTATTTCATTTTTAAGTCTTAAAGATATTTTTGTCCTAATGGTGTTAATAATGAAAGTTTTAGTAATAATCTTTACATTGACAACTTTATTTAAAACCATCATTGACCCCATTTGGAAGAGTTCTTTTCTATCATTGCATACTATTGCCAATTTTAAAATTACATATCTCTATTTCTCTCATTTACAACCCAAGACAATCAATAAGTTATGATACTTTTTAGATATTTTTCCATTATCCTTATTTTTGACAACTATGCTCTATCAACAGTTTCAGAATGTATAGCCATTTTATCATTGAGGTTTGGCTTTAGAGGGTAAAATATATCTGAGGCTCAATTCTAGTCTATTTTAAGTCATTAGTGATTGTTACAAATATATATTCACCTATTTTGCTTTGTTTTTCTTTAACATTTCACCATGTGAGTTTCCCCACGTACTAATATTATATCAAAGGTAATATTCATAACTTAATGGTAATAGATCCTTACTTGTTTCCCACAGTTTGTTTCTGTAATCCTACAATTTTGAGCCTTTGGAATTGAGGAACTGTCATATAAATGTAAATGTCTAACATATGGGGATTAGTACAGGATAGCAGATTTTGACTCTGCTATTTACTAGCTATATATCTATGAGCCAATTACCTCAGCTCCACCAGCATTAGATTCTTTGTCTGTAATGTAGATTAGCACTCTCTGCATTATAGAACCAATGCAAAGGCTATCAGTGATTACCATTAAATACTCAAGACATGGACAAATCAAGTAGCTAATGCCTTTTCAACTGTGGTAGGGAATTCATGGTGCCTTGAGATGACATTCATGGACCCAGGCTGGGCATCATAGATTTACTCTTTCTCTTTCTCTCTTCCCAGCAACAGTGACATGGAAATGTGACACCACTGATTGGGTAGACTTCTGTGAGCTTTGATGAAAAGCATTATGTGGTCTGGTGCATCTTTATACAGAAACATTAATTAGTATAATTCACTGTGGGTTCACCGACATTTAATTAACTGGATTAATTGAATTTCCACTGATTACAGAATGTATGACAGCATCAAGTTAAAGGGAGTAGATTATAGTTATAGTTGTAATTGTTCTCTTCTGTGATGGCTCTTGTCTTCTAATACCCCAAGTGACAACGAAGTCTATTAAAAATGACCATCATTACGGCATATCTCTCTACTCATCACCTAGACCTCATGACAGTTCTGTGGAGCTGTAGAATTGGACTCAGTGACTATCTCTGGAGTTCAAGTCAGTGTAACTGACAGGCTGCTTCATTTTTCTTCCTCATTTGATGTCCATTTGGAAATATGCAAACTACAGAATAGTTGCTTCTAGAATAATATAATTATTTTATTTAATTAGGAAAACAAAGAGTCTACTTGGAAAAATAAAATGGAGAAAAACAAATAAAAACAGAACATGATGGTTAGCATATATTGGGTATTTAAAATACCAAGATGCATCATGAATCAAATCATGTGAATCAAAATCTCGTGGATGTATAATGGCATTATCATTATTATTGTTACTATTATTGTTTTTGTACAGTGAAGGAAATTGAGGTTTGAAGTGGTAAAATAACTTTTGTATATTCACCCAGATATAATCAAAGTTATCCATAGTCATATACTTTCCACAGACAAGACTGTGGATCATGACTATACTAAGAGTATAAGTACTTTTTATCTGTTTATTGTCATGGTAAACCATCAGATGGGTTTAATCATTCAGAATATAGAAAAAACAAGCTCCAAACAGTTGTTTTACTCAAAATTGTTCAACTAACAAGTGTTCAAGCTCATGGGTTTATGACTTAGAGACCTTCATATATATATATATATATATATATATATATATATATATATATATATATATATCACTATGTCTTTTTTTCAATAATTTTGAAATTGTATTATTTTCTTGGACGCCTGGACATCAAAATTTTGCTCCATTCTGCAAAGGCATATTGTTTACTACATAATAAAGAATAGGTATGAAAATTTTGTAAACAAAACATTTGTTGCATTTGTTATAATATCTAGTACAATACCTGACTTAGTAGAGGCATAGCGGGAGCTCAGAAGATGTTTGTTGAATGAATAAGTGTACATGAAAATATTAATAATACTACTGTGTGTGGTGATATATTGTGTTCCCCAATAAACTGTGTCTCCCAGTAAAATTTGCCTGGAGATCAGAAGAAAAAGCCAACCACTATAATAAATAAAAGTCATGCAATGTTAGCACATGCCTTTAATCCTATCACTTGGGAAGCAGGGATCTGTCTGGATCTATGTGAGTTCAAGGTCACACTGGGAATAGAGCCACGCATGGCGGCACATGCCTTAAATTCCAACACTAGTTAACTATGGAGGTATGGAGGTCTGTACAGACAGACAGGAAGTGATAGAGCTGGGCAGGAAGAGGAAGTTATGTAGCTGGACAGAGGGAGCAAATCAGATTGCAGAACAGCAAGGCACATAGGCATGGGTAGACAGGAAGTAGCTCACTTTTGGAAGCTTTGAGGTTGGTGAGGTGAAGTTAGCTGTGGCTGTTCCTATTCCTCTGATCTCTTTCAGGTTTTCATCACTGCATGGCTCTGTGTTTTCTATTAAAAAGACCATTTAGAAATTTGTCTACAACTGTGTGTTCGGAGCACTATGCACTTTCATGAAGGCAACTGTTTCTACTGTCTAATGAAACATCACTGAAGGTGACAGTGAGGGGACTTCATAACCAAAATGCATGAACACAAGATGAAGAGCATGTTACAGAAGATGACAGGAACACATTTTTGGAAACTGGAAAATGAAAAAAATGAGTGGTAACCTAGTTAGTACGTGTGAGAGTGTGAGATCCCAACCCAGCAGTGAGAAAGATGGAAAGGAAACCAATTTACACTATAGAACCCACCATAGCTGATGAGATGGGCCGCATCATGCCCTGCTGCAAGTGGAAGTGAAGATGCAGTTGTAGAGAGAATGACTGCTTGAAGGAGCTAACTCTTTTTCTCCTCGGCTGCTCTTCCCACTAGAGCAACAATGGTAAGTTAACTGTCTGCAGAGGGAGAAGAGGATCTTGAGACTGGAGGATGTGATGTGCAATTTGATGAAACAGAATAAACACTCTCTGGTCAAAGCAAGGCAAGCCACATAACTAGTGCACATAAGGACAGTGCAAGATTGGAAAGAGGAAATGCATTGCTGTGGGAAACGATTCCTTACTCCTCCCTGTCATTCATTGGCCAAGAACAGAGAGGCTGCTAACCTGGGTCCTGTTTTCTTAATGACTTTAAATGGAACCTCAGCTTTGACACACAATAAAATATAATGAAATCCAGGGGCTTTTCAAAGAGTCAACCCTAGCTCTAAGCATACTTCACCTGGGCTCCAGGGATATACTCCTGTCTCTCATCCTGGATGACGTGGTGGGTTCCTGATAATGGTGACAAGATGACTGTAGTGCAAGCTGTAGCTTGATTCAGGGGGAACCCACTGGTTGGAGAAAAGAGAAGGGAGGAAATGGTTAAGACCTCCACAGCAGCCTCATGAAAGACTCTTTCTTGCACGATGAAATGTTCTCTCCTAAAATGTTACACCTGTATTCATTTAGATCCATTGCATCTCCATATTCTAGAAGTAACACAAAATCCATAGTCTTTACAACAGTGACTGACTTGTGGTAGTGGAAAGGTACCCTACAATATTAAATATGTTTTACTCATATTTGTACAAACAGTATGGAGGTCTGGACCTAACAACTTTATATCCACAGCTGAGTCTGAACCCTTACCCAGAGATAAGTTTTGCCTTATAAATTGTTTAATGAGCTCATTATTTTTGTGTGTACATCACAGATGTATGTATATGCACATGTTTGTCTGCATGGGAATGTGTACGTGAACGTTCATGTGCAGGCCAGAAGATGTCTTTCTCCTTTACTCTACATCTTATTTTTTGAGACAGAATCTTTCAGAGAGCCTGGAGCTAACCAGTTGCCTATACTTGCTGGCCAATCCTCCTGTTGTTGCGTCCCCAGAGTTGTGGTTACAGGTACACGTCATGTCAGTTCTGGGATTCTGAACTTAAGTATGTACTCATGCTTGTAAAGATGTCATTTTACTAACTGAGCCATTTTTTTCAGCCCAGAATTAATTATATCTTCTAATAAATAAACTTTATGATTATTTGGGCAGTTTGATTTAATACTCAATATTAATTTGTTTTGTATTTTCCCTTTGAGAGGAAAACATAAAAAAACAATGTTATATCAGTTAAAGAAAAAATTGAAACTATAAAAATATTAATTTTATTTTGTTACTTTCATTATGTTATTTTGATGAAAAAATACATTCAAGTCTTATATATTTGAGTAAATTACATTTTCCAATCTTCTGAAGCACTCTTACCAATTCAATCCACATTATATGAAAATCTTGATTATAATAATCAGTGATTTTCTGAAGACAAGTATTATACTAATTTAAGAATTATATCTGTCTGTATGTTTATTACTCATAAACACATATTTAGTTTCTTCACAGAACATGGAGGTCTTCTCCATAAACATGTGATTGAATTATCTCTGATATATCACCAATATTTATTTATATCAATAACAAAGGTTGATTCACGTTCTTCATTCTTGTCTTTGTGAAGGTGCTTGTCAAGGCAAGAACTACAACTCATTTTCCATTTTACACTTAACTAATTTGATATAGACCCCACACATATTTAAGCATAACGGTCCTTGAAGTCTTGCTAGACTCAGCAATTTTTAACAGCTGACCTTGTCAAAACCTGCCACACAACACATTCCTCGTCCCTTTTCTCGGGGGAGTTGTGCTTCTTCCTTCCAGGCAGCCACAGGCAAAGTTAGGCCCTAAGGTCTAGGCTCAACGATTCTCTTCAAGCTGAAAGAAATATAAGTTATCACACACACACACACCCGGGTGGGCTTGGAAGGTGCTGGAAGCTGGAGGCTCCAAGAACTCCACCTACAGCAGGTTCACTGGAGGTTATGCAAGGGACTACTGTTCACTCCAAGACACACTTCCACAGCGAGTGGCTGCTGGTGGCACAAGTAGGTGAGATCTGTGAAGAGCTAAAGCCACATCAACCTAGGGAAACATAGGCTGGCTTTGTACTTTCTGAGGATTTGTATCCCCCAGTACAGAACTAAGAGTGCTACTGTACCCCAATGTCACTCATCCCCACCTCTCCCCAAGACCTCATGAAAGATAGTAGGATCTACTCACAAATTCTGCCTACTTATCTGGCCCCCACCAACTCCTAAAAGAAGTGAAATTGCTCCATTTGTGTTGTGTTATTTGAGGGTGAGTAATCTAGACATTTCCGTTTGGAATGGACCTCTCTGGCTTTGCTGCTAGGAGAGATATAAGTCTTATACCCTACAATGCCCCACCTGTGTGTCTCCAGCAAGGAAGGTAAGCTATGAAAGCAGGAAAAGCAACAAGAGGGCCTTCTCAGAGCCCATTTGCCTTTGGAATTATTTCAAAACCTGCCTGAAATGTCCTTACCCTGAATGTTTACAGATGTTCCATGACCAGACATCCTGCGAAAGGTGATAGAGTACCAGACCCCTGAGCTGTCTAGATCATAGTATTGAATAGATCACACTATGAATACAGTCATTACTATATAACTGAAAGGAGAGGGCAGTATTTTTTTTCCTTTTTTATTATGTTTGTGTTTTAATTTTACACATCAGCCATGGGTTCCCCTGTCCTCCCCCCTCCCACCCCCACCCCCAGCTTTCTACCATCCCCTCCCCTCCATTCCCATCTCCTCCAGGGCCAAGACTCCCCTGGGGATTCATTTAAACCTGGTGGATTCAGTACAGGCAGGTCCAGTCCCCTCCTTCCAGGCTGAGCAAAGTGTCCCTATGTAAGCCCAAGGTTCCAAACAACCAGCTCATGCACTAAGGACAGGTCCCGGTCCCACAGCCTGGATGCCTCCCAAACAGTCCAAGCCAATCAACTGTCTCACTTATCCAGAGAGCCTGATCCAGCTGGGGGCTCCACAGCTTTAGTTCACAATTCATGTGCTTCCATTCGTCTGGCCTTTCGACAACTGGACACATGGAGCTCCACCTGGGGCCTGGCTGAGGATCTCTGCATCCACTTCCATCAGTCACTGGATGAGAGTTCCAGCCCGACCGTCAGGGTGTTTGGCCATCTGATCACCAGACTAGGTCAGATCAGGCTTTCTCTTGACCACTGCCAGCAGTCTATAGAGGATGCATCACTGTGGACCTCAGGGGACCTCTCCAGCACTCTGCCCACTCCTGTTCTCATGTGGTCCTCATCCATCATGGTCTACTGTTCCTTGTTCTCCCTTTCTGTTCCTGATCCAGCTGGGATCTCCTGCTCCCCCAAGCCTCCCTTCCCTCAAACCTTGCCGTCGCCTTATATTTAAGGCATCTTTTACAGCGCGGTTCACACGTCGGTTCGCTTAGAGAGAGGGCAGTATTAAACTCTCCTACCACTGCTGCACTGGGAAGATGTGAGCCGTTGTCAAACTAAGAGAAAGCGCTTAGTGCTGCAAGGTGACTGATTGGCCCATACCCATCTGAGCCATTACTCTTCAAGACAAGCATAGAAGTCAAATGCCCCACAGTGCTGGGATATGTACATATATATCCTGTCTGCGTGGATGAGCTCGTGATTTAGTGCTAACAAACATATCGCTAGGAGACAAATAGATGTGCTAATGGGCGAAGATTTAGGCAGAGGGAAAAGTCATCAGTCTCCTCCGCTGTAAGGGTCATTTTGCCTGTCTTGCACTGTGATATTTTTTAGTCATTTTTATTGCCTATGCTTACTTTACAGTTTTTATGCATTATAATTCTAAGTTGAATTTCTCCTGTATTCCTGAACAGTTATCGGTTACTTCCAGAATTTTTGCCACAAACTCTTACCACTCTGTTACTGGATATATCTATCTATAAATCTTTTTATTTGCCCATCTAACTAGCTAGCTTGTAACTACCATATTTTCTTTTATGGTACTAGGGATCAAGTGAAGGACTTTGGGCATGCTGGTAAGCACTCTCCCACTGAGCTACATCCCAGTCTGATATTTTCAATTATGGAATTGCAAGGTATTCTTTTGCCTAAGTTAGTATGTTCTTTTGGGAAAAATTTATTATAGCTTTAACAGTTGCATAGCTCCTAGCAGCTTTAACATAGTAGGAGCTAAAATAGAGCTTCTAGAACAAACAATAAATAGTTGGATGGCAACCAAAGATTCAAAAATTGGCAATAAATACACTCTGAAAAGCAGTTTTCATTATTTTTTAAATATTTTTATTATTAGAACTTGAAATATAATTACATAATTTCTCTTTTCTTTTTGCTCCCTCTAACCTCTCCCATGTACCCTCCCCCTAGATCTCTCAAATTCAAGGACTCTGACCTCTCTTTTTCTTTCACTGTCATTACACACACACACACACACACACACACACACACACACACGCACGCACACACACACACACACTCCTAAATATATAAAACAACCTGCTCAATCTGTATAATGAATGTTACTCCTATGTATATGAATTCAGGGCTGACCACTTCATATTGGATAAATAATTTGGGGTCTCCTCCCTTGGAAACTATTTCTTCCACTCACAGCATTCCTAAGTTGCCTATAGTTCTTTGTCTAGGAGTGAGGCCCCATGAGAGTGTCCCCTTCCATGTTATATGTCTGTTGGTGCTGCCCTTGTTCAGGTCTTGTTTGGGCAGCCAGGTTGATGAAGCTTCATGGTGTAGCTTCTTTGACCATTTCTATGAGACGGACTCACACAACAGGTACTCTGTTCCTCTGGCTCTTACAAACTTTCTACCTCTCTTCCATGATGTCTCCTGAGTCTTAAGTACAGGAGCTGTGTTGTAAAATCAACTGGGGCAGGGCACCATAGGATAACTTGTTCTCTGTATTTTGATCAGTTGTGGTTTTCTATACTGGTCTCTATCTGTTACAAAGAGAAGTATTTTGTTGAGGGGGTGAGAGCTACATTTATCTGTAGATATGAGAATAAACATTTGAAATGTAGTTACAAATTATGCTTATTTGGTAAAGTAGAAGTTGTAGGTTCTTCTCCAAGATCTATGAACTCCCTAACCTAGTTGGCTAAGTTTCCAGTACCAGGCATGATTTTTCCTCTTGTTGAGCAGGCTTCAAGTCCAATTAAAGAGCTCTTGGTTACCACCAAAATACAAGTGCCACTATTGCACCCTTACGGTTATTGTGCCATGCTGGTAATCGTTGTGGTTCATAGTCATCACAGCTAGGTAAGACTATTGATTGTTCACTCTCTTTGAAAGCTAGCATGCATGGTGCCTTCTGGTACCCTGAAAACTATTCCTCAGGCAGGATGCCTTCAGGTTCAGCTCAAATCATCTGGGTTCAGCATCTAAAGTGCATGGTGTCTCTGGCAATGAAGACTTCTTTCAACTCCTAATAGACTAATAGAGGGGCTTCACAGAACTTTCTTAGACAGACTATGGCTCTTAGGAGGAACATTGCCAGCCCAGGTGAATTTATTTCATTGAAACTTCATATATATACACACAGAGACTTATATAAATTATACATAATTTTAGGTAAATGATAATATTATCCATTATGACTTTCTGAGACATCTTTACTGTTATTTTAGCCTCCTAATGAATGGATGAAATGTGGAGCCCTTGGAACTTTGGGAATCAATTGCAATGGATATTTAAATACAGCTTCATGGACCTATCAAAAAATTAGTTTAGTAAAATAAGAAATACATCTGGTTTGGCTCAGCTCTCATTAATTAAAACAGATTACACTGACTATGCTGGAGAATTCTTACATCATTTGAGACAAGATAACATCATTTTGGAAGAAGGAACCACAATTGAGAAAATGTTCCTTCTATATTGGCCTCTGGGCGTGCAGTGCTAGCCCTGTGTAGAGAGCTGCGTACAGCCGCGCCTCAAAGATGGCACCAGCTTCCGCCCTCCGCCTTCTGCCCTCCGCCTTCCCGATGGTGAGTGCTCTCTGTGATAAACAACTCCATATTTGGCTAAGGCAAAGATTCTGGATTGCTTACGTGCAACTGGACCTATTGGTAGTGCCCATGTGGCATATCAGGGTTGGCTACCTAGTGATTACTTAAGGCTGTGAGCGGGTTTCCTAGGGGTCAGAAGATTGTTCAAGTTTCCTGAATAAACTGCTGAAAGAAGAGCCTGGTGTTGCATCTTCCTTGCTGGTCGAGGCGGTCGCGACAGCCCTGGACTTTGGTTCTATAAGAAAGCAGATTAAGCAAGCCATGTGGAGCAAACCAATAAGAAGCATACCCCCATGGCCTTTGAATCAGTTCCTGCCTCCAAGTTCCTGCCTTGAGTTCCTGCCCTGAATTCCCTGCATGATGAACTATAAAACCTGTAAGATGAAGTAAATCCTTTCCTCCCCAAATTGATATTGGTTATAGTGTTTATTACAGTCATAGAAATTCTAAGATACCAACTGAGTTCTTAATGTGCCAGGCACTGTGTTCAGCCTCCTAATTTCACTATCTGCCTTTTATTTTTTAATAACTTTATTTTTAAGTAGTGGATGATAACTGTGTGTATTTTTGGAGTATAGTGTAATGTTTCTACATAATGCTATATGAGATCAATACTACAATATTAGAGAAAGAAACAATGGAGCTTCAGGATATCTCTAAATTGCTTAAGATTAAGGTGGGAGGGATAAGATATGTCCTAAGAAATATAACTGTGGCAGCCACGTTCTTAACCATGAGACTATCTACCTCTCCAAATAGCCTTACAACAAAATGTCTAGCTATAGGGGATGAGCTAATCCACCTGGACAGATGGAGCACACTCACACTGCCTCTACTGGACCCTGAAACCACAACCTGACAAACACCTCCAAAACTAGCTGGACCAACAACCACCCATGTGACTTTGGACAAGTTTTGTTCTGGACACCTCAGTATATTGAAATGGAAACAATAAGAATATTGCTGGTACAGTTGTGAAATTTAAAGACAGTCCTACAAAGCATTCTGAAGAATTTCTGACACATAGCAAGAGTTTAATGAGTGTTTGCAATTATCTTTATTTCTTTGGGGGAAATTTAATCAATTAGTGATACAGTTTTAAATTAGCTTCCTGCATAGTTTATAAAGACTTGGAGAATGTGATGACTTTATCTTTATCTGACATTTCTATTTTTCCTTATACTGCAGGGCTTCTGCATTTCCAGAGATGATAATCATGTGCATTATGGTGAGTTTCATTTTTTAAGGATGTTTTTGGAGAATTTTCTAGGTGACTAGATCCCCCTTCCCAAAAGATAATCACCATTTTTGTTCCATTGAATCTACCAAGATGGTAATAATTTACATTAAGAAAGCAGTTCTTAGCCACAACGCTAACAAGAACTTTATCAAATTTAAATCAATCTACCCTTTTGTTCATAAAGTTCTCCAGAATTTTCTCTCACTGTCCTCTAACCCTATTAGCCAGATTATATGATCCCATCCAAATACTATATAAGCATCTCAACCACACATATCTTCTTACTCACCTCATGTTGACTTCTCAAGTTGCCAGGCAATTATTGTAAAACACATGTTCATAAATGCTGAGTCATTTTTCTTGAATATCAGATGTATTTATCCAAGAATAGGAAATGGGCAAATGCTCCTTTTATCTTTCATCTGTTTATTTTTAGCCGCATTTTATAGTAACTAAATCCTCCAGTATTCCATTGAATACTTTTATGTATTTTTTAATGTATCGTATTCTAGTGCCCTTCTTCACATCAATTGCTCTTTTTTTGTATTCCAATGAAAATGTAACCATGTGTTCTGGATTTCACTATGATTGAGAATATAAAGAGATAGATAGATAAATAGATGATAAAGGTAGATAGACAGATAGATAGATAGATAGATAGATGATAGATACATAGACAGACAGACAGATAGATAGATACATAGATACATAGGTAGATACATAGATAGATTATATACATATATGGATACATAGTTACATTCATTCATAGATAGATAGATTGATTGATTGATAGAGTGATAGATTGATTGATAGATACATGGGCAGACTGATGGGCAGACAAATAGACACAGATATTGATAATGGGCCAGACCATGAGATAGTTACAAAGAAACTCTGAGTATGCATAGCTTATAAAAAAGCAGAAAAGATTTATTTCTCATTTTCTCTGTTTCCAAATTGCTGTTAGGGACTGGGCTCCCTCCACTTAATCACTTAGAAACAAACAAGGACATTAGTTTTGTTCTAGTTTAATGTCAATAAAACACTGACAAAGAAGAACTGCGTACAGTATAGGGTTTGTTTCAGCTTACAGGTTATGGTTCATCATGGAGGAAAGCCAGGAGAAATCCTAAAAGCAGAACCTGGAGACAGAACCCAAAGCAGAGACCAGGGAGAGTGCTGCTCACTGGCTTGATCTCCATGGATTGCTCACCTTGCCGGGTCTTTCCACATCAATCATTATCAAGAAAATGCACCCCCCAGACTTGTCAACAGGCTAATCTGATGGAAGTTGTCCCTCTGTTGATATCCCATCTCCCCAGGTATGCCAAGTTTGTGGGAAGTTGACTAGCACAATATCTTACACTGCCACAATCTTACAAGTGATTTATGGAGTTGTCGAGGCAGGGAGAAGGGCAGTCAGCATGTGGACGTGGCTGGTTCACAAGCATGTAGTAGCATAGAACCTTGCTCACCTGCTTATACTTTGCTGGGGAAAAAAAGTCTTATTTATTTGTTCCTCCATCATCATCTTGAAACTTTTAATGTTTAAAGAAAGGGTCATCAAGTTTCATTTAGCATTTGGGTTGCACAAATCATGTTAATGCAAAGGCTCGCATAGGTGTTCCTACAGTCTTACATTCTATCCATAAGCAGGAGTAGCAGATAAACGTTTTATTGCTGTTTCTTTGACTCTTTGAAAAGTTCACACACATACACAATGCACCCTGTTTCATGTTCACTTGCCACACCCTCCTGCTAACTTCTCCTGAGCATCTCTTTCCAAACTTTATGCCTTCTTTTTTTTAATTATATGTTGAATCAAATTAATGCTGCCTGTATGTGAATGGGTATGAGGCCATCTTTTAGGGCATGGCATGGAAAACCTACCAATGGCCATCTAGTCCATATAAAAGTGACTCTTCTTCCCTCAGAAGCCTCTAATTCCCATTAGCTCCTTGGCTAATGATTGGAGTATCAGGAGCCCCTCAACTCCAAGATGGAAGTTTTTATTGGCTAGCTCTTGTACGGATTTTATGCAGGTAAACATGGCTGCTATGAGTTCATATGTATAAGAGCCATGTTGTCAGAAGCCAGGATTTCATAGCTGATCTCTATCCTTCGGCTATTCTATTCCCACCATCCTTGTTTCTGAAATGTTACCTGAGCCTAGAGCAGGGCAGTGATATTGATGTTCCATCTATGGATGAGCAATCATAGTCACTTGTCCTCAGCAGTTTTAACAGATGTGAATCTCTATGCTAACTCTTATTCACTGCACAAAGAAGCTTCTCTAACCAAAGCTGAAATCTATAGATATAAATGTAAAAATCAGTTTGGCAACATGACCATTTAATAAAGCAATATCAAGAGGTTCTTCCTAGGGTTTGTGACTTCTCTAGCCATGAGTTTTCATCATGTTTACAATAACAGGTGTGGTAGTTTGAATATAATTGTCCCCCATGAGCTCATAGGGTGTGGCACTATTAAGAGGTGTGGCCCTGTTGGAGTAGGTATGGCCTTGTTGGAAAAAGTGTGTAGCTGTGGGGGAGGCAGGTTTGAGGTTTCATATATATTCAAGCTACACCCAGTAGTTCAGTTTACTTCCAGTCACCTCCAGATAAAGATGCAGCTTCCTCTCCACTCTCAGCTCCTTCTCCAGCACCACGTCTGCCTGCACACCACCATGTCCTGTTATGATGATAATGGACCAAACCTCTGAAAAATGTAAGTCACCCCAATTAAATGCATTCCTTTATAGAGTTGCCATGGTCATGGTGTCTCTTCACAACTAAGACACCAGGTATTCATTCCTTCCTGCTGAGTCGACCTTGAATCCAATCAGAGAGTGATTGGTTGCTCCCCTTATAGTCACACCATTATTGTACATGTGGGTATATCTTGCCTAACAGGTCACTATTGAGGCAGTCAAGTTTAGCCTCTGGATAAAATTGTTGATAACATTTCTCTACCGTCAGCCTACATATGACCTTCCAGTGCTGTGAAATCTAGCCATCAGGAAGAGAGACCCCAAGTCAGTTCAAGATAGTTTCCTCAGTGTTCTGAAACCAAGGCATGTGGGATCAACCAGCAGCAGTGTCAGACCATCTAGTTATGATGTCTAGCAAGGGCAATGGCAATGGCTTATATTGCTTTTGGTACCTCTGGAGCTTCTCTGATCAATACACTTTAGAGACATAACCATGGCTTGCACTGAGATTTTCATTTAGTAATTTGTGTCTTCCAGGAGCAGCAACATATTCCAGTGTAGGCCACCTTTGTTCAGATGTTCAGACTCCTCTCTATTTCTCTGTCTATCTCTGTCTCCTCCTTTTTCTCTCTCTCCATATTTATTGTATAGGTAATAAATATGTAGGCAATATAAATGACTAAGGTAATGTGAAGGCTGCTAGTACACACACACACACACACACACACACACACACACACACACACATTTACTAGTGGAGTTTCTTGAGGCTTTTTAAATACATTCTTAATTTTTGATAACTCATACCCTAACCCTCTTTTACCCACTCCAGAGCCCATCTCTCCCAGTGTTCCTCTCTCTCACACCCATCCTTCATGGCCCCAAATTTCAACATTTCATTTCTGAACTATTTTCATGGCTTAAATGACTATTAAGAAAGGTCAAAACATTTGTCTAAATTAGAGGATGCAGTATAATCTTACAATTAAAATTATAACAACCTTAAGGAAATTCTCTAGGGCAGCCCTAATTTTAAAGAGAAAGGGGATTTGGTAAACATGAAAAGCCACTATTGCCCTATACATTTTTTGCTGAAGGCCATTTCAAAATGTCTATTTTCCAATTGAGAGCTTTCATTGCTCTGGCTGTTAGTAATTATATAGTGCCATATAGCATTGTACAGCTTGTGACAGCATTTTAACTGAACAATACATCACATTACAGTTAAGGAAGCATTTGAAACAGATAGGAACCATGAGACCTTTGATATGGTTGAAGAAATGTGGGTGCCAAAACAGGAAAAGCCTCAGCCAGGGATGTGCTCTATGAGCAGCAGTGCTGGCCCTGGAACCAGGTCTGATCCTTAATCCCAATGTTTTCTGTGGGATTGAACCACATGCTGTGTATCTCTGTCCAGCTTTGCATGTTTTATTTTCATTCTGTCTTTCATTTGCTTCATGCAAACAGTATTGCTACATCTGTTAAAAATCTCAGTAAGACAATGTTCTCTTATTCATCTATCTTGTATGAAAGAAAAAGGATAAAGGACTAACCCATTTCCATGTGTCAGAAGCATCTAACCCAAAATGACATTAAGAATACAATATTGAGAACTACAAATTAAATAACAGTGGGACAAGCTTTCAAGGCAGTACTGTTAGGATTTAAGTGAAGTTTTGAAGGAACTTGTTTTGCATTGAGTTTTTGTTTTTCCAAGGTACATTATTAAAGTTTTCAAAAACTAGAAAAATATAAAGAATAACATTTCAAATATCTTTATATCTGCTAGGATGATTCAAAAATTAGTAAAAATTCTATAATCATTTAATATCTCCTGGTATCATTTCAATGTAAATTGCCATTCTTCCCCATATGTTAAAAATTAAGGACACATTTCTTACATCATATTGTACACTATCTTTAAAAAATGAGAGCTTAACTGTGGTTTTTCTTCATCTGTTAGACTTTAACCTCTAATAGGAAAAATTTATGTTTTATGATTTATTCATATTGCTTTTCAGCTATTCACCTTTCACCTCATTATTTGGGTCTGAATTTTACACTTAAATATTGTTTTGTAGTTATAACTTTCACTGTGTGGCTTATGGTTATTTTATTTTGTCTTGAAAAATACATACATTCAACGGGTTACAGCTGTGTCTTATACCCTATTGATTGATTAATATATACTCTACAATCATTCTTAAATCTACACTTATTCACTTAGAGTTATTTATTCAGAAAAAAGTAAGTTTCAATTCTCTTTTTAAAAAGATAGATTGGGACCATTCTGACTTTGGTCCCAATGTCCTTCCTGCTTAATCTCTCAGTTATCTTTTTCCTTTCTCTTCTGCCATAGTGAGCTTCCGCTGCTGACTTGACACAAGCTAGAGTCCTCTGGGAAGAGAGAACCTCAGCTGAGAAATGTCTGCCATCAGACTGGCCTGTGGCTATCTCTGTGAGGCATTTTCTTACTTGCTAATCCATGTAGTAGGGCCCAGCCCACCATAGGTGGCACCAGCCCTAGCCTCATGGGCTTGAGCTACATAAGAAAGCAGACTGAGTGAGCCAGCAGGAGCAAGCCAGTGAGCAGTATTCCTCTGTGGTATCTGCTTAAGTTTCTGCTTGAGTTCCTGAAAGAGAGAGGGTGGGAGGGAAGGAGGCAGAAAGGGAGAGAAACAAAGGGAGAGGGAGGGAGGGGTGGAGGGAGGGAGTGGGGAAAGATGTCCTAGTAACAAAAAGAAAACTGACACTTTTCTCTTTCTCCTCTCTCTCTATTTCTTCCTTCCTTCCTTCCTTTGTTCCTTTCTTCCTTCCTTTTTTTTTCTTCCTGTCTGTCTCTCTCTCTCCCTTCCACCCATTCTTCCTTCTTTCCTTTCAAGGAAGCTCTTTACGTTCTTTCCCTCACCTTCCCAAATCACTAAATGGTGAGAGGATTGGAGAGTGGCAAAAAAGACATCAGTAGGTTCTCTGAACTGTCCTTCCTCTTGAATAGCTTTAGCATGTCCAACTCCCTTCTGTGACTTCAGCTCATTCCAAAAAGTGTGTCTGAAATTTACAGTTTTGTCTGCTGACCTCATCTCAGCACTGTCCCTTGTATCTCTCTGGCCTAGGAAGGGCACAGGCTCCCTGATGGTGTTTCTCTGTAGGACACTGTGTCATGAGCTGCCGAGTCCTCAGAAAAATCCCTCCCTCACATATCCTCTGCCTATGTAGACTTCATCTCTTGTAAATATCTGAATTCCCATATGTGTAGCCACTTTGTTGCTAATATCAAGATCATCAATATCCTACAACACACACTGCACTGTAATAGAGTATCCATATAATGAATAATTGTAGCTAACAGTTAAAAACTGGTGTCAGGCATTGTTTAAAGATTATAGACTCCTGCTTTTCCTATGGGGTGATTTGATGATTCTACCTTGAAAAAAGAAAATGAATCAGTGTACAAACATCATGCATTTTCACCAATTTTTTTAAAGAAATCTTATTTAAAGTTCCAGCCATGTGTTGGCTAAGCTACTAGGGATCAAGGTAACAATTATTTTTCAAAGCTTTGCCAAAGTATTATGGGAAGGTGGTATCCATTCATATTAAGGATGAAAAGCTAAGGAATGCTTTTTGGGATATCGCTTTCTGTGATAAAACAATGAATCTCCATCCCAGCCACCTCTTTCCGCACACAAAATTGCCTTCCTTTGCTAAAAGACTGGGAATCTGACTTTATTTTGCTAATGAAGACAGTGATATTACATAACAAAGAAGTCCATTAGGCTGCATGAAGAATAAGAGACAGTGGCCAAGAGGATGACTCAGTGGGTAAAGTGTTTGCTCCCAAACCTAATGACTACAGTTTTTTGAATGATGTCAACTAGAGAAAGTGGTATTTTTCTCCTATTTCTGAATCTTGTCTGAAGGAATGCATAGTTGTGTCAGGTTGAAAACCAACCCCACCAGTGATTTAAAGTGTTTATCCCTGAAATCACTTTGGTGTCTAAAGTGGAGTGTGACTCTGGGTGATAAGCATGCCACTAGAGTGCAGGTGTCAAAAGACAAAGTATCTCAACTTTGTCCCCGAGCAACATTTTATGTTTATTACCCTGCAAATGTGTGTGAAATATGCACCACTGCCTTTTGTCAATACCACTTTCATCACCACCACAAGCCAGTCTAATAAGCTTAGTTCGTCAGGCTTGTCCTCTACACGACTTCTCTTCCCAAAGGGAAATATAATCCATCCTTAGCCATTTGGATATTTAAAGGATTCCTTTATGCACTCTCTGTTCATTGTAAGTGGAGTACATTTTATTCTCCTGTTCCATTTACTCTGGTTACAGACTGGATTAGATTTAATGTGCAATATCTCATTGTAATTTTAGTCAGGAAATAGTTTTCCTGAGTGCTTCTTAAGCTATCTGAACTGGGCACCTCCTGTTCACCTTTAGGTTTGAACAGGCTTGTCTCCACAGACTAGTGAAACACAGTGCTAAAGCATAACCTAGGAGTGAGGGTAGACAGGGACACTCCCTGTTAGTTCACAGTGAAAATGTATTTCTCAAAACTCATCATAGTGGCATTCTCCACTTGCCTAAATTCCTGGGAGTAATATGAAAAAAGTGATGTATTTCTCTTTCTCTTTTGTTACTGTAAATAGAAATAAAGAGATAGCATAATTTAGAATAACTATATCACAAAACAGAAAGATTGCAGGTGAGTTTTAATCTGTTACATTTTTTTTTGTTATTTCCCGTCCAATGGTAAAGGTATTCTTGTACATTCATGTATAAGTCAAACACACATTTCAACTTGATTCAAAGGTTAGTTTATAAAGGCAACTGGATCATCATAGTCTTTTAAATTATAGTAAATATATTTATTGAGCAACTACCACGTGCCTACTCCATGGTTACATGTTATTTCAGTTAATTCCTATTTCACTTCCAAAGCAGAAATGATAAGCACCACTTTCTAGGTGTTAAAAACTGAGGCTTGGGAAGATTAAGTAAGCTCACCAAGGCCTCACTACTTCTTAAAAAATCTGAGCAAAAAAAGAGAGACTCTGTGTTTCTAAGCCCCAGGTTTCATATTAATATCATCTTCTATTAACAGATCAATACAGCACACAGCTGTCTTACTAACTGATGATTGACTAGCAATAAATCTATTAATGATCATAAAGTATAAGGGAAAAAAAACTCCCTTGCACACATGTGGGTTTTTTATTTCAAAGTTACAGAGGGAAAAAAGAAGTTGGATATGAATGAAAACACAGTATTCTAGGTGATATGAATTCCATTTACAGAGAAGCTAATTTAGACATCACTCTCCCTTGCAGTTTCTTGCTCAATAGCTGATCCTGCTACTAACCAAATGAAGCTGCCGGTTTCACCATCTAAGACTCTAGATACATATCCCAATGAATTTTATTACCCGGAATATGTTATGTAAATATTGGATCCAGGCATTTTTTTTTTCTGCCACTATTTAAAAAAAAAAAAAAAACAGCGCAAATATAAAGCATTTGCCACCCTGCTAGCAAAAAACTCCTTTTAAATGTTTTGGTTTCTTCCCTGGGTACTCCCAAGGACCCTGTTTGGTTGTATTGGACATAAGAGTGCAGGGAAAGCACTGAGGTTTGGATATTGATTTAAGCTTATCAAGCTAAAATAGTTGCTCCTTGGTAAAGCGACGCTGTTCAAAGCTATCATTTGCCAAGTTTTTGTCAAAAGGGAGAAATACAAAACTATCTCTGTGGTGAGAAATGCTCTCTGTGGTGTGAGATGAGATGTGCTGCGCCCTCTTCTTGGTGCAAATAAATTAAAATACTAAAATGTAATCTAGGAGGTGTTGTCCTGCATAATGAAGACACAACAGGCTCACAGCCTCATTGGTCAGAAGAGCCACAACACTGTATGGAGCTCCCCACCATACTCATATGCTTACTTTGAGATTCACCTTGATTGGTTTTTGTTTGCATGCAGACCATTATCTAGTAAGGAGTCTTCTGAGAAGTGTTACTTATTCTAATTGCTTTGCATATGATTTTGTACTCTGAGTTATTATTCATAGTCATGACCATGTCCTTGTGAATTGATGAAATGGTTCAAACATGGCCAAAAATACTTAAAGGTTATAAGTATTAAAAGAAAATTATAGCAGCCTTAATATATTTTCTTATTCTTTGCTTATATGTATTGTGTGCATGCACACATTCTGGTGCATATGTGTATGGGTACACACACATCTGTGTGTATGATTATAGAGGACAAAGGACAGACTCAAGTGTCTTGAATGAATGTTATTGATCTTATTTTCAGGCCAGGTCTCTTCCTGGTCTGACCAGCACTGTGGAGGCATGGTTAGCTGCTCACCAAGCTACAGCAATCCTCCTACCTCCACTTGCCCAGCAATGGATATGCAAGTTCCTGGCCTGCCTGGCTTTTTACATGAATGCTGAGATCCAACTCAAGTCCTCATGCATGCAGCATAGGCCCTTTATCTATGGAGCTATTTTCCCACCCCAAGTCCTCTGAAATCTGTTTAAAAGCTCTCAGCCTAGTGATGTGCATTTCTTTTTTTCTTTTTTCTTTTTTGTTTCCATCACTTAGCATGCTTTTTTTAAACATTTTTTTTTATTTTATACTTTAATTTAATTTTATATATCAGACATGGATTCCCCTGTCCTCCCTCCTCCTGCCCTCCCTGCTCTACACCTGCCCCCCAGCTTACCCTCCATTCCCATCACCTCCAGGACAAGGACTTGCCTAGGGATTTAGCTCAACCTGGTAGATTCAATTCAGGCAGATCCAGTCCCCACCTTCCAGGCTGAGCTAAGTGTCCCTGCATAAGCCCCAGGTTCCAAACAGCAAGATTATGTAATAAGGACAGGTCCTGGTAAGACTGCCTGGGGGCCTCCCAAACAGTTCATGCTAATAAAATGTCTCAGTTATCCAGAGGGCCTGATCCAGTTGGGGCTCCTCAGCTATTTGTTCATAGTTCATGTGTTTACATAAGTTTGGCTATTTGTCCCTGTGCTTTTTTCCAATCTTGGTCTCAACAATTTTTGCCCATACAATCCCTCCTGGAGTTCCACCTGGGGCTTGGCCATGGATCTCTGCATCTGCTTCCCTCAGTCATTGGATGAGATTTCTAGCATGACAGTTAGGGTGTTTGGCCAGCTGATCACCAGAGTAGGTCAGATCAGGCTTTCTCTCGACCATTGCCAGTAGTCTATTGTGGAGGTATCTTTGTGGATTTCTGGGGACGTCTAGAGCACTTTGCTTCATCCTATTCCCATGTCTTCATTTACCATGGTCTCTTATTCCTTGTTCTCCCTCTTGGTTCTTAATCCACCTGCGATCTCCCGCTCTCCTAAGCTCTTTACCTCGAACCTTGTCCTTCATTACCCCTACTTACATCCAGGTTGCTCATGTAGATTTAATCCATTTCTCTGTCATTGGGCAATCCCTGTGTCTTTCTTAGGGTCCTGTATTCTAGGTAGCCTCCCTAGAGTTGTGTAGCAATCTAGTCATCTTTGTTTTACATCTAGTATCCTCCTATGAGTGAGTACATACCATGTTTGTCTTTCTGAGTGTGGGTTATCTCACTCAGGATGATTTTTTCTACATGAATCCATCCATTTGCCTGCAATTGATTTCCAAAGTGGCTGTATAAGCTTGCATTCCCACCAGCAGTGGAGGAGAGTTCCCCTTGCTCCACATCCTCTCCAGCATAAGCTGTCTTCAATGTTTTTGAACTTAGCCATTCTGATGGGTGTAAGGTGGTATCTCAGAGTTGTTTTGATTTGCATTTCCCGGATAATTAGGGATGTTGAGCAATTCCTTAAATGTCTTTCAGCCATTTGAGCATCCTCTGTTGAGAATTCTCTGTTTAGCTCTATAGACATTTCTTAATTGGACTGTTGGGGATTTTGATGTCTAATTTCTTGGGTTCTTTATATATTCTGGATATCAGCCCTCTGTCAGATGTGGGGTTGGTGAAGACCTTTTCCCATTCTGTAGCCTGTCGCTTTGTCTAGTTGACCATGTCCTTTGCTCTACAAAAGCTTCTCAGTTTCAAGAGATCCCATTGATTGATTGTTTCTCTCAGTGTCAGTGCTACAGGTTTTACATTTAGGAAGTGATCTCCTATGCCAGTGCGTTCAAGAGTACTTCCTACTTTCTCTTCTATCAGGTTCAGAGTAACTGGATTTATGTTGAGGTCTTTGATCCACTTGGACTTAAGTTTTGTGCACGGTGCCAAATATGGATCTATTGGCAGCCTTCTACATGTTGACATCCAGTTATGCCAGCACCATTTGTTGAAGATGCTTTCTTTTTTCCATTGTACATTTTTGGCTTCTTGTCAAAAATTATATGTTCATAGGTGTGCGGGTTAATGTCAGTGTCTTCAATTCAATTCCATTGGTCCACATGTTGGTTTTTATGCCAGTACCAAGCTGTTTTTATTATGGTAGCTCTATAGTAGAGCTTGAGGTCGGGGATTATGATGCCTCCAGTAGTTGTTTTATTGTACAGGATTCTTTTGGCTATTCTGGGTTTTTTGTTTTTCCATATGAAGTTGAGTATTATTCTTTCCAGGTATGTGAAGAATTGTGTTGGTATTTTGATGAGGATTGCATTGAATCTGTGGATTGCTTTTGGTAAGATCACCATTTTTACTATGTTAATCCCGACTATCCATGAGCGTGGAGATTGTTCCATTTTTTGACATCTTCTTCAATTTATTTTTTTCAGGGACTTAAAGTTCTTATCATATAGGTCCTTCACTTGCTTAATTAGAGTTGTCCCAAGGTATTTTATATCATTTGTGGCTACAGTAAAGGGTGATGTATCTCTCATTTCTTTTTCAGCCTGTTTGTCAATTGTATATATGAGGGCTACTGATTTTTTTTTTTTTAGTTGATCTTGTATCCTGCTATGTTGCTGAAGGTATTTATAAGCTGAATCAGTTCCTTAGTCGAATTTTTGGGGTCACTCATGTATACTATCACATAATCTGCAAATAGGGAAAGCTTGACTTCTTCCTTTCCAATTTGTATCCCCTTAATCTCCTTATGTTGTCTTATTGCTCTGGCTAGAACTTCAAGTACTATATTGAATAAGTATGGAGAGAGCAGACAGCCTTGCCTTGTTCCTGATTTTAGTGGAATTGCTTTGAATTTCTCTCCATTTAATTTGATGTTGGCTGTTGGCTTGCTGTAGATTGCCTTTATTATGTTTAGGTATGTTCCCTGTATTCCTGATCGCTCCAAGACCTTTATCATGAAGGAGTGTTGGATTTTGTCAAATGCCTTTTCTGCATCTTGTGAGATGATCATGTGGTTTTTTTCTTTGTGTTTGTTTATATGGTGTATTTCATTGACAGACTTTCATATGTTGAACCACCCTTGCATCCCTGGGATGAAGCCTACTTGATCATGGTGGATAATTGTTTTGATGTGTTCTTGGAGTCTGCCAGTATTTTATTGAGTATTTTTGCATCAATGTTCATGAGGGAGATTGATCTGTAGTTCTCTTTCTTTGTTGCATCTTTGTTTGGTTTAGGAATCAGGGTAATTGTAGCCTCATAGAAGGAGTTTGGTAATGTTCCTTCTGCTTCTATCATGTGGAACAATTTAAAGAGTATTGGTATTAACTCTTCTTTGAAGATCTGGTAGAATTCTGTGCTGAAACCATCTGGTCCTGGGCTTTTTTTGGTTAGGAGACTTTTAATGACTGATTCTATTTCCTTAGGGGTTATTGGACTATTTAAATAGTTTATCTGGTCTTGATTTAACTTAGGTATGTGGTACCTATCCAGAAAATTATCCATTTCTTTTAGATTTTCCAGTTTTGTGGAGTAGAGTTTTTTAAAGTATGACCTGATGATTCTCTGGATTTCCTAATTATCTGTTGTTATGTCCCTCTTCATTTCTAGTTTTCTTAATTTGGATGCTCTTTCTCTGTCTTTTGGTTAGTTTGGATAAGGGCTTGTCTATCTTGTTGATTTTTCTCAAAGAACCAACTCTTTGTTTCACCAATTTCTTGGATTGTTCTCTCTCTTTCTATTTTATTGATTTCAGCTCTCAATTTGATAATTTCCTGTGTCTCTTCTTCCTGGGTGACTTTGTTTCTACTTATTCTAGGTGTGCTGTTAAGTCACACTTAAAAGTTAAGCTAGTGTGAGATTTCTCCATCTTCTTTATGTGGGCATTTAGTGCTATGAATTTCCCTCTTAGCACTGCTTTCATAGTGTCCCATAAGTTTGGGTATGTGGTGTATTCATTTTCATTGATCTCTAGGAAGTCTTTAATTTCTTTCTTTATTTCTTCTTTAATCCATTGGTGATTCAGTTGAGCATTATTCAGTTTCCATGAGATTGTAGGATTTCTGTAGTTTGTTGTTGTTGTTGTTGTTGTTGTTGTTGTTGTTGTTGTTGAAATCTAACTTTAAACCATGGTGGTCTGATAGAACACAGGAGGTTATTCCATTTGATTTGTATCTGTTGAGATTTGCTTTGTGGCCATGTATGTGGTAGATTTTAGAGAAGGTTCCATGGGGTGCTAAGAGGAAGATATATTCTTTTTTGTTTGGGTGGAATGTTCTGTAGATATCGATTAAGTCCATTTGAGTCATAACATCAGTTATGTCCATTATTTCTCTGTTAAGTTTCAATTTGGCAGATCTGTCCAGAGGTGAAAGTGGGGTGTTGAAGTCTCTCACTATTAATGTGTGGGGTTTTATATGTGATTTAAGCTTTAGTAATGTTTCTTTTACATATGTGGGTGCCCTTGTGTCTGGGGCATAAATGTTCAGAATTGAAACTTCATCTTGGATCTTTCCTGCGATGAGTATGTAATGTCCTTCATCATCTCTTTTGATTGATTTTAGTTTGAAGTCTATTTTGCTGGATATTAGGATGGCTATACCCACTTGCTTCTTAAGACCATTTGATTGGAAAGTCTTTTCCCAGCCTTTTATTCTTAGGTAGTGTCTATCTTTGAATTTGAGGTGTGTTTCTTGTATGCAGCAGAAAGATGGGTCCTGCATTCATATCCAGTCTGTTAGCCTGTGTTCTTTTATATGTAAATTAAGTCCATTGATATTAAGGGATATTAATGACCAGTGATTGTTTATTCCTGTTACTTTTTTTTTTTTTTTTTTTTTTGGTGGTACTGTGTATGCACTTCTTTTCCTTGGGTTTTACTGCTGTGGTGTTATCTATTGCCTATGTTTTTGAGGGTGTATCTGACTTCCTTAGGTTGGAATTTTCCTTCTAGTGCTTTCTGTAGGGCTGGGTTTGTGGATAAGTATTGTTTAAATCTGGTTTTGTCTTGGAAGGTCTTGTTCACTCTATCTATGATGATTGAAAGTTTTGCTGGGTATATTAGTCTAGGCTGGCATCCATGGTCTCTTAGTGTCTGCATTATATCTGTCCAGGTCCTCCTTCTGGATTTCAAAGTCCCCATTGAAAAATAGGGTATTATTCTGATGGGTTTGCCTTTATAAGTCACTTTGCCTTTTTCCTTTGCTGCTCTAAATATTCTTTCTTTATTCTGTATGAGGGGCCTTGGAGGGGGTGTCTAGTCTGTTTGATGTTCTATAGGTTTCTTGTATCTTCATAGGCATTTCTTTCTTTAAGTTGGGAAAGTTTTCTTCTATGAATTTGTTGAATATATTTTCTGTGCCTTTGAGTTGGTATTCTTCTCCTTCCTCTATCCTTATTATTTGTAGGTTTGGTCTTTTTGTGGTGTCCCAAATTTTTGGACATGTTAGGTCATGACTTTGTTGGCTTTAGTGTTTTCTTTGACTGATGAATCTATTTCTTCTACAGTATCTTCAACACCAGAGATCAGCTTTTCCATCTCTTGCATTCTGTTAGTTATATTTGCACCTGAAGTTCCTGTTTGTTTACTCAGATTTTCTATTTCCAGCATTCCCTCTGTTTGTGCCTTCTTCATTTTTTCCATTTCCCTTTTCAGGTCTTGGACTATTTCCCTCATCTGTTTCATTGCTTTTTCATGATTTTCTTTCAGGGACTTATTGTTTTCTTCTGCTTTATTTGTCCTTTCTTCTAGTTTTTTATAGAGTTCTTCCCATTTTTTGTTTGTCTCTTCCTCAATTTCACTTTTTTATTTCTTCCTTATAAGCCTCTAGCATCTTCATGATGTTATTCTTAAGTTTGCTTTCTTCTGCTTCGTCCATTTTGTGATGTTCAGGTCTAGCTGTTGCAGGAGAGCTAGGTTCTGGTGATGCTGTATTGCTCTTTATTTTGTTGTATGTACTTCTGCCTTGACATCTGCCCATCTCCTCATGGATTCGTTCTTGGTCATATCAGTCCTCTTTGGTCCAGATGGGAGTTCTGGGCCCGATGGGAACTGGGGGCTGGTCTCTGAGTCTCAGGAAGTGGCGTGTTTCTCAGGTAGATGGGTGTGGGGACAGGGCATGGAGATTGCAGGTCTGCCAGGGGTCTTGGAGAAGGGAAACCTTCTAGCAGGTGCCCCACTTGATGTCCAGAAACTGGGGCCAAGTTGGGTGGGTCTTCCCCAGAATGGCTGGTGCCCAGGAATGGGACCTAGGGGCAGGCCTCCCTGGGTATGACCCCAGGCACTCACCTCTGGCCAGATGGGAGCTGGGGGCTTTGCTCTGAGTCTCAGGAAGTGTGATGTGCATTTCATGATGCCTAACTAGCCCTCACAGACAGGCTGTTTTTCTATGGCATGAGAAAAACCTGTTAGAATAAGAACGAAGTGAACAGTCTCAACTCTGCACACTGAAAACCTGATTAACCTGCCTCTTTATAATTTCATTTGGAGCAGATGCTTTCCTTCAAGTTATACACAGTGCTCCTAGAAGTTAATCTGCAATGAAGAGCCCCCTCAGTATAGAAAATCTATATACCTGAACATATATTCCCATACACCATCACTTTATGGCAGTTTTTTTTTTTTGTCCTCCAAATACTTACTCCCATACTTACTGAGACTTCAAAATAAACTGATCAAAAATAACCTCATCAGACACTCACTGGGAACCAGCACTGGGGTTGGCACAGGGAGTATAGTAGAGGCATAAATATATTCTTAATTTCATAAGACTTGTATGTTATGATAAAGAAAATCAACTGGAGATATTCACTTAGTAAATACATAATTTTAAAATAATGGTATGTGCCAACAACCATGTAAATGAGCTCCTGAGATACCAAGTAAAGGAGTGGTCCTCTTTTAAAATCGTTTTCATGGAAGACCTGAGAAGAAAGACCACCATAGGAAGCCTGTGGGGGAGTTAGTACCAGGAGGGAGTCTTCTGAGCAGGAAAAAGGCATTCATGAGTATATGAGAGCTTAGTGGCCACAGAGCAGAGAGAGAGTGGAAGAGCGACTTCAAGTACAAAGGAAGGTCAGGCAGATAGGCCATAGTGATGTGGACAGACTTCAAGCCGGGTAGGAAACATTTAAAGTTTTAAGCAGGGAAGATGTGTGGTTAGTTAGACTTCTATCTTTCTGGAGTTTCTCTGAGTGATCTCTAGGGAATATATTCAAAGGGGACACGTATCTGTAAGCGGCTCAGCCA
Organism: Onychomys torridus; assembly: GCF_903995425.1. Taxonomy (NCBI): domain Eukaryota; kingdom Metazoa; phylum Chordata; class Mammalia; order Rodentia; family Cricetidae; genus Onychomys; species Onychomys torridus. The sequence goes on from NC_050455.1 coordinate 30,697,079, forward strand.
TGCTCAGATGAGCTCGCTGAGACCGCTATGTCCTCCCTGTGTCTGCAGAGACTCCAGCTCTCCTGGGAGCACACTTCACAGAACATATGCAGGACCAGGAAAGACTTCAGTTCTCAACAGAGAGGGGGGCTCATCACCTATGGTTTCACTTTTTTCTTCTTTAATATTAATTTAAATAGCCAACCAGCCCAAGGGGGACATAAGTATAAGACCTTAATTACAAAACAAAAATTTGACTTAGGATTGATTTAACATTTAAGTGTGTACTCTGGAAGGTGCTAAGAGATGAGAAACACTCAACGAAGGGTTTATATGAAGAAGGAAGCCAGACATCATAAAGCAATCAGTTGCAACTGGGTGACACCCATTGGAGAAAAATAGAAGGTGACAGGACATCATCTGTAGACTGGTGATATTATTGTTTGGATGACAGATTTCTACTCTTTTCCTTTCACAACCTCCCAGCAGGTCTTGAATGTTAAAGAAGTGCCCCAAATCAATTGTACTGCCTAAAACCCAAAGGGTTTTTCCCACTCCAGGGTGCAAGTCCTAAGCCATAAATTGCATAAGTGTCCATACCCCCTCCCAAACAACTGCCATTTATATTTGTGCATGCTGAGCTTGAGGAGTTCTTTGTTCTGGAATAAAATTCACTTCTCCTGACTACTCAGCTCAGATCCTCAAGTGCTATGTTAGCTCTCTTCTAGTAATAAATTTTGCACTATTATACTTTAAAGAACAGCATGAGTTAGGCAAATAGAGTACATTTTTAATAATACTTATGAAGTGCCTTCTCTAAGTCTACCATGTATAGGGAATTTGGTATGCACAGGACAATGGATGCTTGATATTATTCATTCATTTGATCTTAAATGAGCCTAATATGTTCATGATCATATTAATCCACCCATAGAGTAGCCAGAACCAATATTGGAAGAACATACTGGGGTAAGATCACTAATAAAAGCAGGAACCAGATTAGAAGGCATTAGCTGCTTTAGAAACCACAAGACTAATCAAGAAAGCAGAAGGCTCTTTGTGGCTCAATTATCTTTGACACATTGAGACACGCTGTTTAAAAGGGGAAGAAGTATTTCTGAAAAGTGCCAATGTTTAGGTTTACCTGTCCTGGTTTGCATTCTAATAAAATGATAAAACACTGGTCAAAATGAGCTTGGAAAGGAAAAGGCTGTTTCCTCTTGTGCTTCCAGGTAACAGAGCATCACTAAGGGAAGTAGGGGCAGGAACCAAAGCAGAAGCCATGGAGGAATGCTGCTTACTGGCTTGCCCTCCATGGATTGTTGTTTGCTTTCTTATACTGCCCAGAATACCTGCTCAGGGGTGATACAGGTCTAGACCCTCCCACATCAATCAAGAATCAATAAAATGCCCACAGAGATATGCCCAGAGGCCAGTTTCATAGAGGCAAATACTCAGCTGAGAGTCTTGTTTCCTGTATGACTCAAGTTTATGTCCACTGCTGTGGGATTTCCTATATGCTGTAAATATATGTTGCTCTGATTGATTGATAAATAAAATGCTGATTGGCCAGTAGCCAGGCAAGAAGGATAATGTAGGAGGGCCAAGGAGAGAGGAGAATGCTGGGTGGAAGAAGGCTGAGTCAGAGAGACACTGCCAGCCACTGGGAGGAGAAGCATGATGTAAGATACCAGTAAGCCACAAGCCACCTGGCAAGGTATAGATTTATAGAAATGAGTTAATTTAAGATATAAAAACAGATAGCAAGAAGCCTGCCATGGCCATACAGTTTATAAGTAATACAAGCATCTGACTGATTATTTTATAAGTGGGCTGCAGGACTGCAGGGGCTTGGCAGGAGCCAGAGAGAGACTCTCCAGTTACAGTCCACTTAGAAAAACAAAACAACAACAACAAAACCCTGAAGATGATGTTGCACAAACCAGGCTAAGAGTTGCCACCAACGCATTTAGCAAGGAAATATTACTATAAACAATAATCTTTTAGAAGTGTAATTTTAAACTTCAGAAAAAATGTACAAATATAATTGTCAATAAGGAAATCTCATAAAGTCAAGAACATGCTTCTCTTGCCAGTAGTGTTGGACAGGCCAAAAACCTGGTATATATTATTTCTCAGGCATAATCCCATAGAAAAGTCAATGCTGTGGAGAGGTTTTCCTTCCAGTTGAGTTCTTGGAAGCCTCTTCTCACTGAAAACTACAAACTAACAGAAAGGAAAAAAAAAAAAAGAGGCATGGAAAATTCCAGAGGCACATATCTAAATAGGTGAAGAGGTGGGGAAAATAAAAAACAAGGGGCAACTTAGAGGACTCAGATGTATTTTACAGGAACGGTTCTTCACTGGACTCATGTCTCTGAAATTACAATGTTGTTAAATTCACATATTATTATAAAAGGGATTTGAAATAGTACTACAGGGGGAAAACACTGTAGGATTAGATCCATTTTTTCATTAAGAAACTAAAAGCCAGAAGAAATTTGGCAGTTTTACTAGGATCTTACCAGTTTGCCTTGAAGCCAGTACTCCATTGTGTGCTGGCCTTATTCTTTCTCATTTACATTGCCTGCCTCTGTAGTGGTTAACTTGCACTTTCTACCTTAATTATGTTTTTTTTTTTTTTTCTGGTGCTCCTTCCCTTACTTCCTTAAGTCAAAGGAAAAGTGGGGTGGGCACCAAAGCTATAACTGAGAAAGTCTGATTTGCATTTAGAGAGAAATCACTTGCAATAGTCTGCATAGTATTCTCTTCACAATTAGAATTGTCAGTCTTTCTCTTGTGCTGTGACAGAATGAATGGTACCACACTCACCTTCCCAAAGGTAGGAGCACGTGTTTGCAGATGTTAGACGACAGTCTGCATGTGTTTGGAAGACTGTGTTGTTAATATGTCAACAGTCTCTCCAAATGATTAACACAGTGGCAATAAATATTTCTCCAGGTCTCTTTATATACACAGGTAAGTTGATACTGGAATTCATTGAACTTATAGATGATCTAGAATCCTCAAAATAATTTGGAACCAAAAGGTGAACAATAAGTAAAGTGTCTTACTCAAAAACCTCTATAGAGCTATAGTTTTATACTTCACATGTTTATCATTTTATATTTTATAGTAATAAAACAATGTGTTTTGGAGAACATGTGGACACATAGATCAGCAAAACTGAATGAGGAGCACTTAAATGTATCTACACACATAGCATCATCAGATTCTCCATAGTGATATCAAGATGAGTCAATAGGGAAATCATCCTGGTTTTAACAAGTGGGAATAGAACAATTATCTATCTGAATGAAAACAATATTAGCCTTGACCTCCCACTATGCACTATCAAGAGAATGTAAGTAGAAAGAAATTGCATATCCAAACAGTGTGTGTGTGTGTGTAACACACACACACACACACACACACACACAACTTGTAACAAAAGGTATGTGAGAAACTTTTAATCATATTGGGCAGGCAAGGATTTCTCAGAGAAGGATTTTAAAAGCACTAAACAAAAGAGAAGCAACTAATAAAGTACAGCTTCTCAAAATGAAATGAGTTGTTTTTCCAAAGACTTGAGTGAGAAAAGTTAAAAACCCTAGCCAACAACTGGGAGAAACTCTTTGTAACAGCATTGCAACAGGTACCTTGACAAAGGACTCAAGTTGTACTCAAAATGCATAAAGGCTTACAACTCTGGGTTAAAACATATGTTCTTATAAAATAGCAGGGCATCTCTAAGTTTATCTACTGTTCTATCCCTCTATTTACTTGAACGACTAAAGGCATTTGAGAGGATGCAAGTAACCAGGAAAATGTTGATTAAAGTAACAGCAAAATATGAAAATGCACCTACTAAAATAAAGGAACTACTTGAAAAAGGATAATACCAGATATTGGTAAGAACATGCAGCAATACAAGTTCTTACTTATTTACACAAGAGTGGAATGGTATATGCTTTTAAAATCATTCTCACCACTTCATTAGAAGACAACCTTTCCCATGTCATATTATCTAGCAATACACCACTGCTACTTAGCCAAGATTAATGAAAGAAATGTCTACGTGCATACTTGGTGACAAGTAAGTGGAGGAATTTTATTTCTATAGGGAAACATTTTTTCTCGAGGTTGAGGTAGTGCTGCTACAAGCCTTCTGATGGCCAGCAGGCTCAAGCCCAGATAGCTGACTGCTTGCTGATAACCATTAATACAGCACCAACTGATACACAAGAAAAGACCCATCTCTCCTAGCCCTGAAGGAAATGGGGAAGAACAGGAATCTTCAGGGTCTTCTGAAACCAGTCAAACATTCTAACAAGTATCTGGGGAGGAAGAGCCCTTGGCCATTTAGCAGCTTATGCTGGGCTCAGGGTTCCTCCCTTTCTACACCAAGATTGAACACTCTTCCCTGATTGGTCCTATTCACCCTGTTGGCTCACTTACATTCAGCTATTCAGAACCCAAATGAGCCCAACTAGAACAAGCTCATGCCCTATAAATATGGGCTTCAGAACTCAGGCTGCATTAAAATTCAAGAGAGGAGGAAGAGATGGACTCAGTGTAGATACTTTCTCCAGGGACAGAGGCACTTGAGGCATCTTTGAACATGAAGCTTCCTGGAGGCAGACTATAGAACTTAATAGACATTACCTCAGATTCCACACCCCAACTGCAGATAGGAATTTGGTTCCTAGGCTCTTTCCAGCTTCCAGACACTAAGACCACCCACCATGTTAGAACACAGCTCCTCTGTAGTCTGAGAGAACTGTCCCAAAGGTTCAGAGCTGCAGACATGGTTAGCATCCTGATCCATCCAGGAACGTTGATTTGCACCACTTCTCAGAATTGTGCTGGCTCGATACTACTAAGAGTTCAAACCTGTTTCGTTTAAATCCCTCCTGGCCACCTGTTTTAAATTGTTTTATCTGTTTTAAGTTGTTTTATCCCATTTAAGGTTGTTAATCCCAAATTGACAATAAAGTACCTCCTGTTTATACTTTTCAATGTCTGTCCACTCCATTTGTGGAGGAATATAAGGACCCAGTGGGAGCACAAGAGAGTCTCCACTGACTGTTTTAATTTAATAAAGAAAAGATTAACAATTGGTTATATGACTTTATAATGGATTAATGATTGTTGACAAAAAAAAAACCAATGAATTAATTTAGTTCTCCAAGAAGGGAACAGATAGAATTAAACATTTTGAAGACTTACTGAGGAAAATTCCTAAAACCTGGAGGGGTTTGAAAAGAACCCAAGACCATCACATGGCATTGATAGTGAAGCCTTCTTGAAGAAGAGAAGAGAGTTGGATAGTTGGATAAGTGTCTCAGATGCATTGCTAAAATGATCTTGTCCAAGCTAATAGGCAGTCCTTGAGTCAAAAATGCTGGTCAGAAAGTGCTGTGTATGGGACCACCCTGACACCCCTGTCATATGCAGTTAGAACATATAAGATTGGGAATGGCTGGGAGGAAGGTGAAAGAATTTCAGTGTTAACCACAAAGATTGTGGATTCAGAGCAAAAAATCTGCAGCCTCTGGTCAGCTAATGTCTCCACAGCAAGATATCTAAGCAGTATATTTGCATGTTTACTATAATGCAACCCTGTGGAGAGATCTCAAAAACATGGGCTACAAGAGAACAATCCCAATACCAATATAACATCATGTAGAATTCTGTGTAAGTGCAGTCTGTATTAACCAAAAATAATAATCAGGGTGTGTCTTAGTTAGGGTTTCTATTGCTGTGAAGAGACACCATGACCACAATGACTTGTATAAATGAAAACATTTAATTGGGTGGCTCACTTACAGTTTCAGAGGCTTAATCTATTATCATCATGATGGTGACCGTGGCAGTGTGTAGGCAGACATGGTACCAAAGTAGGAGCTGAGAGTCCTACAACTTGTAGGCAACAAGAAGTCAACTAAGACACTGAGCAGTATCCTGAGCATAGGAAACCTCAAAGCCTGCCCACAAAGCCCACAGTGACACAAGTCCTCCAACAAATCCACACCTCCTAATAGTGCCACTCCCTATGAGATTATGGGGACATTCAAGCTACCATAGGGTGTAAATAGAATCAGTGATCATCTGCTGCAGTAAATGAAAAGCACTGTCTGCACAGCAATGCTGGGAACATTTGGGAGTGGAATAAAGCTCCTACATCTTAATTAGACTGGTGGGTACAAGAATGTAGACATTTGTCAAAACACATCAAACCATTATCCTTAAAATGCACATATTTTAGTGCATGTAAAGTATACCTCAATAAAGTTAATATGAAGAGTGAAATTGCTTGACTGTAAAAATCACTTTCCTACTTACATGTGTGCACACTCCCTGGTAGTCTTCATTCCTTCAGTATGACTGAATTGTGTGTGCAAAGCTAGGAGCTGGGAAGTGGGCTGAGACTGTTCAACAGCCATGCTGCAGAACACAAGAAAAATGTCTCTTAGCAGACTCTTCCTGAGGACCCAGTGGTCCTTAGGAGCACATTACCCAAAGACTTCCCAGCTTTTCCACACATGCTTCTCAGACTCCAGATACCCTCTATTCCTGTAGCTGGCAAACTCACACACACACACACACACACACACACACACACACACACACACACACACATCTGTTGGGTCATGTGTAAGTTCACACAGGTAACCTGCTCAATTCTGCTGAAGTAGTAGAAACACAAAATCTTGAACATGCCAAAGAATACCCCTAGTAAAAAGATAAACAGAAAAATTTAACCCTTCACCTGGCTTTTCCAGATTGATGTAAAGCATCTAATCCTAAAACTCCTCCTAAAAGGGGGAATAAGACACCGAGAGTGAGTTCATTGGTGGGTAAGGACTAAGGGCTGGACTGAATACTAACCTGACTTAGTTGCAAAAGCTTGTATCTTCTGAAGCAATCCACTAAAGACTTTAAAACAACTTAAAGAGTCATGGTAAACTACAGCAAACACAACTTGATAATTCAGGGATATCAAAAGTGTTACATGAAAAACTGGAATGTTCCACAGACAAAAAATCAGGGCATAAATGAAACCAAAACAGCAATTTGTGAAGCTCATGGCCAGCTTTTGGTACTTGAACCCTGTCTCAAAAAGACTAAATAAATAAGTATCTGAGGGGAAAAACTAGACAAGTTCTGAGCTGAAGAACACTATTAAGTATATGGAAAATGTAATAGCAAGTTTAAAAAAAGACTCTAAGTCTAAGATGAAAAAGAAATTGTAGGACACATGTGCTAAAAAGGGGAAATGGGAAAAATGGGGGAGGAGGTAACTTGGGAGGTTCGAAGAAAGGCAATACAGAGAAAAAAGGAAGGAGGAAGGATAAATATTACTAAGGACCTTGGGAGAAATTATAGGAAAACAACATTTAATATTTCACACACACACACACACACACACACACACACACACACACACACACGGACACACACACGTATACACACACACACATGTGTATATATATGTGTGTGTGTGTGTGTGTGTGTGTGTGTCCGTGTGTGTGTGTGTGTGTGTGTGTGTGTGTGTGTGTGTGTGTGTGTGTGGCTTAACTGAAGTCATGCCACCTACAAGAGTCATGGATTATATATAAAAAAAAAACTTTGCTTCAGGCATGAAAGATCTCCTTTCCAGTTGTTGACAGGAGGGTCCAAGACACTCCCAAAACAATATGCTTTATTATCATTGCCTTTGGTTGCATCTGAGAACTTGAAGGTAAGCCCCTATTGCTGAGGAACTGCACACTTGTGACATAAGACTTGAGGAAATCCACCTGGGACTAACCTGGAAGCCTTCTCCCCAAGGAATAGCTTTAATAGTTTCTAAAGGTGCTATGCTAGCTGCCAAGGGAGAAAAGCAATCAATAGTACCACTCAGCTTTAGAGCTTGTGAACCACAGTGACCAAAATCGTGAAATATTCCCAAGAGTATAATAATGGCAATTATATCTTGGAGTAACCAACAACCACCTAATTGGATTTAAAGCCCACTAAATAAAAGGGAATTCATGCTTGATACTCTAAACCTAGGCAACTGCCCATAGCTGATGCGGTCAGGAAACCTAGCAGAACACCAGCCATTATGACCCTTTTAAACAAGTATAATTTAACTGTTTTCTAAATATTTATCCTTCTTCCCACTGATAAGTGGAGGGCTCTCACTCCTCACCAAAGAGGCTTCTTCTTATAGTAGGCAGAAACCATAACAGAAATTCACAGCTTATGAAAATGCACATAACTGACGATGGGGTGTTTAACACCAACTGACAGGTATATACAACACAAACTGCATACCCCAAACATGAAATATCTTAAAGGAGGGAGCAGAAAGGCTGTAAGAGCCAGACAACCAGGACATCATCTACTGTGATCTCGTGTCATCTATACATGACAAGGAGATATACCCAGGAAATATCAACAATATGGTTGCCTAAACAAGACCTTCAGAATAACAACATTAACTGACATGCCAAACTGGAAAGGGGACTCTTACAAGGTTCCACCCCTAAATGAAGAGTTACAGGCAATCATAAGCTGCCAAGAGAGGTATAACTTATCTTTTCCAGGGGTTACCTATATTTCCCCTGACAGGTTACCCAATCCCAAGTAGTCAGCTATAAACACATATACATACAGTCAAGATTCAATGGACTTTGCAAGATTTTTCAATCTGTGTGTGTGTGTGTGTGTGCGTGCACACGCGTGTGCATGTGTATAACAATAAAAATTAGATAGATTAATTATTTGAGAGGGATTGGGAGAACACTGTAAGAGTTGGAGGGAGAAAGAGGGTTAGAAATGTACAAAATTCTCCCCAAAAAATTGGAATTAAATTTAAAAATTGAAGAAGAATGCAGAAAGTCTGTGTGATTTACAAGACATCAGCAAGAAGACCAATCAAGAAACTGTGGCACCCGCATACATTCACAACAGAAAGAAACAGGTTGAGAGCTTATTCAAAGAAATAATCTGAGAGCTTATTTAAAACATCACAAGTCTTGGTAGGAATGTGAATATCCAATTTCATGTCAGTATGAAATTGCTAAGCAAAAGCAACTCAGGTAATAGTACACTGAGACATACCTTAATAAATTTTTCAGAAATCAGAGAATTTTTAAAGCAGCAAGAAAAAGTATCCAAATATTTGAGCAAAATTGTCTCTTTCTCTGTACAGCACCAGAATAAAGACAAAATATATTCCCAATTTAATTGCAGAATGGTATAGATCCCAAATGGCCAAACAGTTCTAGAACCAGAACAAAGCTAGACGTGTCACACCTTCTGACTCTAAAATTTGTTCCAAAACTATTGGAATCAAGACAGGGAGGTGATAGCAGATAAAGAAATACATAGATCAGTGGAACAGAATAGAGAATACTCAAATTAATTTGCATATTCACAGCCAAATGGTCTTCAACAGAAAAGGTCCATTAGTTAGCTTTGCATCACTATAATGAAAATACTTTAACTTAGAGAAGGAAGAATTTTTTTCACTTAAATGACAAAAGGTTTAGTGTATGGTTGCTTAACTCCATGTATTTAGAAAGAACACTGTAGGGGGTGGGGTGGATAGGAAACAGAGAGGGAAACAGAAAGGAGCCAGGACCAAAAAGTATTGCTAAAGATGTCTCATGCCCAGTGACCTACAATATTTTCTCCATGATGATACCACCTCCTAAAGTTCCTATAACTTCCCTTAGGACCAGCAGCTGGGAGCCAAATGCCCACTGATCATTTGCCTCTTTGGAATATTTGTTTTCAGAAACTCCATCTCCAGATTACAACAAATGCCAAGTACCCACAGGAAAGCACAAGCCCTTCATCAGCAACACTGAGGAAACTGTCCAGAAGCAGAAGAATAAAACTGCATTCTTAGGACATACTATATTTAAAAAAAAAAAAAGAAAGAAATGGGGGGGGCCTCAAGGGGGGATGCTCATATCTCCCTGGAAGGGAGAATAGAATAGATTTCTGGACTGGGGAGAGCTGGGGATGGCAACAGGAGGGATCAGGTATTGGGGGTGGAGGGAGAGAGCACTCAAAGAGATGACTGGAAAAGAGGGGATATTTCTGGGTGAGGTAGAAACCTAGTGCAAGGGTAATTCCCAGGAATCTACAAGGATGACCTCAGACTCCTAGCAATGGCAAATATATAGGCTATATTGGTCATCTCCTGTGACCAGGCAAGACTTTCAGCTGAGGGACTGGGATACCATTTTAGCCACATACCTTTGACCTACAGTTTTCCATGCCTACAGGACATGCTGGGTAAGGGTAGCACAGAGATTATGGGAGTGGCCAACCAATAACTAGTTCAGCCTGAGACCCATGCTATGAGAGTGAGCCCACCCTGGCACTGCCTTGTGCACCAGGACCCAGAAGCTGGATGGCCCAGAGACTTGGGATAGAACCAAACACAACTAGCAAAAAGAAAAAGAAAAGAAAAAAAAGTCAATGTAATGATGTCTAAGGATATTCTGATATACTTAGAGATAGGTGCTTAGCTCAATTGTCATCAGAGAAGTTTCATCCAGCAACTGATGGAAACAAATACAGATCCACAGCCAAACATCCCACAGCTCTGGGAATCCTGCAGAAGAAGGGGAGAGGGGATTTTAAGAGTCAGGGGCATCAAGGACACCACAAGAAAACCCACAGAATCAATAACCTAGGCTCATAGAGGCTCACAGAGACTGAACCGACAACCAGGGAGCCTGAATGGAACTGACCTAAGCGCTCTGTGTGTGTTACAGTTGTGTAGCTTGGTCTTCTTGTGGAATTCCAAACAATGGGAGCAAGGGCTGTCTCTGACTCTGTTGCTTGCTATCAGGATGCTGCTATTCCTCATACTGGGTTGCCTTCTTCAGCCTTAATGCAAGGGGAAGTACTTAGTCTTACTGCAACTTGGTATGCCATGTTTTGCTGGTATTGATAGGAAGCCTGTAGTTAGATTTTCCTGCCTGGCCCACTCAGGACAAATCTCTCTTACCTGCCAGTCCCATAGTTGCTCAGACCCAACCAAGAAAGCACACAGAAACTTACATTGTTTACAAACTGTATGGCCATGGCAGGCTGCTTGTTATCTACCTTTTCTATCTTAAATTAACCCATTTCTGTTAGTCTATACTTTGCCACATGGCTTGTGGCTTACCAGTGTTTTTACATGTTGCTTTCCATGGCAGTGGCTGGCGGTGTCTCTCTCTAGTCTTCTACTTCCCAGAATTCTCTTTTCTCTTGTCCCGCCTATACTTCCTGCCTGGCCACTGGCCAATCAGAACTTTATTTACACAGAGCGATATCCACAGCAGAAGCCTGCACTTTTCTGAAAAGAAATGGAGGAGGAGTAGATGGTAGATGGAGTAGGTAGGGGGAGTGGCAGGGAAGGGACTGGGAGGAGAAGAGAAGGAAGAAACTGCAGTCAGGATGTAAATAGATAGATGGATGGATAGATAGACAGACAGACAGACAGACAGACAGACAGATAGATAGATAGATAGATAGATAACACCTCAAAATGTAAAACTGGCAAACTTCTAGAAGGAAATAAAGAGGGGAAAAGATAATTTACATTAGTCTTGGCAAGTAATTTTGTATATGCTCCCTCCAAAATTATAGGCAACAAAAATAGATAATTGGACCACTGAGCCACCTCGCTGACCCCCTCAAATTGGTTTTATATAAGGAGATAGGGGATCGAGGTGGGATGGGAGAAGGTGGCAGGCAGAACAGGATAAGAGGAGGGAAGGGGAACAGGGGCTGGTATATAAAAGGAAAAAAAATTTTAAATAAAAAATTATAAGCCGGGTGTTGGTGGTGCACACCTTTAATCCCAGCACTCGGGAGGCAGAGCCAGGTGGATCTCTGTGAGTTTGAGGCCAGCCTGGGCTACCAAATGAGTTCTAGGAAAAGGCACAAAGCTACACAAAGAAACCCTGTCTCGAAAAAACAATATATATATATATATAGCTTCAGCAGGTATGTTGGATATTCTGGAGGCCACAGGACTGGTCTCCTAACTGTTGATAACTTCAGATTTGTCAAGAGAGTACATCTATCCTCACACACATACGCAAAAGGTAACTACATGAGGTAACAAATTTAGAATTCACTTGTTTGTGGCAACTGTGTCATGACATCTACATATATCAAAAATATCATGTCATGTGCCTTAAATTTATATAATTTTTATTTCTCAGTAGAGCTATGAAAAGTCAAATAAAATACAATATATGAGTGCATAAAGAAAAACACAAGTTTAGAAAGAAATAAATCTTTCTGAGAGTGTTGCTACCTAAAGGCCCCACGGTTCAAGATTTAGGCAGAATGATCACAAGTTTGAGTCCAGCCTGGACTACAGACTGAGACCTTTTCTCAAAAATAAATAAGTACATTTAAAGCATGCTTATAATGTAATTCTGTTGATTCAGAAGTTTGCATGTAAGTCTGCAGCACAGTTTTAAAGACTAGACACAGGAAGTAATAAACAATGTGCTGCTGCCACTGTCAGTCTCTGTTGGCACTTTCATCCTTTGACATGAGTTTGTTCTGTGAATGATCACTCTTGAGGAAGACTTTCCTGTTCTTACTTGGGAAACAGACGTATTCTTCTTTGCTTCTTGAATGTGCTGTTCTAAATTCTAATGAGTAGTGTGTTCATGTAGACTGTCTCACTACATGGTTACTTATAGTAACTGATAGGAGCATGATATTATAATGACCTTGCAAAATAAAACACGATTTTTAAAAATGCATACAACACAAAAACACACAATGTATCCTTTTTTGTTTTAGTCTCTGAAAAGGCATTGTGACAACTTAAAGGTTTACTTGTTGGCAACTTAATAACTTCTGATAGGTGGTGGAAATAAATTAGTGTAGGAAACTTTGATATATACTACCTTGTCAGTTGTCATAACTAGACATGATTCTCTTTCTAGTCCCCTGTTCTGTTTATCTTAAATAAGAATTAGCTATCACTTTTTGAGCATTTTCTCCATTGCAGCTACAATGTACAATGCATGTTAATTGATTTTCATTGACAGTGAAAAATGTATTCAAAATTATTGTTCACAGTTCTGACGTCAGTGTGTGTGGATCAAAACGTTGATGTAAATAAATTTAAATCAAGCTATAGTGTTCAAGATTGAAGTAGATACTTAACTTGACTATAATAATCTGCATACTTGAGATTAAATTGTTAAAACTGCTCAATTTGAGCCAAGATTTTAATGAAGTCATCCCATGGCTGCATATTCCCATAGCTGTCCAATTCAAACGTGTGGAACAGAGGGACCACTTTCAAATGACTGAAACAATGAATATGGTTTTTCCATATACTGCCATGTTCAAAGAATTCCTTAGAAGACTTCCTCACCCTGGTGCATCTGCAAATGGTAAGATATAAACAAACTACCCAGAAAAATAAAGTGCAATTAAATACTAAACTGCCCATTTGTAAATATGTTTTGTTACAAAACCCCTCCCCCTCAAAAAAGACCATGAACTTCCATAATTGCAGTAGTACGTACTTAAAATTTTTCCTGACAGTTGAGCTGAGTCTATGAAACTGATGTTGGCCTAAGACTCCTGGATGTCTAATAGCCATCCATTTTTCCTGGGCTAAGAGACAGAGAAAATTAGTATATTTTTATTGGCATATTCATTATCCATGGTGCTGGACTATGAAAAACAAATTTCTTGAATATTCCGTGCACCCATGCCTTACCCTTTCATCTCTTTTTTTCCCATTGACTCCAATCTTCATTCCCCCTTCTCCTACCTTCATGTCATACAAGGTTTTATGAATCTACATAATATCTAGGATTCACAAATTAGAAAAGCACGTGATATTTGCTGTACTGTGTCTGGCTTCATTCACTGAATATGGTGATTTTATTTACAAGTAACATTTAGTGACTTTTTAATTAATTAGCATTTGAATATTTTCTAAGAAAACTTCTTGCTTGTGATCTTATCTCTCTTTTTTTTTTCTTTTGGGGGATTTTCATCATCTCTTATTGATTTTTTAAGTTTTTTAAATACATAAATATTAACCTTTACTATATAGTTCCCAATCTCCTTCACTGTGTTTCCTTTCAAGCTTTGTATTGAGTTTTTCTTACAAATAATATTTATTTTGCCAAACCAGTACTATCCAATTTTGCTTATGGCCTCTGCCAATGGTATTATGTTAGATTTAAATAGTGCTGAGCTATGATGCTCCCTGGTTCTTTGAGTACTTTTTAAAAAAAATTGGAACTATAATATAATTACATCATTTCCCCCTTCCCTCTCCTCCCTTCAAACTGTCTCATGTACCACTTCCCTTGTCTTCTTTCAAATTCATGGCCTCACTTTCTTTATTTCTTGTTACATGCACGTGTGTGTGTGTGTACTCCTAAATATATAAATACAACCTGTTCAGTCTGTAAAATGTTACTTATACATATGTTTTCTGGGCTGACTGTTTGTTTTGGATAACCAATTGGTGTGCTCTTCCTTGGGAAAAGGTATTTCTCCTGTTTTCAGCATCCCTTGGTTGTCTGTAGTTCTTTGTCTGGGCTTGAAGCCTCATGAGCTTCCCACGCTTAGCATGCCTATTGGTATCCCTGCTCAGGTCATATTTAGGCAGTCATGTTGTTAAGACTTCATGGATGTAGTTTCTCTAATACTTCTAGGAGAGACAAGCTCACAGCAAATCTCCTGTTCTTCTGACTCTTCTTAGACTACCCATCCCCAGCAATAATCCCTGAGCCTTAGGGGCAGATGAGTTTTGTTTTGAAATTTACATAGTTAATTATAGATCTGGATTTAATTTCACTTTTAGCCATGACTAAAGACAACCCCATCATTGTATCATCATACTCACTGCATCCTCACTAAGCTCTGGGGATGAAGAAGAGAATGAATAAGCCCTTGTGCTCAGAGCAGAGCAAGGGGTACTGTTGCCTGTAATCTAGAGTGGTAACCATAGGCTTGTTTGGGGAGGTGCCTTGGGCCTTGATACAAAGAATTCTGAACTGCCCCACAAATACAATAAATCCCTCAGAGCCAGCCAGTTATCACATTCCTCACATTCTAGGAGTACAAAAGGAAGAGTAGACGGGAGAAGTATAAGTTGGGGTGGCAAAGCGATGAGAGAGTTTACACTCTTACACTTGGCCTTTCTTAGCTTACAATATGCAAGTCATAGGAAGCACTCTCTAGCTAACATTGCCAACTGCCCAGCTAATAATAACCTTCCCAGTTTAGCATCAGAAGTAAACAGATTGCAAACTCCACAAGTGAAGTGCTTTGAGAGGGGGGGGAAAGCAACACATTAACATAATCTGAAAATAATTGCTAGGTGTTGGGCAAATAAGAGTGCTTTGAGATTTGGTAAAGCTGCAAAATATCCCCCCCACACACACACAACACATGACACACAGATGCACATATACAGTTACTCAGCCATTTAACGTACTTCTCCTGTGCTACAAACAAAATGTGAAAAGAGGAACTTTTACTCCAACTTTCATCTGTATTAGCTGAGGCTCAGCCACGGATGAGAAAATGGAAAAATGCAGAGCATCTGGGAGTCCTCTGGCTGCCATTGGGTTAAAGGTGACATAATGGAAACTAGTAGAGAGCAGTTCCCTGCATTGACAAATGCATTCTCTAGTCTCCTTTATGCCTCACAGTATCTCGGTGACTTAGCAAATGGTTTAACCTCCCTGAACTTGTTTGTCTCCAAAGTGCAAGGATTAAGTTAGATAGTCCTAAAAGGCCACCAACACAAACATCCTATGAGTTAATTTTCCAGTGTTAACATTCGTAATTCCTGCACAGCTGCCATTAACAAGTGAAGACTCTGAAAGACTCAGAAGAAGTCAAGCTTACATTTGCATTGCAAAGGCATCAAGAGACTTATGGGATTAATCATGTGTGTGTGCATACACACACACACACACACACACACACACACACACACACACATACACACACACATGATTAAACCCGTAAGTGTGTGTATGTATATGTTTATATGAGAATAATACACACACACACACACACACACACACACACACACACACACACACACACACACACACTTGTTTGTAAGTCGTGGAAGACTGACAGTTCCTAGACCCTCTTCTCAGGAGAGCCGAGGAATAGGTTCGCTAACTTTGCCTGTTGTATCAGCAGCATCATTCAATGAGAATGCTCAACCTCCCCTTCTCCTATTCACAACCTAAGATAATGCACTAAATTGTTTCAGAATGGGAAGGGAATGATTTTTGACTAAAGATAGTCTAGCAGGCCTGTTCCATTTTGAGGGCTTTAAAACTAATAGCTGCTAAGAATAAGATTTAGAGAGGATGTAATTGCAAAATGAGCATCAAAGACCTGGCCCTCTTCTCCTAGAGCCTGGCTATTTCTACACTGTCACAGTAAATTATTGACAAACCCATCTGGCCCTTTTTGAGAGAGCACTCTACTTCTTGCTCTGGGCAGGTGATGCATGTTATTCTGTCAATGGAGAGAGCAACTGATTCTAGTTTCAAAGCATTGATAATTTCTGAAGACCTGCATTTTCCTGTGTGAACTTATCTCCACACCCCAGAAAGGAAGACCAGCAGTGTCAGGGCTGAAAGACTAAATGAAAAGCAAATAAATTGATTGTAAGCATTCCTGGGCTGTGGTCTAATAGATACTGACCCTGGCAAGAAACAGGATCTGTGTTCTCAGTGGTAGATGTAGTCACTCCCCACTTGCACCCTCAATGAGAGTGTGGAACTAGAGCTTCCAAAAGTGTGTGGGCAGGGGAATGTCTGGCCCTATGGAGCCAACAACAGCTTTGAGAGCAGCAGATTTCCCTGGGTAGAAATGAGGTCACAGCTGCACCTCTGCAATCCTTTATTGAGTTCATGCTCACTTATTTCTGTTCAACTGGTATACCTCAGTAGCATTGGTGCTGGAAATGTGTCTACAGACCAACCTGGTCTCTAGCCTACCACTCCAATTTAGGGAGCCCGTGTTGAGGAAAACAAAATCAGCATGGCCTTGCAGTCTTTTTGTTGCTATGACATTGAAAACTCTGTGGTGAGAAAATGAGGCTCAAGGGAACTGGTTCTTTCCTAACTCTGCAAGCCTACTGCCTTGTGAGCACAGTGTTTCTATGGCCTTTCAGGGCCCTTGTACGGGCATCTCTAGCTCCTCAGATTCTAGGTAAATACTGCTGTCCCAGGCTCCCTCTATGAACTAGGATCAAATTCCCTTGTGGTTCACAAGGTTTCTAGGATTGTGATAGGTTTCCTGGTGGCTGTTGTTCACTTATAGAAATTTTTTTCTTCCAGTTTTTACTATATGTGCTCATTTTTCTGCATGATACTATAAAAGTGGATAATATAAGGTAATAATAATAGAAGCAACCATCTGTGGGAATAGATGAATAATAGGGAAACTTTCTATTACTTCTTAAATATATCCTAAAATTTAAACAGATGAAAAATAATATTTATAGAAAAAAGGCAATCATTTCCTAAATACAGGTTTCCTCTCAGCAGAAATAATGGAGAAAGAGACTTTATTATATTGATCCAAATATGTGCTGTGCTGTAGGTCAGGGCCACAGTATCTTTAGCAAAGCTAGAATCTGAAGAGGGAAACAGTAACAGATTTCAGATAATACAGTCTCAAAAGAGTAAGAAGCCACAGTGAGATGTATCTTGAAATATTCCATGTCATCTAGGAATCTGTCAGTCAAAGACATCAGGAAGGTAAGCAGGACAAATTAAAATGTACTGGTGATGTGAAAGAGAATGTTCCTCACAGTCTAGGGCATTTGAACACATGGCCCCCAGTTAGTGGTGCTGTCTAGGGAGATGCAGGTGATGCAGCCTTGCTGATCCAAGTGTATCACTGGGGGCAGGCTTGGAGATTTAAAAGGCTTACTACTCTTAGCTTGCTCTCTCTGTTCATGCTTGCAGCTCAGCTTCCAATTCCTACCACTGTGCAAAGTCCAAATAAATTTTTTTCTTTTACAGGTTACCTTGGTCATGCTGTTTTCTCAAAGCAACAAACAGGTAATTAATACTGTCATTGGTAATGATAAAACAACTAGTAGAACTGATCACAACTTTTTCCACCCTGTTATCGTTGTCCCAGAACCATCCAAATATCATCTTAAGCCCATGCAAACATCATGGGTGAGTCTAAGAGTGAAAATGTAGTATCCTGACCTAGTTCTTGGGTCTTTCCAACCTGAGAGAAGAGAATCAGAATTTATTCAAGGAGCAAGCAGGGAGGGGCAGTCCTTGGTAAGTCCTTTTATTACACAGTTCATATCCTTGATACCATTCAGTCTGTCTGCCTGCCTCCTAAACATAGTTATCAAATGTTTCACACCCACCCCTAATAGTATCACAACTGCCAGCAACAAAACTGTCTTCATCTAACTGCCATTATCTCTGACTTGAATCAAGTAAATAAATTCTTAATTATATGACTGCATTTAGAATCATTCCCCACTGGTCATTTTTCCATGATGCAGCAAGACTGGTCTTTTCAAAACACTAAAGTATTCATGACTCTCTTACCTGAATTCTTCCGTGGCTTGTCATCATCTTTGCCTGAAGACAAACCACCACAAGATGGATAACGTCCTGTAGACTCTGGATTGTGCTCTCCTCCCCTCATGCTCAGCATTTGACAGTGATATTTCAGATCCTCCAATGTACTAGGATCCTTTCTTTGTTCAGTCCTGTGTACATGCTCTCCCTTCATCTGTGAAAGCTCTCCTTCCCTTTTCTACGTTTAGCTGACACCGAGCTATGACAACTTACAGCAACAACCTTAGCTTCATAGTTACTCAAATGTCATTTTCAGAAGAATTATCTCCACATTTGCAGCATCTCAAATGCAGAGGTCCATATTGTTTGTGCTCTTAGACCTGTCCTCTGCACATCAGAGCACCTACTCTTGCTTCTAAAAGTGCAACTCATTTTCTACAATTTGAGTTACGTTCACCTCTCTCACCAAGATATAAACTGCAAGAGAGAAGTGGGGGATTGTGTTTGGTTTTGCTACTGCTCAATAACTTATTTTTTTTTAATTAAAAAGCAAGGTAAGGGGACATTTTCATGGAGCCTCATAGGAACAGACAATAGTTAAACAACAGTTAGCCACCAGGATTTGTGCGCTGCCAATTTGCCGACACATTTCCCTCAAGAAATGAAGAAGGAACTTTCCCAGATGACTTCTTACTCTGTGGTGATATTGTGTTCCCAAAAATATTGTGCATAAACTTATCTGGTATCAAAGGACAGAAAAGCCACTAGATAGACACAGAGACCAGAAAATGGTGGTACACATGCTTTTAATCCTATCACTTGGGAGGCAGAGAGCCATCCGGATCAAAGCCACACTGGAAACAGCCAGGCATGGTGATTCACACCTTTAATCCCAGGAAGTGATGGCAGGAGGCAGAAAAGTATCTAAGGCATGAGGACCAGAAATTAGAGCTGGTTAAGCTTTTAGGTTTTTGAGCAGCAATTCAGCTGAGATCTATTTGGAAGAGGGCTCAGAGGCTTCCAGTCTGAGGAAACAGGATCAGCTGAGGAATTGACAAGGTGAGGTGGCTGTGGCTTGTTCTGCTTCTCTGATCTTCCAGTATTCACCCCAATACCCAACTCTAGGTTTGTTTTTATTAATAAGAACTTTTAAGATTCATGCTACATCTAATGTGGTAGATATATTGTGCACCCCAATAAACTTATCTGGGGGTCAGAAAACAGAACAGCCATAATAATAAACATAGAGGTTAGGCAGTGGTAGCACACACTTTTAATCCTAGCATTCCAGAGGCAGAGATCTGTCTGGATTTCTGAGTTCAAAGCCACATTGGAAACAGCCAGGCATGGTGACTCACGCCTGTAATATCAGGAAGTGATGGCAGAAAGCAGAAAGGTATCTAAGGCGTGAGGACCAGGAATTAGAACTGGTTAAGCTTTTAAGCTTTTAAGCAGCAATTCAGCTGAGATGCATTTGGATGAGGGCTCAGAGGCTTCCAGTCTGAGGAAACAAGATCAGCTGAGGAATTGACAAGATGAGGTGGCTGTGGCTTGTTCTGCTTCTCTGATCTTCCAGTATTCATTTCTAGCAAACGGGTGATGTTCCACACTTCAAAGCACTCCTCAATGCAAGAAAATAGTGAAATAAATTATGTATTTTTCCAATTAGTTCTCCTTATTTTCCTGTCTTACTTGTCTGCCCTCATAAAAGGTAGGCTCCTCAAGAAGGCAGGGCAGGTAGGGTATTTGTTCCCCACACTGTTATGTTCTGAGCTTCTAAAACAGTGTTGAATGCTCAGGAGCATTGGCTAAATGCTATTCCGTTTCCAATGAGTGACAAGAGAATGAAGAGTTGTGGACTTGGTGAACAGGCTCCTACCACAGGAAGACATCATCTAAAGTGAAAAGAGCAGTTCCTTGTGGGGAAAGTCTAAGCCTTGCAAGTGTTATTCTAAAACTGATTATTCTATGATATGTACAGAAAACAATGGATTTTACTGTACTATGTAATATCTCATGTAGACTGACTTCTATAGGTCAAAGTTCCCACTGTTCTCAATTTCTCAGCATGCCCTGACCATCCTGCTGCTACCCACTCAAATTCAACATTCTACAGTGAAGAGCTTCTGAAAACTCCAAAGGAGAAATTTCATCTGAGAATTATCATAGTAATAATTAAAGAAAAACATACAAATTTTGTGCTACAAACTAATCTAAAAGTATTATTAGAGACTCCTCTTTTGTCTTATAAATGAGCTTATTAGACTAACTTACACTATAACAGAGATGGGCAGTCCAATAAGGACTTCTTCACACAGGAGTGCTGAGAAGTCAGCTCAATCTGCAATGCTACAATGCTTCAACAGTCCCAAACTGGTGCTAAAGACCTGGAAGATTCCTGGAGATCCTTTGTCTTCAGTCTACATTGGAATGACAAAGAAATTGAAGACTGATGTCAACAAGGATGGCAATGATGTCAATGAGATAGACTTGCTCACCAAAAAGAAGAAAAGTTAGGCAGTCAACATTGCCCTCTTGCTAAAGACAACGGCTTTGAGAGTTTCACTTTGTTCTGACTTACAAACAAACAGAAGTAACAAATGGAACAGGGCCTACCAGAACCTGACATAGGGTGTTGAAGAGAAGGTATGTTGATGAGTAAAGAATAGGAAATTTCAGTTAGCTATAGGAAGTGACTTTAGCTGGGCAGTGGGGGCACACGCCTTTAATCCCAGCACTTGAGAGTCAGAGCCAGGCAGATCTCTGTGAATTCGAGGCTAGCCTGGGCTACCAAGTGAGTTCCAGGAAAGGTGCAAAGCTATATAGGGAAACCCTGTCTCCAAACACCAAAAAAAGTGACTTTAGTGGTCCATTACACCAAGTGTCATGGACTCTAAATAATCATCAGAGGGTTGAAGATATGGAACGGTAGATAAGAGCACTGACAGCTCTTCCAGAACCCAGATTCACTTCCCAGGACCTACACAAGGCAGCTCACAACCACTTCTCACTCCAGTCCCAGGTATCTAAAGCCTTCTTTTGGCCTCCACAGCCACTGTATGCATGCAGGGGAAACACCCATACACATAAAATAAAAATTAATGAAATCTCAAAAAATAATGGTTAGATGAGCATTTCAAAATTATTGAGTAGATTTTAAATGTTTTTGTTTTCATTATAAAACATGGTATGTATATGAGGTAAATGGTTTTCTACTTAGCTTGATTTATTATACATTGTTAACGTTAGTAAAACTCACATTATACCATGTAAATATACATGACAATTTTTTATTTATGGACTAAAAATAAAGTTTTAAAATTTAAGTTTAATTTTTAAATTGTGATTTATACATGGAGCCACCTATCTGTTTATTTATAAATGGGTGTGTTAAGAGAAATCTGTGAAAAGGCAATTTGAATTAATTTGAACATAAGTATATGCCACCAGACATCGCCCAACATACAAAAGTTACATTATGTGGCAATAAGAATATTTTGAATTGGCTAAAGCTAAATTAGACTGGATAGAAACATTCCATAGAGTTCACCAGCTGTAAACAATAGCCTCCCTCTGGCATTAGCTGACAGCACGGCCTTTATCAAATGTTTGAAAAGTGGAGCGTAAGAAGAACTCATAAGACAGGATAAACTTTTATAATCATTCTAGGGTTAATTTTCTAACATAAAAATCCATTGGGTAGGGATGGGTTACACAGTATTTCAAGTCTTCAGAATATGACACAAAACTGATATTGACAAATTAGAAAATGAACAAATAGATTTTCTAATGTATGTGAATAGTACGAAAGAAAGAGAGAGAGAGAAAGAAGGAAGGAAGAAAGAAAGGAAGGAAGAGAGAAAGAGAAAAAGAAAGAAAGAAAAAGAAAGAGAGAAAAGAAAGAAAGGCTCTCTAGACAGCTTACTCACTCCTCCTATGGATCTTATATATAAATAAAAACTTTCTACTTCTAATCTATCTGAACACTTACTTAGTTTGCCTCTTGTGATAGCTTTAATTGTCAAGTTGATCAAACCTAGAATAATCTAGAAACCTAGAATAATCTATGTAAGGAGCCTTAATGAGACACTACTATCTACATTGGGCTGGCATGTGTGCATGACTACAAGTAATTATCTTAATTAAATTAATTGGTGTAAGAAGACTCAGCTCACTGTAGGTGATACCATTACCTAGGCAGAGGCTAGGCCTAAGAGTTCAGAAACTGAGCTAAGAACAAACAAGTAAGTATGCATTCTCTTTCTACTATTGACTATGGATATGATATGACTAGCGGCTTCAGGCTAGTGCCACTGTGACTTTCCCACAGTAATGGACTTTAACCTGGAATTATGAGATAAAATAAACCCTTTCTCCCTTAAGCTTATTTTTGTCAGAGTACTTTATCACCACAGAAACAAAACTAGAATGGAAATTAGTATCAGGAGTGGGGTTGTTGCTGTATAGGCCTGACCATGTGGTTTTTATGCCTTGGACTGTTCTGTAGTTAAAACTTAAAAACATTTGTTATGCTAATGTAGAAAAACCAATTAATGATAGAAACAGAGCTTAATTGGCTGGTTTATTGAGAGATTTTTGAGATAAAAAATGTTGAGAGAAATGTGGACAGTTGAGACCCAGCATATGAGGCCTGTGAGCAGAAACAAAAATTCTGTCAATAACAGGAATAAGTGCTGTGTGTGGGGTGGGGTGTGTGTGAAATTTAGCTGAGAATCTGTTTCTGATCATGCCGAATAAACATTTATGATTGTGAAAGAGATCAGTACCACTGAAGAGAAAATTCTATGGCTTATTGAGTCATTAGGACAGTGTTTCCTTGGAGAACAAAAGATGACATGCTTGTGGATTAAAGGGAACAGACTGTATCTTGAACAGAATGTAGTACCATTGTGTCATCCACATGGTACAAGATTGGCATGGTCATGGAAAGAAGGTGAGGCCTGACACCATTTGGCAGGATTATGGTCCCTGTGAAAATACCCTGAAAGATCACTGCATGGATCTATACAGGTGAAGTCTTAGTTGTAGTGAGGACCCCAAGACTATGATATGTCTACCAAAGAGAGCTGGGGGTATATAGTGGAGCTGGTCTAAGCCCAAGAGAGAAGCTGTGTGTGATGCAAGTAGCAGAACTGGAGGAGTGCAGCTAACCAAGCCTGGTGGAGCCCTGAAAATGAGCCCTCTATAATGAATACTGAGCTGCAGGATTTGATATTTGCCCTTGTACATTTGGGGGTTTATTTTGATCTGATTATTTCTCTGATACCCTATCCTTCCTTTATTGAGTAAGAATATTACTCTGTGATGTCATATTGTGCAAGAATATAAATAGTTTTAAATCATAGGACCCCACAGTTAAGAGACTGGACTTTTAAAGGAAGCTTTAGACTTTTAATGTTGAACTGTATTTTAGAATATGAGAAAAAAAAGGCTTTGAGGACAAGAAGTGGAAAGCTATAGTTAGTTCAAACACAATATGCTTGTGTGTCAAGCTGACAAGGTGCATAGTGTGATGGTTAGCTTTAGTCATCAACTCGACACAACCTAAAAACTGAGGGGAGAGCCTCAGTGACAGATTGTCTACACTGGGTTGGTCTGTGAGCATGTCTGTGGGGAAATTGTATTAGTTAGGGTGCTCTAAAAGAACAGAACTAATATAGAATGACTCTCTCTCTCTCTCTCTCTCTCTCTCTCTCTCTCTCTCTCTCTCGTGTGTGTGTGTGTGTGTGTGTGTGTGTGTGTGTGTGTGTAAACAGAATTTATTAGAATGGCTTATGGGATGTTGTCCAGCTAGTCCAACAATGGCTGTCTACCAACAGAAAGTCCAATAAACCAGTAGTTGTTCAGTCCATGAGTCTGGATATTTCATCTGATCTTCAATATATGCCAGAATCCTGGAGAAGTAGGTTTTGAAGCCAGTGAAGGAGTTGGCTTGCCAGCAAGAGCAAGAACAAATAGGCAAAAAAGGAGCAAGTTTCCTTCTTCCATGTCCTTTGTATAGACTGCTAGCCAAAGGTGTGGCCCACATTAAAGGTTTATGGTCCCAATTCAAAAGATCTGCATTAAAGATTTATCTTTCCACTTAAAAAAAAAAAGAATAAAAGAGAGTCTTCCCATTTAAATGAGTAAATTTAGAATAATCCCTCACTGGTGCTTGGGTTTTTTTAGTTAATTCCAGATGTAGTCTAGTTGATGATCAAGAATAGCCATCACAGGGATTAAGTTAATTGATGTCATATTCAAAGCCCACTGTTGTCAGCAAGTTCCTAAGTCATGGGGTCCTGAACAGTGTAAGAGAGGAGATATCGTGTTGGTCACAAGGAAGCAGGCATGTGTGCATACACACTATTTTCCTCTCTGTTCATAGATGTTGTTCCTTCCTTGACTTCCCCACAATAATAAATTATAACCTTCAATTGTGAGCTAAAATAAATTCTTTTGCTCTTAAGTTAGTTTCTGTCAGGCTCTTTTATCACAACAACAGAAAAGAAACAAGGATGGTCTGTTCTTTAATCTCCCTGTGTAGGATTCATTAGCTTAAATTGAGTAAATATGTTGGGACAAGACAGAAAACAAAGGATTTTTATTAAAAATTGTGGAGAACTTATTTGTAGATGAATTTCTAAACAGTTTTATTAAATAAAAAAAAAAAACACAGAGCCAGATATAGGGCTGAAAACCTGAGAGATAAGGGAAATAGGGAAAGCCACAGCTCACCTTACCTCACCAACTCCGCAGCTTCCAAAATCAAGCTACTTCCTGTCTACCCATGCCTTTATGGTTTGATGTTCTGCCATCTGATTTGCTCTCTCTGTCCAGCTACACTACTTCCTCTTCCTGTCCAGCTCTGTCACTTCCTGTCTGTCATACAGACCTACAGACCTCCATGTTTAACTAGTGTTGGAATTTAAGGCATGTGTCACCATGCCTGGCTTTGCTCCCAGTGTGGCCTTGAACTCACAGAGATCCAGACAGATCCCTGCCTGCCAAGTGATAGGATTAAAGGCGCGTGCTACTATTGTCTGACTTCTGTGTTTACTAGGCTGGCCTTTTCCTCTGATCCTCAGATGAATTTTATTGGAAGACACAGTATATTGGGGGACATAATACATCACCACACTTATTGATTCCATAGGTGCTACATTAGACTTTTGCAGTGTTCTCCAACCACAGATTCCCTCATAGTGAATTCTTGTTTCCAAAGACTAGCTTGGGCACAAGCCATCAGACTGGCTCCCATGCAACACTAACAGCTGTATAGGTACATATGAGAACTTACTTTGTGTTCACATTTCTGCCTGCTCAATAAGGCTGATTCTTTCCCACCAAAGTCTCAGACACTTGGAAATAGGACTGGGGAAAGAAAATAACAGGAACTTGAAATCCTGCTCAGCTGGAAAGCATGAATTATCAAACCTTCCCAAATAATTCAAATGACAGTCCAAAGGTAAAGAGTGAAATTCAATCATCAGCCTTGTTGGGAGGATTTGACATCTTCTAATGGTAGGATTTTCCCTTGAAAGTACCTCAAATAATTTAATGGGAGAAAAATGCTCTATTTTTTCCTGGTCTTTTGGTCCACATGGCTCTTAGACTATTGATAAACCAGCTATTCCTGTTGAAATTGTCTACATACTTAGAAATCAAAGCATCTCTGTTCTATAGAGCAACAGGGAATGCCCACAGCTATTCATCTTAATGCCTCATTGATCAAACAAATAAGGATCTACAGAGGGCACAAGATGAGAAATACTTATTACAAACTCAAAAGGATAAAAAGAGGTACTCCTCCACTACTTGCTCTAGAAAATATTCTCCTGATGCAATAGTTTAGTTTGGAGATCAAGCCATGCCATTCTCACTCTCTTCTACCAGAACAATTATCCAAGGTACCAGAAGTTCTTTCTAACTGAAGACCCCGTGCCACTTCTCCCTCTCAATGTTGGACTCTATTTGTCTTGAATCTGGGAAGGCCTTGGGTGTATAGTCCCAGCCTCCGTTCACATCAGGCACGTTTTGTCCTGAAGACACTTCTTTCTTGAAGTCATCCATCATCTCTAGCTCTTATAAACTTTCTGCATCCCATTCCACATAGACCCTTGAGCCTTGAGGGGAGGGGTTTGATGAAGATATCACATTTAAGACCGAGTGCTCCAAAGTTTCTCACTCTCTGTACACTGTTGTGGATCTTTGTGTTAATTATCATCTACTACAAAAAGAAGCTCTCTTGTGTGGCTTGAGCAAGGCACTGATAGATGTGTGTAGAAGTATGTCATTGGAAGCCATTTTATTGCTAGATTCATTTATACAATAATAGTATTAGCTTTTCCCCTTTAACAGTATCAGGAATATGTTCTAACTCATGGATTGTGCTTTAAATTTAACCAAAAAAGTGGTTGGTTACATAACATTTCCCAACTGATACACCAATGTATTTTGCAGGTGGGTTGCTGTTGTATGTTTCAGTGTTTGTAGTTAGGTGATATTGATGTTCTTCCCTGGTAGCATGCAGAGTACCTTCCTGTACCATGCATGGAAGCCAGTAGTGGTAGAGCTTCTAGTTAGGTACCAGCTCAATTTCTCCATGTTCTGTAACATTCATGTTTTCTTCAGCAATAAGGCCTTAGTATCAGGTTGTGGAGCACAACCAGTAGCATTGGCAATAGTCTATTATGTTTGATGGTTCCATGGGACCACTTTGGCCAACAAATAAGCAAGATGTAACTGATTCCTGGTACTGGAATTTTCACTTGGTAGCATATCTGGTTGGGGCACTGTTTCCCCTATTATGTGGAGACTTGCTTTAGAGTCCTTTCATGTACTTATAATTTTAGGTCCTTTCTACAGTAGTGAGTTTCCATCTAATTTTTCAAATGCCCTTAAGTGTTAGTTGCCCCTCCCCATAATCCATCCTTTACCCTGCTCTCCTGATCCCATTCCTATTTAATACCCCATCCTAGATTTTTCTTTATCTCTCCATAACACTATATATTATTTCAATTTGGGGGGATATCCTCTCCTCCCCTGTGGTCCCTTAATAGGCACCTAACATCTGTAGCTATATTTGTTTGTAGCACATATATCAAAAGCTCAAAAGCTAATGTCCACATTTAAGAAAAAACATACAATATTTTTATTTTGGGGTCTGGTCTATCTCACTCAAAATTAATTTTTTCTAGCTCCATTTCCTATTTTTTTCATAATAGCTTAATAATAATCCATTGCATAAATGTACCATATTTTCTTTATCCATTTGTGAGCTGATTGGCATAGAGGCTATTTCCAATTTTGGGCTATTATGAATAGAGCAGTAATAAATATGGTTGAGGAACTAGTTGGATGTAGGGTCCTTTGGATGTATGTCTAAGAGCTCTATAGGTGAATTGACTTACAGCTTCCTGAGAAACCACTACATTGATTTCCATAATAGCTGTACCAGTTTGTACCCCCATCAACAATGAATAAGTGTTCCCTTTTCCCTGAATCCTTGCCAGCGTGTGCTGTCATTTATTTTATTGATCTTGGCCATTCTGACTAGGTAGGATGAAATCTCAAAGTAGTTTCTTTTTTTAAATAGAATTTCCAATATATAAAAACGTTAGGACTTTAAAAATCACCAACTCTGGGTACAGAAAGGCTCAGTGGATAAAGTGCTTGCCAGTAAGCCTGATGGCAAGAGTTTGATGCCTGGGATTCAACTGATGGAAAGAGGAGTCTAACCTCCATATGATCACTGTGCATGCTCTCCCACATACAAAGGAAGTGTATTTTTAAATCATCAACCTTGCCAAAAGGAAATAGGAAGGAAGACTTTCTACAGCACCATTTTGTTGTTTTGTTGTTGTTCCAAAAATATATATCAAGTTACCTCATTGATGCCTTTGATTTGTTGGCCTCAAAGTCTCTCAAATCTATCATATCCAGACTAAATGATGCTTTGAACCTCACACTTTGTATCACTATAAATACTGAACACAATGCCCTGGATATCATCTATAAAATTTCTCTCTTGCCTACATATACTATAACATTTCTCAAAAGCCATTTATTCACTGGTCCTTCTAAGCCTTGGCACACATGATCCTCTCTCACATGAAGATTCTGCCATGTCTATCTCTCTTTCACCTAACTCACTCATACTATCATCTCCAATATCATTTATCAACAATCTTAAAGAATTCCCACTCCAAATCAGCCCTTTAGTTTCATATAATAATTGCAAGTGCCTTTCACTATATCTTTTTTTCACACAATCATCTGATTATTTAAATAATTATTGATTTGCACTTCATATTTAGTCTAGATAGCAGAAACTAATTCTGGTTTTCCTAATTATAATTGGCATTAAATACGTACTGGTTGGATGTATGAATAAATAACTAGAAAATCACTGAAAGGTTGTGGTGAGCCTTCCTGTTCTCCACCCCTTTGGCTGTGGCATATACCTAAACTATTGTCATCCACAACATAGTGTCTTAATGAATGTTATACTCTGGTTTTGTGCATTTCTACACATTTAAACATTTCTGTTTAATTTCATTTTTATTTTTATCTTGATGACTTTCATCTTCCATTAGTTCTCATGATGTAAATTTCAATATCATAATAAAACTGTGGTTAAAAAATATGTGTCATTTGAACAAAATAAATCCAATAACAAGTAATAAAAAACACATTCAGATACAGATTTCTTCTGCATATGTCCTGGGACAGCAAACACCACATAAGACGCAACACTGATACCTTGGGACTTAAGAATATGGGCAGTGATTTTTTTTTTTAAATAATCCACTAGAAATTGTGGTTACTGTAGCAGTTTTTTTTTTCATATAAGATTGATCTTCCATAGTTACCAAACAAAAATTCTGAATATTTAAACGACAATAATTTAAAAGTCATAGAGAGTAATCAAACACAGACAAAAAGTGAAATTGATTCAACTCTTGAGAGACTGGAGCTAAACAATGTCATATTCATACACGATGGGCATCTACACCTCTGTGAAAGTGGGCATACTCATAAAGACACTTAACAGTCAAGCAGGAATTTCCCAGGTGCTTGTACATAAGCAGGAAAAAATACTGAAAAAGAGAATATCACAGATTTTTTAAGGAGCCACAAAATCTACTTATGAATGTCTCTCTCTTAAGCAGGTGTCTGTATGAGAAACAGCATGAGCACAGTAGAGTGCAGTAGCTCATGGGAAGTTTGAAAAAAGTTTAGGAAATATTTACCTAATACATACTTTTGGGGAGCAAGACTTAGTTCCCCCAGAGGATAAATCCTTTCCATGTGGAACTCCCAGGCTTTCCACCCAAACTCCAAAAAGACTACATCTCAGAAGTAAATATGGTGACCTAGAACTAAGAAGCTTCCCTAAGACTGAAACAGAATAGACACCTCCAGAGAGTCAAATCAAGAGTATATGTTCAAGATGACTAGCCTACTACAAAAAAATCCATGTATTTTACAGGACAAGACAATATGCTATCTCCATAACTGACACATTGAAAACAAACAGAACTAGGATGCATAGTCATGAGAAGATTCATGGAAATAGACTCTCCATCTGCTGGGATTAGTAGAAAAGTCACTTTCAGTATAATGAATAATGTCATAACAGGTTTAAAAAAATAATGAAAATCAAGGGAAAAGTGGGAAAAATCAGGAAAGAAATGGAAACCTTAAAGACAAAAATAGAAAGCCTAAAACTTAAAATCTAACCCAGAATTTAAAATGGCATTGGATAAAAACATCAATAATCAAAGGAAGAAGAAATGCATTTGGATAAATCAAAGGGAGATCTGCAAAACCCATCCAAGATCAGACAATAGACTGAAGAGTCAATAGAGTCTCAGTAACCTTTGTGAGCTAGGTCAAGAATTCACACAGATTGTTGAGGGTGTGAAATAAAAGAGAAAAATAAATGAGATATTTCAGTTAAAACAGGATGACTTCACCAAGAATATCAATGGATCTCTGACGCATGGGCTTATTAACAGAACTCGAAAACTAAACAAAATAAAAATAGGTCAAACTAGAAAGACAAACTCACAATCATATTTGGATATTTTAAACACCTTCATGTTACTCTGAATAATAATGACAAAGAAGAGACTAGAACACTGATCAGTCACCTTGACTTATCCATAATTTATAGAATACTGTACACAAAAATAAAAAAGATATATGACATATGGGCCGCAAAATAAGCCTCAGATTTTTTTTAATTGAATTCATGATGACTCTTCTCCCCACATGATTCATTATATCAGAAATCAATCACCATGAGACATAAAAAGCCTTCCCCGCCTCCTAAATACTTAGAGATTAAACAGCACATCTCTAAATGTTCTGTAGGTCAAAGAAGAGGAAAGTGCTTTACAAGAAACTTGGAACGTCAAAATCTAAGGGAACATTTATGTTTTTCAGCACTTGTGCTGGAAAAGGAAATAGATCACCCACCAAATTATATTCAAATTAAGTAGAATAAAGGAAAACAGTAGGAATAGAAATAACTTATATGAATACACATAAAGCAAAAAAGAAAAAGATAAACAATTTAATAGGAATCGAGGAAAATAAAAGCAAAGAAATATAAATACTAAAGGGCAGACATGATCTCAGTTGCTACTGTTTCCATAAAAACCAACTTCAAACAACTACACTTTCTCATCATTATATTAGCAGGTATACACAGCTCTGTGAACAATAAGGGGATTTCTGGAAATAATTCCCATGTGTAAAAATCAAATATTAGATACTGAAAATAAACTTCATAAGTTATATTTAAAACAACATGAAAAATTATTAACCATGCCAGGTGGTACAAGCCTGTAATCACAGTGAATGCAGAAAATCAGACTTAAGGCTTTTAAGGCCTGCCTAGGTAGTTCATTATAACTTTGTCTCAAAATAAAAAAATAGAGAGAAGACAATGACATAATGTAGTCATAAGCATTTTCCTAGCATGAATGAGTTCCTGGGTTCAAGCCATAGTAGTGTAGAAAAAGAAGGGAGGGAGGGAAGGAGGGAGGAAAGGAGGAAAGGAGGCAGGCATGGAGGGAGGGAGGCATGGAGGGAGGGAGGGAGGGAGGGAGGAAGGAAGGAAATAAGAAGAAAGGGGAGAGAGATATTTACTATAAGATTCAGCAACAATAACAAACCTTCCAAATCTCTATAATAAAACTTCTGATATACTACTTATAAAAATTCAATATCTAAAATAAGTAAATAAATAACTAAAAATTAAAAATCAAGAGTGGTATACAATTTTCATTGACTCATAATCTCAATCAAGTTTCCATCAGACTTTTTAAAACTAAATAGCTGACAATGATTTTAAAACAAGTAGCAGGACATATACTAAGAAAAAATGAATAACTCACATTATCTTCCTGAGATTAAGTTTGAAATAGTCACAAAGAGAGGAACTGTTTTAGCTACTCTTACAGTTGCCATGATAAAATGCCCTGGCAAAAGCAACTTCATGGAGAACGCATTCATTTTGGCTTACTATTCAAGGGCACAGTCCGTCATGACAGAAAAGTCATGGTAACCAGAGCCAGTTGCAAGTGTGCACATTCACGAAGCAGAAATCAATGACAGTTCATGCTCAGCTGGATCTCGTCTTTGTATTCAGTCCATGACCCAAGTCCAGGGAATGGTACTGCCCATTTTAGAGGTGCATATGCCTACTTCAATTAACTTCATCAAATCAAATAAACCTTCCCCACAGGCCTGGTTAGACACTTGTGCCTGGTAGCAAGTTGACAGTCAATATTAAACATCACAGTAGTATTAATATAATTATAACCAAAACAAAGTATAATATCTGAAATTGGACAGAGTAGATAGAAGCCACAATTGAGCAATTTTTGTCAAAGGAGCTAATGTATATCAGTAAAAAAAAAAAAAAAAAAAAAGGAAAGGAAAGGCTCTTCCAAAATAATGTATAAAAAAACTGAATATAAATAAGTATGGGGGAAATAAACATCAATCTATAATGTATAACACACCTGTGTGAACACAAAAAAAATTAATTTGAGATGTACTGTGGACCTGCACACAACAGCTATGTATGAAAAGCTTCAAGGAGGAAATAATGAAATATATATTAGAAAAGAAGATCAGAGGTGTCTTCATGATTTTAGAGGATGCAGATACTTCTTAGGAAAATTTCTTAGACAGTCTAAACATTTCACATAGAAAAATCACAGACAGGCTATACGACCATGCACTTTATATACGCATATATGCTTACATGTTTTAATCCAGAATATACAAAAATATTACAAACCATTAATATGAAATCTAATTTAAAAACTTACAACACATTTCAAAAAGATAGAACTGAATAGAATGCTTATAGATTGTAATTAATATCACCAACATTTAAGTAAATAAAAATGAAAATCACATTTGTGTGTGTGTGTGTGTGTGTGTGTACACAGATGACATTAGATGTCCTGCTCTAACACTATGCCTACTTTGGTCAATAGACATAGGGTCTCCTACTGCCCTGAAACTAGGCCAGAAAGCCCCAGTAATCCTTATGTCTCTGTTGGGGTACAGAAACACAGACTCAGGCCATACCAAGTTTTACGTGGGTGCCAGAATCCAAATGCATGACTTCCTGCTTGCTCACCAATTGCCCTTCCTGCATGGAGCCAGATCACCCATCCTGAAAACCACATTTCATGCTCAAGAATGGATGAGCTTTAGGTTGAGGATGTAGCTTGGTAGCAGAGTCCTACCCAACAAGTACAAGGCTCTGGGTTCAAACCTCAGCACAGGGAAAAATGGATGAGGTTGAAGAGCCTGACTGAGGAGCTGAGCTTTCACACATTGCCAGAGACTGAAGCCAGAGAATGTGAAGTTGAGCATCCACTTAACAGTTTCCCTCAGAGGTGTTTCTCCAAGCTAAGTGAAAACAGGAGTCCAAAAAATATCTAAAATGTTTCTCAATAGAATTACAAACTGTCTTATAAATAATATCCCAAACCAAAACCTATGCCAATGTGAAACAACAGAAGGGTGAACCAAATTAACTTATATTTATATGGTAAAAATGCTTTTTAAGAGTAAAAGCAAGTATACAAATTCACAGAACAATGTAGGTGGACATTCAAAATAGAAACAAAAGACTATATGATCCCATTTATATAAAATATAAGAACAAGTAAAGTAATCTAAATTAGAATAACAGTCCACAAGAAGAATGCAAGAGGGAACAGGGGCCTTGTGAAAACACCCTATATCTTGATTTGGAGGGGATCACTAATATGTACATTTACCAAGTTTTACTACATTATACATTTAAGGTCTATGCATTATGCTACATGCAAATTTTCCTGTATCTTAAAAATTAAAAATTTATCTTCAAAAAATGCAGTTTAAAAGCACCAGATTTAGCAAAGCTTAATATGTGCCTTTCTTAGAGGGCTTGGAGAATCTTTAAGAAGACAAACAAGCATTGTTACATGTTTATGGAGTCTAGACTCTGTCACTGTCCTCTGTTGCCTGTCTAGGGATTCCTTTCTTCTTCAGGGCGCTAGTGTTCTGCAGAAAAGATGTTTGGAAAGTCTGTTCTAATGGCATTTTCCATCAGAGCAGATAGTTGCCTGGCAACCCTGTAGGGTGGAAAATGCAAAGTGACCACCCTGTCTGATAGGATCTAGTAGGGAAACTAATTCAACTTCTGTGGGCAGAAATCTTAGCCATCAAATTTTTTCAACTTATGCATTTTTTATTCCTTTAACACATGGTAGTAAATAATGTAGGACTGTTTCCTCTTTTACCAGGAACCCTTGGCCTGTGAGCACAGAACACAACAGAGAACTACTGTGTTTTTACTTCCATTCGTGGAAATTCATCAGACTGAGGCTGCTCTCTAGAAGCAGGCATACTTATATTTAGACCATAAAAGGCTTTGGATCCTTTAAGGTTCAATTCAAATGCCACCTTCTTGAATCCTTCATAATGCCTTTCAAAAGCTCTGCAAACTGACATTATGTCCGTCACTCTGAGCATCTCTGTCCCCTTTGCCTTATTTTCTTCATTTGCTTTGCTTACCTTTTCTATTAGACAAAAGAGCCATGTCTTAACAATCTCCCCATCACACAAACATCTCACAGGGAACACCTCACACTTACTGAGATAATGAAGGAGTACTTAGGGAGGTCACTTCAACAGAGAAGCGTCAGTGGAAATCAACATGTTACATTTCAGAGAATTCCTTGTTATATGTCACTTTACAAGGCCAGTTCTCCCTTAGAGCAGCTCAGTCTAAACTGAACGTCTGGTTTGTATTTCTCAGTGCAATCGGCAAGTCATTTTATTCAGAATGATGAACTCTCTGCCATTTCTAAAGGTCAGTGACATCACTTGATAATCTGTGAGTCCCACAATAACGTGTTTTACATGAATTGAGCCAATAAATTAATATTTACATAGAACTCACTTTGTAAACAACTCAGTGAGGTAATGTGAAGAGATGAATACATCTAGTAAATGGTTCAATTTGTCATATCAAACTTGAATGGATATGTCCCAACTGCTGTTAGTTATGTAAAACAGAAATGCCATAAATGTTTGTAAGCTTTTATTTAAGCATACTTTGTGTGGGAAGGTGGTTGCATGCTTATGCTAGACCAGTGAATTTCCATATGCATGATAAGAGTACTTGCGCTCTTAAAACGTGCTTTTCTGCTATCATCAGAATTTAAATGATGGAAGAGACTATTTCTTCCTCCTGATAAATGTAAAAAAGTCAGACCGCAAGAAGTTAGGAAACAGGATACTCACTGCATCAGTTAAATAGAAGGACACATCCAGGTTTTACCAGACCCAAAAATGTTTAAGCTAGTTTTTTTCACTTATAGATCAATTAAGCTGTGAAATGTCTGCATGTCTGCACAGACCTTAGTTATGAATCATTTAGATGTTGAAATAAAGGTGATGCAGAGTTGCAAACTTAAATGAGACAAAATGCCCTCTTAAGCAATTAAGGAGCTTATTTTTATTTGATAGACACATAAGTAAAGTTCTAAGCAGTTAGTAAAATTCAAAAGAGATGGCATGAGGAATTAATCATGGTAATGAGAGCAACATTACAACGGGACCCCCTAGAATGAGAGTTGGGTGTCAGACATGGTGAAGGTAGTGCTGCTCACTGTGTTTCTTTTCTATTGTGAATTCTATTCCCTAGTATTGGTTATATATATATATATATTCAATACACATACACAATTGGCAGGTTGGCATGCTTCCCTTACTGCTTGCAGAAAAGATCCAGGCAAATCTACCCCTGATAACTACATATTGATTGATTGATTGATCAGGAATGGTAACTGTTACAGAAGATGGTAGTCAGAGTAATATGATCAGGAAATCTTCAAAGAGCTGAGAATGATGCAATTTAGCTACACTCATTTATCTAGGGTGGGTGAAGAGACAACTCATTGCCCAACAGTGATGCCATGAACACGTCTGTACTGCAGCCCCTGTGTAACTGCAAATGTCAATACCAGTTAATGTCTGAGATTGCACTGCTCATCACAGAGATTTACTAAAGAAATAAAGTGATGCATTCAAACATAAATTTTGCAATCTTGACTGCTTTGCATGTAGGGAACATTCCTTCCAAAGAAGTGGCAACAACTCTTTAACATAAAGTACAGTATACATCTTGTGCCGTCCAAATGACTTGAAATTAAAACATGTGGGAGTTTTTCTAAAAATCTCCCTTGGCAGCAAACTTGAACAAAATAAGAAAAAAATGGGAACAAAACTTCATTGCTCACTTAGTCTCTAAAATACAAATTTTCAGTAGTCCAGAGATGTTGGGATGCCATGAGACCCATGTTCATTTCCACTGCAAAGATCCTCATGCTTAAATGAAAAGGTGGTTCTTTAGGAACTGAATGTAAGAAAATGGTAGTTACTTAAATAAACACCACATGTGTGTTGGTATCTGTTAGGTAAATGCTAAGCTATTAACATGAAAAATCAAAACTGAACATGCCCTCTCAGTTAGGTTAGGAAGATGAGCAGGACAGTATAACATATCCATATGTCTATATAGATAGAGATATACATAGGGATATAGCATGCGTATACTATATAGTATATATCTTTAGAGGGAATGGGGCTATAAGGCACCTGGGAAAGACCCCCATCCTAGCCTGGAGGATTAGGATCAGGCCAGGTTCTTCATAGAATTCCAGTCTCAGCTGAGGTACAAAGAATGGGAGGAGCTCACCAGACAAAGGCAGGGAGGTGTGCTCCCTCACTAATGAATAGGATGAATACAGGTCTAATGCAGAGTGGTAAAGGAAATAAAAGACATTGATATAAGAAAAGAACTGAATGCAGAAAATGCAAGACTGAGAACAAACAGAGTCATAATTTGTGCTGTGACAGTAATCACCTTTAGCATAATGCACCAAAAACAGGTGTCCTGTCATTTTAAAAAAAAAAAAATCTTCGTGTTCTTTAGGCAGTCAAACAAAGAAATCCATGAACAAAAAATGCAAAAATGTTCTTTCAAAGAAGCCATTTACGTATTCCCTTGACAAGATTATACAATTAATGTTATGAATCCGTGTCTTCTAATGACATAATATAAATCTTTCCCTCAAACACATCACCTCCGTATTAAGTTCACATGCATAAACTGGAAGAGTAGCCATGCCTTCTCTTATCCCACCTTCCTCTGATATTTGAAGAAGTGCTGTATGTTTCACATACACACACAAAAAGACTTAAACCTTTTGATTTCTATAAATATGTCAGATTAACATGTGGAAGATGAGAGCCTGGTCTACCATCCATCAAGTAGTCAGAGGGTGGTCTTATTTTATTAATGGTGGCATCACTTATGGAAGTCACAGCATGATAAAAACAGGTATACTGCTGGAGAAAGGCCAACAGTGTAAGTAGTCATTTATACATCCTTACATTTCAGTGATTCCATCCAATTGTCTCTCTCCCTAAATGAGCACTTCCATGGGGGAAGAGAACAGCCTGTCCTAGGCTAGGTGTGTTGTACGGTGATTGAGATGGAATGAAGCCACATTGTATGAACTGTATTTGCTAAAGACATTTGAGGCTATGCACTAAACAGCTACTAAACTGAGGAACATCATCTATACTATTTCAGAGAGCCTGGAATAAGATGGAAAAGAGCCCAAGGATGGGTGTCATTGGGCTCAGATTTCCATTCAATTCAACTGGTTAGTCATCTCAAAATAGGGCTCTCATTTTCTCAACCCAGTTAGTCATGAAGCTGTCTTCTGGTGTTGACATCCAGATATATTTGCTTCAGTTCTATAGTATGAATGGCCACCCCGAGGGCCAATGTGGAAATATTATCAAATAAGAGCAATAACTGAGCCTGAAAAATGCAGATTAACCTCTCAGCAGAGCTGCTTGTCCTTCTTACGAGAGTCTTAACAAAGTTTTATTATCATCTAATACACTAATAACTAGAAGCTCGAAGATCAGCAAACTATAGGATTAGGATGTAGCTTTCAAGTGAAGACCACTGGATTAGTTACCTTTCCATTGCTGTAACAAAACACCATGACCAAGGAAATTTATAAGAGAAAGCATTTGATTGGAGGTTTGTTTACAGGTTCAGAGACTAAGTCTGTGACTGTCATAGGGCAAGGAGCATGGCAGCAGGCAGTCAGGCATGATGCTGGAGTAGAATGTGAGAGTTTATATGTTGAAGCAACAACCATGAGGCAAAGAAAAAGACCTACCTGGGCATAGCCTGGGCTTTTGAAACCTCAAAGCCCATCCTCAGTGACATATTTCTCCCAATAAGGTCACACCTCCTATTCCTTCCCAAATTGTTCCACTAACTGGGGACCAAGCATTCAAATGAGCCTATGGGGCCTTTCTCATTCAGACCACCACAGCCACTGGCTGCATTTTCAAAGAAGTACAAAAGAAAATAAAATGAGACAATATTAAATCTATAAATCTCCAAATATTTACTAACTGGCTTTTTACAGCCAAGATTCACCAACCCTGAACTAAACCAAATCCAGTATTTTCATTACTTAAAACCTTAGCTAATAAGAAAAAAAAGGCTGAATGTCATACTAATTTCCAAGCAGATATTAAAATATCTTTCATATGTAAAACTCTTTAGGACTCTATGTAAAACTAAGAAAGAACAGAAGCTGTGAAAATAAGATAGAGAAACCACATCAGAAACTCAATAATAGAGGGGAAGCCTGACGATTAATTACTAAGGCAAAAAGAAGCTGAAAAATGGGCTCGCATGAGAAGAAATAGAGATTCTGAGAAAATCTAAGTGGTCCATTTAAAGGTCATAGTTCAAGATGATTAATACTGATTAAGGCAATATAAGAAGATACAGGTTGGGAGTGAAAGGATTTATACACAAAAATGTCCAGATGCTCTATTTATGGCACTTGGAAGCCATTGGTGCTGCAGTTCACTGCTGTCTTTAATACTTAGTAGTAAGCCCCGAGAATCCCCAGACAAATGAGTTAGACTCTGTTCTGAATGGGAGGCTATAATCATAGCTGCTGAGTGGAAACCAGGGGATGTTATTGGATCTCGAGCCCATAGGTTTCCTAAGATCCACAAAACATCGTTTTCTTCTCACATGTCCCTAAGCCCCCCAGATGAGTTGAGACATTTCAAATAGAATTAGTGATATCAGGGGAAAAAAACTACTCTGAAAATAAAAATCTGAGACTCAGGAGAATGTCTTGGGGAAGCACAGTTGACACAACACACATAACAAGAAATAGTATGTTGCTAGCTGTCAAGGAATGGTGATAGTATTGTCCACCATGGGACAAGAGGAATAAGTTATTCTATTTAACATGTGTCTAGGTAGGGGAAAGCAGAAAAAAATCTTTACTTAGCAAACTTCAATGTCAAAATGCATTGCATCTTGTGTCCTTGACATTCTCCTGATTGTGGAATCTACACCTATATTGGCAAATTTCTGCAAACTCCTCTGTAAAATCCATTGCTCTGGTACTCAATATCACAAAATTCTGTAGAAACCCCAGGAGAGGAGACAGGAAAGGGAGAAAAAAACTCCCCTGCATTTCTGTGGGGACCTTTAGGGAATGTTGACTGTGGATCCAGGTACTTATGACAGTTGCCAAGAAACAGAACGTCCAGAGTTGTAAATTATACCTGCCATTTAACAGGGTGAACAATAAAGAGGAAACTGTGTTTCCCTGTCCTGGGGGAGCCAAAATAGCAAAGCTGATTTAGCATCACCAGTGGTGTGGCCAGAGAGTGAATTAGGAAAAGAGCGTGAAACACACCTCAAGCCTAAACCCACCAAGTTGGGTAAGAGTGAAACAGTGAAGATGAGATTAAAATTAACTTTAAATAAACCAATTCATTTCAAAAGAGACCAGAGTTTTAAAGGTCATTGGATGCATCCAGTGTGTATCTAAATCTAAATTTATCCTGTGCACATATGAATGTGCAAATTGATATAAACTTACCTCTAGCTATGGTTTTGGTGACCAATTCCAAGCAGGCTTCAACTAGCTTCAGAGAGTGCCACTTAACAATGCTTCACCTCAGACAGATATATCCATCTTCTACCTCCCAGAATCCCTTAGCATCCTGTGCATGCTCCTGTGATGCAATCCAAAAGCACAGAAGAGTTAGTTCTCCATGAGTCAGTCAGCCTTTGAACAAAGAATAATCATAGCTGCTGCTGTACCTCCTGGTGTTTCTAGCTCATTGGAAACGCCCTCACAATCTCTCACCAGTTGGTGTTAGCAGTGGGAAAATTAGTAACATGGTTTCCCAATGCCCCTCCTCCCCTTCTCTGACTCCCACAGCCATCTCTCTTGCCTAGTCCTTGGGTCTGTATTACTAAACAAACTTTTAGCACAGCGCTTTTACCATGCTCTGCTTGCAAGGGAAACCAAATTAAAACAAGAACTACATATTTCCCTCTAAAGCAATGTTTGTATGGTGGAATCCAAAAGGCTCTGAGTGTACTCTTTCATTCAGTATATGCTCATTCTGTTCTGTTACATCGGGCTAATTCTAGATACTGAAACCACAGCTATGAATAATGTCTTCATCCAAATGAGAAGCGCCCAGTGATAATCAAGTGCAAAGGCAAATAAGATTAGCCTAAAAAATGGCTAAAAATAAGACTATTAAATAAATGACATGATAGTGAGAAGGATGAGGGAAAAGAGAGTGATTCCTCAGACAGTCTGTTGATAGAGGTCCTTCCAAAGGCCCTAGCACCTAAGCTCAGCTATGCACTCCAGGAAAGACTGCTCATATGCTGACTGTATAGAAAAGGGTTTCATGAGAAAGAAGCAGGAAATATGGGGGCTTGAGAAAGAAAGACACATAATGCCTTCTGGAGACTGCCTGTCTGGGGTCTGCTGAGCAACAGGATGGGAACAAGTCATTGGATTTGAGAAGTGGATGCTGATGTTAGTCATCACCAGATTGTTTCCAGAATCACCCTTTTCTCTTGTAGCCTGTAGTCTTACTGGGTCAAGTTCATCCTTGGAGGTTGGGGGACAATTCCTTTTCTCACTACAGAATGCACTCTGCAGGACCCTCCCTGTGAGTCTTCTCAATGTAGGTGGGTTGGCTGCCATCTCAATGTTCTAGAATGATTAAAATGATAAGAAATTCATCAGACCAGGGTTAGAAAAACCACTATCAAATGCACTTGAAGTTTAGAAGGTAATATATATATATATATATATATATATATATATATATATATATATATGAAATCATAATGAAAAATAAATGCACAAAATTTTCATAGCAAAAAGAAAATTTTAAGAAGTCAAAAAACCAATTCCTGTATATTGTTCAATAATATTAAGATTCTTGCCCAATTAGAAGCTCTTTTTTATATTACTTTCTTCTTCCCCACCCAAGTGGTACTAAGATTTAACTTGGAGCCTTGTATATGCTAGGAAAACTACCAAAATGTCGTGTCTTCTGCCCTTCTATCTTAATTGTTTATCTTTACTTTGAGATATGTTTGCCCTAAATTGCCCAGGCTGTCCTCAAACTTACCGTGTCACCCAAGCTAGCCCTGAATTTGCTATCTTCCTGCCTCAGCCTTCCAAAGTGCTGGGAATATACTTGTGAGACAGCATTTTTTTATTCACCTAGAATCTTAACTCCCTTTCCAAAATTTCCAGTAAGAACTATAACAGAAATACCTCCTTTTCCCAACCAAATGTTATAGGAGATCATTTATAGGCACCACCTATAGAATTCTACTCAATACATGGCAAAAGTGATCTCACAGAGATTCTGTCCCCTCCAGCCTCTTCCTCCTCTAGAGCACCTCCTTTTCATGACACTTGGCTCCTTCCCCCCACATTCTGTGCAGTGTTGGCTTCCTGGCTCTTGGTTGGATTAAATGTCAGGTTCCACAGTGGTGAGAGGTATGGGTTATCACCAAGTCCAGGCATCAGATGTTAAGCAAGTAACAATTGTGTTTTGAGTTATCTGTACACAGTCATATACTCTATAGATGTGTACCAGCAGCTCTGGCCTCAGAGAAAAGGAATGGAATTAAAAATGAAACTTTCCTCCCTTAACACCTCAGGGACTGTTGAATGTGTAACAGTATGCTTCAGGTGAGGAAAGTTGCGGTCCCTAATCAAACTTCCTTCCCCTCATCTTGTGAGAGAAACTTCCCACTCCCATTTGAATTGTTAATCCTCTCCTGTTGCTGTTGGCAGAAACATATATCTTATGTCATTTTGATAAAGTTGTGCATTTAATGTTCCTACAGTTAAGTGAGAGGGGAAAAGTCCTAACGTTTTTAAAATGAAGCACTTCCAGCAGCAAGAGAGAATGCGGTGTCGAATGACTAATTTCGAGGCAGTGGGTTACCATCAAGAACATACATCATTCTCCAGCCTGCAGAAAATAACAGGCATTTTTCATTTTTCTCTTCAGCCCATGCTAGGTTTTCACCAATACTCTGGGAAGAAGCATGTCTAGCTTTGTTTTTCAGCTCATAAGACACACATCATGGTTGCTGTTTGCCTGGCCTTTCACTCCAGTGGTTGGAAGATTTCATCCTTCCTACTCCACCATGACTCATTAGCTGGGACAGAGTTGAAAAATCTCCCATTGGATGGATCAGAGAAAACATCAGGATCAAGAGTAGCCTAATATGTCCGTGTTAAAGGCCCATGCCATTTTCTCCAATGATAAAAAGGCAACAGCAGAGAAGACCCACAGTGACCTCATCACTGCCTGGAGTATTCTAATCACACAGCTCCAGCCTTCCACATGAGCAACGGAAAGAGTTATAAAATACCCAGGAACACCTCCTTACTTACTGTTACTGGACACACACACACACACACACACACACACACACACACACACACACACACACACACACATACACACACACACACACACACACACACACCCATGCCTGTCCATGCCTGAAGAAATGGAGCCAGGAACTAGACACAACTGCAATCTTGGGGACATAAACACACATATTTTTATTAAGACTGGAACGGTCCAGAATCCATTTCTTTCTTTCTGACTCTCAGCCCCTTAACCTTTGAAGAAGATAGATGGAAAGGATAGAACTCATGTTAAGTGTGCTCACCACAGTAAAATGAAGTCAATGAAATTTTAAAGAGGAAAGAAAGTAGAGTGGGTGGAATTCCCTTGAAGTGAACCTAGGATACCTCTGCCATACCACCACAGAATCATCTATGAACTAACTGTGTCTGAAGCCACAGTTTCAACTGTTGAGCTCTTGCTGTGTTCCAAGACTCTGCTGTAGATTTTTAAATGCATTAAATCCTTTATCACACCCCCATGGTGCTGGTTTCACATTTCAGTATCCATGACTCAGCTCTTTGTCCCCAAACCATCATTCCACTGGGATGTCAGTTTGTCTGAGGAGTCTGCTGGCCCAGTAGCCTCTCAGTCCATCCACTCTTGTAGGTGAGACATGTTGCTCAAATAAGGGACTAGACATGCAAGTTGTTGCACACATTTATCTAAAGCAGATTTTCACTATTTAGTAGGTTTTTCATTTTTTCTGATGTCTCTTGAGCACTCAATATGTCAACAGCACCCTGCTAAACTTAGTAATGTAAGACAATACTGATACCCTAAGAGACAGAAGAAGACAGACACAGACATAACCCTACCTCTAGCCACCTTGAATATCATTAGCTTGGATGATACTTAGTGGTCATATGGTCCTGTTAAAGAAAATAATTTTCTCACATACCCCATCCATTCTTCTTTCCTTCCAAGATATTGACATAACCATTGTTGATAATTCATGAGATTTGTTTAGCCATCTGCTTCTTTCATTTCAGAACAAATACTTTGTCTGTCCTATCCATTGCCTTTTACCTATACTCCCTGTGAAGGACAAGATAGTTTACAAGTTATTTTTATGGGCTTAACCTTATCAATGAATGAGAAATTCACTGAGGTGAATGAGACAGTTGTGATCAACCATGCTGTAATAAGAATCAGAGTCTGTGAGGTGAGTGGCTTCCTGAAAGACACAGGTTTTCTCCTACGTGCCCTGCGCAAAACCTAATTTCCTATGAGTAAGAAAAAGATCAACAGGGCCTGCAAGCTCTCTGGTCTCCTGAGTGCATCCATCAACACTTGGCACATTGTGTCATGAGTGGCAACACCAAAGCATTCGTACTAAAAAGTAGCAGAGTCCTTCTGAAAATACTGAGAGTTGGTTACAAAGATACATGCACCTTTGGATTTAGAGTACAAAACAGAATTTATGCCAGGAGATGCTTCTGACTTGCTTTGAATTGGATCTGGAAAATTAATACAGGAAAACCAGAATGTTCGGTTTATCCAAACATATACTATAGATCATATTTCTTAGTTCTGAATCTCTATTCCAGTTCTCACAGGTTGTATGACCTTGGCAAAATCACCTCACTTCCCTGAGCCTTGATTTCCTTGCCATTCCTTTTTTTTTTTTTTTGACAATTTCTTACATGTATACCCTTGATATGATCATGTCCAACATCCCCCCATTATCCTCTCTTATGTCCTTCTCACTCCCCTTGGCCCCTTTCCTCTTCCAAGCTATTTCTACGACTTCCGTGTCTTTATTCATGCAAGTCTTTTGAAGGTATCCAGGGTTGCAATATGTTCATGATTGCAAGGCCATATCATATTGGGAAGACAGTGTTTCACAGAGCTCCTCCACATTCTGTTACTCTTACATGTTTTCTGCTCCATCTTTCAAAATGAAGCCTTGAAGGGTATGATACGGATGTCTCATTTGGGGCTAAACACTCAGAAGTCATTCATTCTCATTACCTTCGCCAATCA
Source organism: Onychomys torridus (assembly GCF_903995425.1). Taxonomy (NCBI): domain Eukaryota; kingdom Metazoa; phylum Chordata; class Mammalia; order Rodentia; family Cricetidae; genus Onychomys; species Onychomys torridus. Next base: position 30,742,021 of record NC_050455.1, read on the forward strand.
TAAGTCTCTGGATTTATTGTCTCCCACTGAAAAGAGAAGCTTCTCTTGTCAAGGATGGGAGCAGTGATATCCTCATGTGCACAGTGGACACAATAGCAGTCGCTGCCTGGTGAGTCTGCTGTGAGGTTCCATGTGACCCTGCATTTGCAATACTTACTGTGGTGTCTACCATCTGTGGATGGTTGCTGAAAGGCAGATGACCAATGGGGAAGTTGTATGGAGGGGGGCCAAACTCCAGATTTTTTTTTCAGGCCCCCTAGAGGTCAGTCTTTTCTAGGACACAGGAATAAACAACAAAGGATCCGGAGTGTGACCAGAGTGCTGAAACCCATTGCTACTTGTCACTTGGTGACATCAGTAGGAAGAGACCTTTTGAAACTCTGCTTTGTTCCTAGAGAGCTAGCCATCCAAGAAGACAATGTCCATCTCTTAGTTCCTCTCTAGTCAGTCGCTTGTACAGTGAGAAGAAGGTGCGAACAGAGGCAGTCATTCTGGAGCTCATTCTCGCCCCTCTGGCCAAGTGGTCAGCCATGTTGCTGAGACTTGTGGAAATGTATGAGGTCTGCACCACTCTCTCTGTCATCCTTGCCATTGCTCTGTGGGTGTGTGTACTTGGACATGTCTTTTTGTGTGGTTCTTCGGCATCAGCTTAGCTGCTGATAATCTTCCCAGGGATTTTTTTAAAAAGTCTTCTCTCCTACAAAGAAACAAGAGCAAAATCAAATCTACCTGATAAATTGGGGGAAATGATTAAGGGAAACTATAGATCCTGGAGATGTGTGCCTTATTAATCAGTTCCAACTCCGGGTGCACTGTCTGAGTTCTGTGGTAGGGTTCCACAGTGTGAAGTTGAGGATAGAGCTCCCTTGACTAAGCATTCTGTTAAGTACAATGCAGGAAGACTGGTTATTTTTCTTGTAGATTAGATCCACATGGATCTGGCACACTTTTGCCTCCGTCTATCTCAATCTGGAAAAGTCTAAGCTATGGATATGCAGACTGTGAGCTGGATGAGCATTGTGCCAGGAATTAGTATCTCAGATGAAGACTATATGTAGAAGCCCAGACTTGGATATCCAACAACATCTTTGACATGTCCTTTGAGATGGGGAACTTAAACTTGACCTTCTAGTCCTCCTGTCAAACTTTCTCAGCTACTTCTTAAAACACTGAGTCACTGGTTTCCACTGGTATCAACCTTGTACTCTCGCAGCAGTTTCTGTACTGGGCAGAGGCAGGGGGATAACTAAGAGCAAACAAACCATGAACCACATGTACATACTAACTGAGTAATAACATTTATATGTGTGTGCTGATTCCCATTAACAATATGCCAACAAAATATACCTTTATAATACAGAATAGAAAAGTTCCCCTCACCTCACCTATCCCCTATCAAAAGCATTCAGCTGGTCCATTCAGGGTATGATGCACTGTAATAAAAGGCCTTGAAGAAGTCCAGGGATAAAGAGACTCTCCATTGCTCACCCTGGGATGAAGGGGTAGAGCCAGAATTGAGGCCACTTTCTTAAACCCTGGACCTACATGTGCTTTTTTCCACTACAAAACCCTCCTCTTACAAAGCAGACCTTCTGTGGGGACTGCAAATGAGAAAAGACCCCTCAAAGGTCCTAACATTATGAGAAATCTGGAGAATCAAACTTTTAAGGTATTCACAGAGTGTCTGTCCTCAAGATTATAAGAGAAGGCTTTCATATTGAGAGTGTGTTGAATGGGGATACATGTTTGAAGGCTGTTGTCCCCACCAGAATTCTGAGTGTGAGGTAGGGGGACTTTCTTAAGGCTGGGCTTGTCTCTCCAGAACTGATCCTACAGAAGAGCAGATTGGAGGAATGTCTTGTTCATAGAAGGGTGCTCACTTAATCCCACTCCACCCCCACAAAGACATAGAAACACCTAATCCAGATTTAGAGTCAACATCACAAAACATGATATCAAGGTTACTCTGCACAAGATGCACATGCCCTTCCTCACTCACCCTCTCACCAATCATATGACAGAGACGTTCTAATCCTGGATTGACACACAGAGAAACTGGAAGCTAGCAAGGTTAGATCCATCACCAGCGCCATTCAGATGATGTGTGGAAGACCCAAGGTTCAAACTCAGACCTATCAGGTGTACATGAAACATAACTTTCTCACCCTAAAGAAAGCCCCCCATGAGGCTGCATCTTCAGAGCAGGAAAGCCACATCGATCGAGATCCTTTTTATTAGGACAGTGCATCTTTTCTGGGAACAAAATTGGTCTTTTAAACTGCCACAGCACCTAACACTGAGAAAAATGTGTGTACCAACCTGTCTCATTTGTAGATGGCAGCCACCCTGATTTGAGGGGGATTAAATATTGGCAATGGCACCTGTGACTTCTGGGATCCCTGAAGGCTGGCAGGATAAATTAAACGTAGCATTCTCTGCACCATCCTTTATTTCTACAGAGCAGGGGATTCATTCCTTCTAAGTAATAGAGCAAACACAGAACATAGAAATGCATGATGGATTGGAAGCTTTAGCCTATGCAAGAAAGATGGCTTCTTTTCCTCTCAGCACACCCCTGTATGCCTCCATTAGTTTCTGCTCTGGCTGCAGCACTGACCTTCAGAACTTCAGCATAAGGAATAGTCTCTGGGGTCAAACAGACAGAGATTCCATGTCAGCTTTGCTCTTTCTCTTACACACACACACACACACACACACACACACACACACACCACTGTATGACACTGAGTACAGAAATTCATCCACTCGTTCTATGATGGTTAGTGTGTCTGCAGCACTGTTGCCAGACAAAAATGGACATTAAGTGCAGACGATTTGTCCCTGACCTCAAGGAATGCACAAAGCAGTGGCCAGGCCTGACAACAGGAACCTAGCAATGGTAGCCAGCGTGTGGGGTGCAGGAGGAAAGATGTGTACAAGACCATGTATGTATAAGTCTGAAGCTCTGTCTTCATCTCTGTAAAATGGGAAGGATAATAAAAGCAGATTGTAAGAGATCGAGGGTAAGCCTTAACTATGGAACCAGAAGGAATGCATCTATAAGCTGGCAAAGTCACACCAAATGTGGTCTTGATTCCCATGCCCAGTTCAAGTGAGAAACTGAATGAATGTGGAACAAAGTGGAAATGCAGGATGGGAGGCAAAGAGGTCATCTTCAGGGTGGTGCCCTCCCCTGCACCATGGCTGGCAGCATCTCCAGGGTGTCTTTGAATCAGCTGGGTGGATGCAGAGTGAGGCAGACATGCTCACAGGATTCAGGCAGGAGAATCCATGGTCTCTGTTTATGAGGATACATCTTCACTCACAGCTTTGCTCAACAGTGGCTCCATGTAAGGTTTTATTTGAAAGCCAGAGTCAAACATTCAGAAACTAAAAGCTGGTTTCTGGTAAAGAGGTGTATATCCATATTCTACTTGAAAAAGTTCCCGTAAGAGAGTACCTTTGCTATTGTCAAAAATAGAATTAAGAAGATAATCCTATGCCAAGAAGAAAATCTCTCCACAATGGTAGCAGAGAAAGTCCATTGTTATTACTATGGTGTCGTTCAAACAGAATGTGTTTTATATGCCAGCAGCCTGCAACAAGATGGAAGACAGGAAGAAATCCCATTCTTTTTCATAGCCAAGCAGAGGAGTGGGGGGGGGGGCACCTCATAGTATGATCTGTCACACACAGTTTTCATAAATTCACTGGTAATTTCAGGGGAACAACCTACAGTAGTTTCGCATTGTGGCACACGGCCCCTGACAAAGTTATGGTAAACACTGAAGTTGGACTCCAAACACTCCCACAGAAACTGGTTGGCTCCCTGATGTTTACATAAATGGTTATGCATGGATGTTTAACGTCAAAGCATGCCCACCCCACACCGCACTGGAAGATATTACTTGGTTATAAAACGAGCAAGAGGCTTTTAAAAAGATTTACATCTCAGAGGGCAGAGAAAGAATTCACAATTACACAATTTTAAGTTTGTTTTGTCTTATTTTACTTTTAGTCAGCAAGCAAACATTGTATGTGTATTTTTATTACATAAAACATGATGTTTTGAAATATGTATACCTTATGGGATGACTAAAATGAGTGAATTAACATATGTGTTACCTCTTATATTTATTTTTGTCATAAAAACACTTAAAATCAACTCATCTTAGCAATTTCAAGAGTATACAGTACATTAAAGATGGTCATCATCTTGTATGGTAGATCCCTCAAACCCACTTTTATCTGGCTGAGGTTTTATAATTTCCTTTGACCATCATTACACTATCCTACCCCACCCCAGTACCCTAGCAGTTAGCTGTCCACTAACTGCTTCTCTGGGGTCAGTGTTTAAAGATTTCTCATATGAAGGAAATCTTGTGATCTTCATTTTTCTGAGTCTGTCCTATTTCATTCAAGATAGTGTCCTCCGGTGGTCTCCCAAACATGATCTCACAAAGGACAGAATTTCATTAGTCAAAGCTAAGCAGTATCCCATTGTGCGTTCTGTCTAGCCACTCATCTGTTGATGGACACTTGGGCTGATAACAGAGCGTGCACATTGTGAACAATACTATAAGTTTTTAAAAGTAAATCAATGCTCTAAGGAAGGGGAAAGGAAAACTCTGATGTTTAATTTTTATTTGCCTTCAAAATACCTGACCCATTTTAAAAGAGGGGAATCCTCATGACACATCAACAATGCTTCTCATAATACTGTTCTTGCAGCTGGACAAACCAGTGGGAGAGAACTATGCTAAAAGAAAGGACTTCTTGAGAAAAAGGGAAAGACATTTTCCCAACTAGAGATTTTCAACCACATGATATTGAATTACATATAGGAATATGTTCAGTTTACTAACACATGTTTCCTACAGAAGTTTAGTTTGCACGCAATGGGCTCTTCATGAGGCAGCCTAGGACAAAGTCTTCCCATGACTATCATGTCCAGAAGTAGACCCTTGGCTCCTGAAATCTGTCCCATTGCCCAGCATCTCTCTAAAAGGACCCACTGGACTCTGCAGAAAGCCTCCCTTTATTAGTGTTTTCTGCTCTGTGATAGATGAAACCATGTCTGTCTTTTCTTTTTTTAATTAATACATGCGTTAATTACTTTTCTGGTTCCCCTGACAAAATAGCTAACAAAAGCAGCTTAAGAGAGAAGTTTACCGTGGTTCCGTTTAGGGAGTATAATCCATCATGACTGAGGAGATTTAGACATAAACCAGAGGCAGATAGGTAACCTTTCTAGAGCAGTCTCTATTTACCCACTGGTCTAGCTAGATCACAGATCTTGAAGGGTCCACAACCTCCCCAAACAGCACTGCTATCCATCCATGACCACACACACACACACACACACACACACACACACACACACACACACATGTTGGGGTTCTGATAAGGGGATTCCTAAATACATAAATACATAAACATAGCCTGCTTAGTCTACACACTGCTACCAGTGTGTATTTGTTTTCAGGACTGTCCACTTGGTATTGGATATGGAGTTGGTGTGCTCTCTGTAGGGCAAGACTGTTTCTCTGCTCCCAGCATTCCTTAGTTGCCGGTAGTTCTTTGTGAGGGTTGAGGCCTCCTGAGCTTTCCCCCATCCATGTGAACATGTCTATTGGTGTTGGCCTTTTTAAGCTCATGTTTTGGACATTTGATGATACTTTATGGATGTAGTTTCTGACACTCCCAGGAGACACCATTTCACATAAACTCCATGGTCCTTTCTGGCTCTTACAATCCTCTGTCCCCTCTCCTGCAATAGCCCCTACTCCTTAGGTACAGGAGTTATATTGGAGATGTATCAGTTGGAACTCAGCTCCTGCAACTCGGCATGTTAATTGGTTGTGATTTTCATCTGTTGTGAAGAGAGGTTTTCTGCATGAGGGATGAGGATTACACTTATCTGGTTTCTGCAGTAACTGCAAAACTGTCTTTTTATAGTATTTTTCCAGTATTTAGAAGAGTAGCTGACACAGGTGACTGTCAATGGGAGTTTGTTGAATTAATAAAGGAAAGAATGTAGACACCATTCATGGCAAAGTCATAACAAATTCCTCCTGTTTTGTCTCAGACTTTGGCAGCATGAGTTCAGCCAACAGCTCAGCCATGCAGCTGTTGCCCAGCCTCTTCCTCAAGTCCACAGGCAGAAACATAGAGAGCGCTTTACACTGGACACAGCTCAGGTCCTACCCATTCCTCCATCCTTCTTTCTGGAAGGGAGAAGCTAAACCAGATGATTGTTTTTCCCCAAACATCCCACTGGGAAGAGAGGGGGGTCTCTGTCAGATACCAACAAGTTGGCAGAAGAGCAAAGAGGAATAAAATCCATCTTCAGAGCCGTCCTGTGGTTTGCCTGCAGGTTTGTTGCTACATTCCCTGTGTTTCCCAGGGATGTCGGGTCTGAACATCAGTGCTCTCCAAAATGGAAACATGCCATCCCTCAAGATCAATATGGAATAACAGACTGTATTTTTCAGACATTAAATTTTCATTTTGGTGAGACACTGACAGGGGGAACAGAAAGAGTTAGAATTCTGGAAGCAAAACTGACGTTCGGCCACATCTTAAATGGCAAATGCTCACATGAATTGAATGTCTAATAGCTTCAGAAGCTGAATATAACTTCTGGAGGGAATCCCCCAGGAAAGCCCCTCCAGGAGAAAGGAGCTGTGCTACTCCCTTGTTTCTCAAGTATAATATAGTGAGGGCATGCCAATCAATGTCGATGAGCACCATTTATGGTATGTTCTCCATGTGTCACCCATGTTGCATCTTCCATTAAGTAATTCTGACCCAATACTATTTGGGCTCCACTGTCATTGAAATTGACATCTTCCAGATAATGAAACAGAGGCCCACATGAGATCATATAGCTTGTCTAATGACAAAGTCTGTTGACTCCAGAGCTCCATGTTCACTGCACAGCCTCAAATAGAAAGCATCATAGACAGAGGATACTGGAAGGAAAGAAGATAAATGTGCCACTTCCTTTCTACCCCGGAGTCCAGGACTCTGGCTGGGAGAGTTGCATGAGATCTCATACTTGAGGTTTTCCAAAGACAAGAAGTTGATTCAGTAGCTTCTCCCACCCCCAAGCAAAACCACTGTGTAACTGAATTTGCTGGCCTATACATCACAATTGGACTAGGTACGGAACAGATCTGACCTACTTTAAAATCAATTTTGATGTACCCCATGGACTCTTTCAAGCTACTTTATAAACACCATTCTGTTTTTGTTAAGTAAATCTAATTGCTCCTGGGGTGTTAACAGATGACATTGTCTCCCAGGATGAGTTTGCCAAGACTTGAGCTGCTGTGCAATATTGTCTGGCAGAAAATCACCAAGACTGTTTAAAAAAAAAAAAAAAACAGTTCCCAGGGGTGTAGAACAAAAAGCATTCAGCAGGTCTACCTGTGAATTTTAACCCTCTAGAGTAAGGCGCTGTCAAAAGGCCTCCATGGCATTATTCTTTAATTACTTGGCTGTTAGGTACATCCCCCACCAGCCCTGTTATCCATCTATTGTAAAATGTGTTTTTGAGATTAGGATTTAAGAAAAAATTTCAAATATGTTGTCCATATAATCTACCCCCTTGGTCTTAGGGATTAGGTCATATAGAGTCAGGTGTAATGGTTCAGCACAATCCCATTAAGATAAACATATTAAATATTGTGTTCAGTCTGTAGGAACTACTTTGCAGCTGCCATGAATCATCTCCTGGGTGTGAGTGTGAAGATTTTCTAATGACCATAATCAGCTGGCTTTTCTACCCTCAGAGAGCTTGCAGTCTAGTGGTGGGAGAATAAAAATGTCATAGAGAAGCCTACTACTCTATAAGCTAGTCTACATATGTATTAACATAGTGTGTTAATTTACATATATAAAAGAGTTTGAATGGAGTTACCCTATATGAGTAGATTATGTCAATTCTAGAAACCAATGTGATCAAATGAAATTCCCAGTGCCAGATGTGGGATATTTAGCTATGATTTGTCCTTCAGGAAGTCTTTAGAATGACCCCAAACAACATAGGCTATTGTCATTTTTCTTCATTGCCCACCAGACCTAGATGGGAAGAGCATGTTGCTGAAGACACCACACACCTTTGTTGCAAGACATGAAGAAATAGAGCTGTGACTGAATTGGAAAATTCCTTCCTATTGCCTAACTCTTATAGTGTCTGAAGTTGCTATGCATGTAGCTGAGGAAGAAAAGTCATCAGTGATCATACCGGAAGGGTAAATTTGAATTCTATAATACAGACTGGCCTGGCAAAGGGTGTCCACTTTTACAGTAGTGTTGTGACTGTTATGGGAGTAACCAGTGACTCTGACTGAATTTGAGACCTTCTCTAGAGGAGGAATTTTATGCCTGGTGCTGTAAACCTGATGTAAAACCCATGGTGGAGGGAAACTTACTACTGTTGTTACTACTGTTGTTATCACTAAATTAACCTGGTGTCAAACTACCTTCTAAATATTTATTTTTACACCCACAGACAAGCTCTCTTTTCAGAGGAGAGATTGGAGAAGCTACTTTTACAGTGAACAATGGCTAATGCAAAGATAATTGGCTGCTCAAGGTGTGGAGAATATTATGTGACTGTTTAGAGCTCAGCCTTAAACAGGACATTTATGTCACCTCCTCTAAAGCTTAAATAACATTACAAAAGATAAGCCCAAGAGAATATGAACAAGATGGTGGAGGAAATGTCTGTAGAACACGACCTACTTGATGTGACCTTGCTGCTGCAATCTTGAACCCACAGTGGCTGTGTTTGCCTGCATTGGGCTTGCACAAGAATGGGCCTGTCCACATTCAGTTATGGATGGTAGATGGATGGTCTCATGGGGAACCTGTCTCTGTTATGGATGCTGGGGTTAGGGAACTCATTATCTTCATTGGTGTAGATATTGGTGAGTCCCCCCAAACTCCAGAGCATAACTCCTACCTCTTGATTAAACTGATTAAACTCAGCAGGTCCCTAAATGAAAACAAAACAAAATTACATGAAGGCAGGAGGAAGATTTGTGAGGAGTAGGGTTGACAGGGGTGGGAAGGCAATAAGAGAGGATGGAAGAGGGAGTGTAACCTGATTGTATTACATACATGTACTAAATCTTCAAGAAATAAACTTAATTTGTAAGAAAGAAAAAAAAGCTTCACACCAACCTAGAATGTATATTCTAGTGAGAAGATTCAGACAAAACAAACAGGTAAAGTAGACTTTCATACAAGTGACAATGAGTTACTCTAGAACTCAAGCCTACAGAAACCGTGTATGTTTCCACAACATACAGGAAGAGGAAAGACCACATAGAGAAAAGCCCAAGGACAGACCTAGCATGCAGCCAGCCCCAGGCATATGAGAGAGGCCATCTTAACCCCTCTAACTCCAGCCATCCCAGCCTCTGGCCACTGGGCCCAAAGAGGAGACACCTAGCTGGCCCATATTCTCAGAAGTAGCAAGATGGTAGCTGTCCTTAGCCACAAAGATTGGGGGTAGTCCCACATACTGACTTAGCTGATTCAACCTTTGCTTGCCAGCTCCACATTTCCAAGTCTATTCATTGCCTTTCAGTTCACTCGTGACTGGGAAAAAAGCTACTGGGTTGAACAGTAAGCAAAAAATAGCTTGAAAGCTGGATGAAGAAACAGAAAGTTGAGTATTTTCAAAGCACTTCCACGTTGAACACACCCAGGCTTCCCAAGGAAGCAGAGTGACTTCACCATGACGAGGTGGCTGGCACTGCTTACTCTTGTAATCCTAGAAAATGTCCTCTCCAGCAAAGAGAACAGTGAAATCATGCACAGCCTCCTAGGAGGCCAAGAGGAGCACACATCCTATCCTAGAGACTACACCACCCGCGATGCACAGATTCGGTTGAGCAATGAAGAAGAATCACACAAACACAGATTAAAGAAGATTACACAAAGCAGATATGCAGTTTCAAATGTATCAGTCACAGAAATAGAGGAAAGTCGGACTTGAGGAAGCTGAGAGATAGAACAAGATGGAAGCCTGGGTCTACAGTGGGTCCTTGTACAAAAAAATATCTGTCTGGTGTACAGAGATAATGGCACACACATATGAAACAGGTACTCATGGATGTTCACAGTTTCCAGCAAGAAAAGGTATAGGAATGCAACCTAAATACACCAATATGGCAGAGTCAAGTAAGTTATGAGAAGTTGGCAATATAAAATAGAAGTCAATGCATATGCAGTGACTGGGAAATCATTTTCAGATTAAAATGAAACCATAGTTCTGCTTCAATAAGTGAGCATACAGCATATAATAGTAACAAGTCTACTTTTGATGAGAAAAGGAATTTTACTTCTTCATGTACAAGATTTTAAGACAGATCATTGGAAATTTTAACCTATTTTCATTTTTCAAATGACGTGTTTTTCATGTGAGACTGACAATTTGACCTGTATCTTGTCCATTGTAGTTTAGGCTGTCAATCATTCTTTCTAACCAAAACTCTATGAAATTTTTAATTTTCAGGGCCTTCTCATTCAAGACTTCTGAGTTAAGCAGGAAAAAAAAAAAAAACAGAAATGAAAACCCGACTTAGGAAATAAGCTGCAATTGTCTTAGAAAAGCCAGAATGAAGGACTAAAGCATCTCCAAGTGGCTTATGTTTGAGTAAATAATCAATGTTCCTAATTTTGAGAAATCCAAAGCTGCTGGTGGACTAATTACCACAAGCATAGATCTATTGCATGCCCATGAGCATCTCTGTAGGCATAAACTAGAGAAACAGGGAAGGGGGGTTAGGGCGCTTTTCTAGAAGCCATTTCCCCCACTCCTTCCACAGACAATAATTTGTGTGTGATGAGTATAGCTAAATGAACAGGCGGCTGCAGAAGACCTTATGTTTTCAAGCCCTAAGCATGAAAATCCATTTAAGCAACTATCTCTGCCTGTCGAGATAAACAGCTTCTAAGTACCCTATATAAATCTCCAACCCATGGAAGAAAACAATGCCTAACTTTTTTTTTCCTCTTTATTTGGCCCCAATTAAAGTTCAAAGTAGGGGATTTATAATTCTCATCTAAGCAGCATTTGCAATTTGTAACCAGACATAAATAACCAGCTCTCATGCCATGAAAGGACAAGAAGGTCAACTCCATATATTTATACAGACAGGATGATGATACCAATATCCAAAGCTCCATCAAGACAATTTCTTAGAAGGGGTCCACAACAGATTGAGTATTTTGCCTCCCCAGCATCCTTCACCAGTGCCTGATGCCACCTACATTTCCTCACAGAGAATTACTTCTCTCTTGTACAGTTTTTATGGGGGGGGGGGGGGGGGGGATCCAACTTGCCATTTCCAATGACAGAAGAAACAGGTCAAATTCCCAATTGCTGCTTCTGTATAGCCAAGAGGTGAACACACGGCCTTAGTTCTGCTGTCTGAGCAGGAAAGGTGTTCCTCAGATTATTGAGCTAGTATTTCTCAGTCTGCATTTTCTCTTCTGCCTGACTAATGAGGCTAGACCTGGTACCCTCAGGACACTGTTTTTCTTTGTCAGGTAGTTCTCCTACAGGATGTGTACCAAAAGGAAAGCTGTAAAGCAGAAGGGAGAAACAATTTGCTCCATCCCCTCTTCTCTCGGTATAATTCAGCTACCAGCTGATGCTCACTCCAATCAGAGCTGCCTGCATTCTGGCTTCTGTTCACTTTAGAACCATTCTATGCTTGCTTGCTTGCTCCCTCAGAGGTACCAGCAAGTGTGACTCTCTCCATAAGGGGCTGAGCTCTGGTCTTTCAGGGGTTCTCTTCCTGCTCTGAAACACTAACAAGGGCCATTCAGTGCCCTCTCCTCAGAGCTCTGGGACTTGCCTGCCCACTCCATTTCTCTTCTCCAGGCCTCTGGACTCCAATCACATCTATGTTCTTTGTTTGCCCTGCCGGGCTCCAGGGCTTCCTCTGGTAGTGGATGTGTAGCTCTGGTTTCTGTGTCCCATGTTCATTTTAACTGCTGGACTTCTAAAACTTCGGATGATCCAACTCCCATGTCAAAGTATCTCTGCAAATGACTGGTATGTTTTATTTTTCTTACTGGCCCTATCGGCTTTCATCTCATCTGGGATGCTGATCTACGTGACTTAGTAAGAAGATAAGCATGGCTTGGAGCCCATTTCAGAGAGATACTGATTGTAGAAAGGGTGTTGACCATGTTTTTCTTCTGATGCAAATATTGGCACACTTGGGCTCCGTGACTATTAGTTCTTCTCGTCCTCATACCTGATTCTTCAGCTTTCATTGAGATCTGTAGGTTCCCTGAAAAATACCCCCAAATCCTTACATGTAATTTAGTTAAAAGTAGTTTAGGGTGATGATAAATAATAAAATGAATAAGACAATAAATAAGCTGCTATTAAGGCACTGGGAAAAATCCTCCAGCAAGCATCCTCTCTCCTGCCATCTTTCCGTCTGTAAATATTCACTGAACAAGGCACCTGGGACAAAGGACCTCTACTCCAGGTACTCTGAGTACCGCGGGTTCATGATTTTAAAAACTATAAAATAGTATGATTTGCTTCTAACATCCTCCCATCAACACCACATACACACAAGCACAAAGCCACATATGCATCCACTGACATGCATGCTCATCACATCCAGCCCAAGCAAACGCAGTCTTTTCTTTATCCACCCCATACTGAAACAGTCTTTGAGAAATCATTGGTTTAGAGTTTGTTTTTAGGGGTTTTTTTGTTTGTTTGTTTGTTTGTTTGTTTTTTGAGCTTATTCTCCTTAGCTATCAGGCCCAGGAAAGAAAAGCGAGAAGCTCAAAGTCATGTGGGGAGCAACGAAAAGAGACGCAGTCCTGACCCGAGCTTCTGGTATTCAGGATCACCTCTTTCTACCACATCTTGTCAGCCTGCCCTCCACATTAGGAAAAACCTCTCTCCAAAAATCAAAAGAAGATGAAGGTATGAGGTACATTGGAGAATGAATGGAGGTGTGTTTTACCTTGATTATTGCAGAGCAGTTTAAACTCAGGGAACTCCATTCCCAAATGTGAGCATCATAAGGAAAGGAATGCAGGACCCAGAAGCCAATGCTTTGCTGGGATAGCCGACAGCAGCAGTCATGGGGGGATAGGAGATGTAGGTTCAAACCCCAGATCTTCCTTTTATTCATTATTTGACTTTTAACATATTACCATGAAAAGTTACATTTCATTAGAAATAAACTGAAATAAAACATATGCACATCCTACTTAGCCAATAAGTTGGCTAAGCATTGTTGTGACAGCTGGGAACACAGCAGTGAGCAAGACAAAATCCTCACTTCTTAGAATTTGCCTCTTGGTAGAGGGAGGCAGACAGTACACAAATAAACTTCCAAATAAGTATGACATCTCAGAAAGCGGAAAGTAAGTACAATGGGGAAGTTAAGTGAAGTTGTTAGAAAGAGCCGTTACGGTCATTCATCTTGACGTCTGGGGAAGGCTTCTCTGCAGAAGTGGCAGTTGAGCTGATGCCTGAGAGGCCAGAAAAGAGGCGAAGGGAGAGTTGACTGTAGATTCGCAGTCACCAGAATCCTCTAGACTAAGGGGTGTCAGTGACTGCAGGAACAGTAGAGAGTGTCCCCTGAAACTGGGCCTGTATGAGGAATGCAGAGAAAAGGGCCAGGTGGACCCAACAGAGACAAAATGCATCACCACCGATCATGGATATGACCATATACCAAACACTGTACTAAGTTAATCTTTATGATTCCATTGGCTTACTGTATGTCAGCCTTGTGACTTTCTAATATTTCTGCTTTACAATTTCCAGGATCTTCCTTCCCATTTGCCAAGTAGATACATACAGGCTTCAATAATACAATATTTCTTTGAGAAAAAATAACCATATTAATGCATGCTTTGTGGGCCATAGAGGCATTGAAACATTTGGGGCTTAAGGGGCTTGAATTTGACATCAGGCCTTGGATGAAACCCTCTCTTTCTCACACACAGGCAGCATTGACCTAGGTACATACATTGCCTTTTCTTTCTTTTTTTTTTTAATAGTATTTGTATTGACTATTTGGGAATTTCACATCATGAACCCAGAGCACACTCATACTCACCCTTTAAAAAAAGAAAGAAAAAGAAAAAAGATGGTGGATGCCTCTGTGGAGTTCTGAGAGTCTAAGAGACCCATAGAGGCTCTGGGGGTGACTTGAAGGCAATAAAAAAAGAAAGAAAAAGAAGTCTATAGGGCCCAAAATAGCTCCAGAACAACTAAGAACTAAAAAAGAGCAAGTCTTGTGGGAAGATGCTTTTAACATGTGGACTCACGAAATTGAAGGGAAAGACAGCAGAGAATGACCAATCTATACTCAATGCAGGGCTGCTAGCATGGAGGACAGGGAGATGTGCAGCTCCCAGGAGCTCTGGCAGAAACAGGTCATTGCTTAATAGTGCCAGTCCTAGGTCCACCTCTTGGCAAGGAGTCACTAAGGCCTGTGCTGCTTGCCCTGCTGGGAGACAGAAAGTATGGGGAAGCAATGCTGCCCAAAGTCCACAGATACAAAGGTCAAGCCAGATGAGCATGGGGGTTGGGCAGACATTGAAGGCAGGGAGCTGTGTGGCACCCAGGAGCTACCACAAAACCTGCCCCAGGATGCCCTGCCAGGCTGCAATGTCGTCACCATGACTCAGAGCAACAGCAAATTATCTGAGACAAGTCTTGGCAGTGGTCTAGTATTTATGGTGCTTCAGAAACCAGAAACCTTGAACCACACCAAAGACTCCATACAATGAATATTTGCATGCAAAGCCATGTGTGTGTGTGTGTGTGTGTGTGTGTGTGTGTGTGTGTGTGTGTGTGTGTGTGTGTGTGTGTGTGTGTGTGTGTGTGGTTTGAAAGAAAATGGCCCCCAAAGGGGGTGGCACTATAAGGAGGTATGGCCTTGTTAGAGGAAGTGGGGATTGATGGGAGGGGATTTGAGGTCTCTTTTGCTCAAGCTTCTCTCAGTGCGACAGTCGACTTCCTGTTGCTCTGAGTCAGGATGTAGGACTCTCGGCTCAAGCACCACATCGGCCTACACACAGCCATCCATGCTTCCCACCATGATAGTGGACTGAACCTCTGAAACTGTAAGCAAACCCCCTCAGTTAAATGTTTTCCTTTATAAGAGCTGCCATGGTCATGGTGTCTCTTCACAGCAATAAAAACCCAAACTAAAACCGCAGATACAGACACAGATAGTGACACCCTGAAATTTCCAGTGCTACTACAATAAACAAATATCCCATGGAGAGGTGAGCCATAGAGGTATGGAGCAGTGAGTGAGTGGTGGAGAGGGGCAGAACTAGAGACATGATGGTAATGATGGGTGTGAAAGAAGCCTGTGGACAAGGGAACATGTAGTTGCTGAGTAGGGGTGTTGTGCCCTGCTTCTGAACAATGGCAGAATATCCAAGATAAAGAATGGTTCATATTCTGGATTGCACCCCCTTGAAAAGACCTCTATGGTATCTATGAAGACCACATTGGTATCTATGATCCTCTTCCCCAGCCTGTGTGGAAGCCAGAGTTTCATGTGGATGCCGTGGTCCTATAGCAGCCAGTGATGCTGATGTCCCTGGCCCAAGTTACCACGGAAGGCCACACGGACATTCTTGGTCTAGGCTGCTGCCTGAGGCTATGCTGATGTTTATGGGCCATGCTTCCATTGGGGGCCATGTCTGGGTCTGTGCTCCTACTACAGCCAGGATCTATGTTGATACCTGTAGCCTATGTTACTATAGAAGGCCATGGGGGTATCTGTGGGCTGTGCTGCTACCTGGGGGCCATATTGATGTGAGTGGTTTGAGCTGCCACCTGAGCCCATGGTGATGTCCTGTTCCATTCTGCCTCTTACAGTCATGTTGATGTGAATAGCCTGCACAGCAGCAGAGGGTCTTGTTGATGTCATGGTCTGTATTGCCACCGGAGACCATAATGAGATCTGTGGCATATGCTGATGCTGGAGACCATATAGATGCCTGTGGTATGAGCTGTCACCAGAAACCATGTTTATATATAAACCACTTTTATATATAAGTCCATGATCTGTGCTCCCACTGATTGTAAAGGGCCAGGAAGCTACTTTTGCCATAGTATTGATAACTACAGACTTACAGTTGAGAAAGAGGGACATAGAAGGTTTAAGTGACAATCCCTATCTCCACCCCACAAAAAGTAACAGCCTAGACAGAAGGTCATCAATGAAAACTCTCACAAATTGTGATAAAGATGATAAAGTGTAGCTCTCCACAATTAATGGCTTCTGGCAGGGGTGTGGGTAGGGAAAGACTCAGTTTTCTTTAAGGGGCTGGCTATCAGGAGTTTGATCATGCTCCAGTGAGTACATGGGCAACACAAATTGCCTTTATTTTATCTTTTTTTATCATCTATAGGATAAACTCCAGGAGACCAGATAGAGTTTTATGGCTCTGTGCATATAAGGCATAGAGGCTGGCATAGCAAAGCTCTGGGAAGATGCTCACAGTAGCCATTCATACAAGATGTCCCGATTTCCTTCCTATCTTCTGACTACCCCTGCTGGGTCTCTAGGATTCAGGTCAGGAGTCATCTACAACAGAATCCTTTCACAGATTCCCAGGCCAAGTTAAGGTTTGCTGTCACACCTTTCCACTTAGCACATCATTAAAATGTTCCATTTCCAAGACTGTTCTGTCACGAGTTATTTGACAACAATAAGTAATGTGTTTTACTTATATTCACACCCCAAGCATAAGGCCTAGTTTTCTACACATAATACATTCCCAATGTGTGTGATAAACTCAATTGTGAGTTATTTTTGACTGTACATTAGCCATTGATAAATGCTTTCTGAGTTGGTAATCTCAGCAGCTGTATGGAGAAAGTTGCCTTTGCCAGTACTTAGACAAAAGAGAAAAAGACAACATTATTATCCTGAGTAAGAGTTAGCTTTAATCTCTTGTTTGTAACTAAAGCCAACATACACTTGCACCCTTTTCTGATTTGTATGACATTAGCTGTTAATGATAACCCAAAGAAATAATCCTATGATTGCTTCCCTGCTTGGTGAGTTTGTTATTAAAGGAGGAACAAAACCCTTTAAGAGAACCTGGAAAAGAAAGAGTGCACTTAATACCCAAAGAATGTTGGGAAATTTCAAGGTCAGCCAGAAAGCAATTAGCCACCATTATTGTTTTAGCCTTTGCTATACTGAGAATTCTGACTACTATCTTGTACGTCCATTAGATGCACACCACTAAAACAGTTGCTGCCACATCAGGAAAGGTGGTATCTTTAGAGAGGGATTTTAATGCAGTTCTGCAGACTCACGTAAGAACCCTAGGTTCAATGTACTGTGTGGCTCCACCATCATTGACTCTCCCAGAGAGAGCTGTCACTGTGACCCTCCTCTCTTCAGTCACTCCCTTCTCTCTGCTAAGAGCCCAAAACTCTCTATAAGGCGTGATAACCTACATCCCAACATACTAGAAATTGGTTGAAAAGGCAGAAGACAGAAGATGGAGACTTCTGCCTAATTAGGGGGGAAATAGTACATCTTAGTTCTGGTAATACATATGTCCTCAAAGCTACCTGTCCCCAAAGCAGAACAATCAGACAAATGCTGTACTGTTTCCAAGAGGTTTTTACACTCTCCTGTTCCCCTCACAGAGGGGAAATGCAAAAGTGTGTCCTCATTTCAGTTCACTTGGGCACCAAAGCAGCTTCTGCCATAATTGAACCAAGCTGATCAGATGTGCGTCACACATTGATTCTGCCTATCAGTAAAAAGCTCATTTAAATAAAGCAATGCATACCAACTCAGAACAAAGATGGTATTTTCTCTGGTCCTCAACAAATAAATCAGTCTTCGATGTTAATGTCCGAGATTTTAGGAAAAAAAAAAATGATGACAAGATAAAGTGGAAAACAGACTAGAAAACAAAAAGCAAATTCAGAGTTTATTGTCTGGACTTGACAGACTCCAGCATCCCAAAGGCCCCTCTACAGACATGACAAATCCTCCCTTTTGTTCTGTCCTCTTCCAGCCTGAAAATCTTGCTACTTTCCTGAGCTCTTTTTGCACTTCGTGGGCTAGCCCAAGTAAAAGAACCCTTGTGGTGATATTCTATTTGTGTTCTAACAAATAAAGCTCCCCTGGGGATTAGAGGACAAATCCAGTCACTATATTAAACATAGAGGTCAGGCAGTGGTAGCACATGCCTTTAGTCCTAGCATTCAGGAGGCAGAGATTCATCTGGATCTCTGTGAGTTCAAGACCACATTAGGAACAGAGCCAAGCATGGCGGCACGTGCCTTTAATCCCAGCACGAGTTAAGCACAGAGGTCTGGAGGTCTATACAGACAGACAGGAAGTGATAGAGCTGGACAGACAGAGGAAGTAAGATGGTAGGGCGCAGAAAGGTATATAAGGTATGAGTAAACAGGAAGTACCTCCTTAAATGACAGGTGTTTAAAGTGCTTGCCCATGATGCTCTCTTTAACCATTCCCTGCCATTTTGTACCATTCCATGATAATTTAGGTTAAATCATCTAGTTTCAAATTGGAGTCATTCAGGTTTTCCTGATTTCCTAGCAGTAAGAACTTATGGCTGGCTTGTTCTATTCCTCTGATCTTTCAGCTTTCACGCCAATATCTGGCTCCAAATTTTTTGTTAACAAGACCATTTAGCCATTTGTGTTACACACCCCAGATAAAATGCTCCAGGTTCAGCGGTTGTCTCCCTCTTTGGGAGATGCACCATCTCCTAATGTATGTAGTCAAGATCTTATTTGTGCATTTATATTTTCCTCTAATTCTTAAGCTAGATAGTGATGGCCTCAACACTGAAACAGAAAAAGAATAGGCTAGAACAAGAATAAGTAGCCAAGTGACCCATTAGTGAGCATCTCTGCAAAAGCAGCTTCCATCTGTCATTTACTCATTCCCACCTGCTTGCAGAAACCCCATGTCTGCCTCCCTGGACACATCATAGAATCTACTGTATAAAAGCAGCTGACCTGGAAATTAACATTGGAAACCATTCTCTAGCTCTTGCTGATCCTTCTGGCTCCTCCTTTAAAGTTCTCCTTTGCATGTGTAAGGTCCAGCACTTCTGTAAGGCTTCCCCACAGTTCCTCATTTTACACTGATGGGCCTTCTCACAATAAACTGAGTTCTTCTCTGACCCAGGGAGGGTTGCTGCACAATTTATACCTCCCCAGAATCTATCACAGGGCTAGAAAAATGACAGGCATTTAAAGTGCTTGCCCATGATGCTCTCTTTAACCATTCCCTGCCATTCTGTACCATTCCACGATAATTCAGGTTAAATCATCTAGTTTCAAATTGGAGTCATTCAGGGGCTCAGCAGACATCCACAGAATTAGCCCATCCTGAGTTTTAACAAGAACAAAAAAGTGTAATTAGTTATGAACATTTAGTAATCAGGCTGTTTTCCCTAAGACTTCTACTTCTGACTTCTCTTTAGGGATCTGGGAATCTGATGACATAAAGGCTCTGTCCTCCTCCCAAAATTCTTATTCAGCATTTCTGGAGCTGGGTGGCAGTTTTTGTATGGATATGGACTTTAACTCTGGTGACCCTACCTTCCAGTCTGCATTCATTTGTTTCCTTCTTAGTTCAAACCCCACATGAGCTTGGCCAGTGACTGTTTCCCAGAAACATGACGTCTGAATTACAGACAATTAGAATATTTTCACAGAGATCAGTCATTTTTAAAAATAGTTTAAAAATAGTTCACTGTTTCAGGTAAAGCAAAACTCATTGATTGTCACAGACCTTGGCAGTCTCCTAACTCTGGTGCTGATCTCACAAGCCTCCTTCTCTAAGCTCTAAGTTTAACTGCATCCCATCCTCACTACATCCTCCTCATCCCAACCCAGAAACCTTTCAACTCCATATCCTTCTGCCACCTCCGCTGTCCCATCTGAGTTTTCTGTCCCTCTCATCAAGATCTCTTGGCTTGTCTTCTTTAATTCAATCTACTCCTGAGAATTATCCTTCACATTCCAAGGAGTACCATGCTTCTCTTTCTGACATTCCTTTCTTTAAAAATTCCCAAATCTCCCCATTGCCAACAAACTCAAGTCTGAATTCATAACCTCTACCTTTGGCGCCCAGTTTATCCTGATGATGAAAGCACTGTCTGTATCTTCAGAGACACTTCTGTCTAAGCACACTAGCCTCTGGGCTTCAAAGCAACCCTGCACCAGCCCACCTAAAGTGTAAGTCCAAAGGTATGCCAGCCCTTCTGAGGTAATCAAGATAATAGTCTTCCTCTCTGCATGAAGATGGTATTTTAAAAAGACATGGATAAAAGAACATGCAGACATCACTTTCTTTATGTCATGGTGGGCTTATAGCTGTGATGACTAAGGATGGAGAAGCCACTTCCCTGGGTAACAGAGCCTTCCTCCAAACCTAGAAATCATCCCAAGCAGGTGCTTGAGAAGAACCAGCCATTTATGAACCCAAGTATCATGAATTTTGCTGATTTGGAGCTCTTTTGGGACTCAATATAAAGATCTCCACTGGGAGAGGGAAATTATAGTTTGTTTATTACTTCCAGAATATAGGAAAAAGCAAAAGAACATTTTAGAAGGTGAACTACTTATATGCTGATTTATCGGTGATGGAGTTGATTTTGAACAAGGTTTGGTTGTCAGTGACCAAACTGTTAAACATATAGAAATTCTTATGATGAGCTGAGGAAAATGTTATTTCAGGCCTCCCTTCTTCCCTAGCTCAACTTTCTATTTCTGTTAATGGGCTTAAAACTAATTAGAGTAAATTAATTCCTCCAAATAATAACAATTGCTAGGGAGTCACATACTAACACTTTATTCTTGGAGACGAGAGCTTCCTGGGGGTTGGGAAGCAATTACAGTTTCTTAATGATGTACAGACAGAAAGGAGGTTGGATCTGTATCAATTATGTTTTATTTATTTGTTTCAGAAACTTTTAATGAATTTAAGGGGAAACTTGTGCATCTCAATAAAAAGTGATTACCCTTTCTGAACTGTTCCCCTCCAGGGGTCACAGGAGGTTCCAAAGGACATTATGACGAGCATGGCTGTCATTTATTCATGAGCAATTTTCTTTCATACATATTTACCATTTGCAGAGCACTGTGTGTCATTAGCATATGTCACCTGAAGAAATGTCTGCCTTACCTACTAGGAAACCCAAAACTGGGGAAGGCCAAGCTATTCCACCCAAATGCAGAAAAGCTCTCTTGAGCTTTAGCCCTAGCTGTTCCTTGACTCGGTTTAAATCAGCTGTGTTATACTCCCTGCAATACCTCTGGTTGGAAAAGGCTGGCAGCCAAAGCTTAGAACTCACAAATGGGCTGAAGATAACTGTTGCCTCATGAGCTTTGCTTTCAATATATTCTTTTCTTTTCCTCTACATATCTAGTGGTAAGTTGTTACATATCACTCCTTGCTACCCCATATCATTCTTAGCATAGTTAGCTACATATTCCAATTCCAATCTCATGACTGTGAATTTCTCCCTTAGCATTTTGGAGGCAGAACTTTGGGTGTGCCTCCTAAGATCTTGGGTTCTGCTGAGTCGTAGAAACTGCCACCAATGGTACTACTCTCCCTATAAAGGAGATGCAGACAGGCACTTCATGGTATAATGGTATTTAGACTCCCAGACCCCTACTCACTCTTGGATTGATAACACTTTCTTGTCTAATTATTATTGTTAAACATACATGCACACACACACAAACAAACACACATATACCAACAAACAAACACCATTTAGTGTTGCTCATATGTCCATGGGTCTAGAGCTGACCACTTGGGACTGGGTACCTATCAGGTGGAGGACTCAAAAAAAAAACAAAAAAAAACAACAACAACAAAAAAAAAAACTGATTCTCCCTTCTTTAGCAGCCACTGACTGCCTGAAGTTCTTTGTCTTGTGGCAGGACCTTGTAAAACTCTCACCACCCATGTTAGCATGTCAACTGATGTGGATCTCAGCTGAACTGCTGCTCAAAGCCTAAAATTTTAACCAGCCTCTAGTTCCTGGTTTTCATGCCTTATATACCTTTCTGCTTTCTGCCATTACTTCCTGGGATTAAAGGTGTGAGTCACTATGCCTGGCTGTTTCCAGTGTGGCTTTGAACTCACAGAGATCGGATGGATCTCTGCCTCCAGAAGGCTAGGATTAAAGGTGTGAGTGCCATAATTTTCTGGCCTCTATGTCTGTCTAGTGGCTGTTCTGTTCTCTGACCCCAGATAAATTTATTAGGGTGCACAATATATTGGGGAACACAATATCACCACATCTTATACTTCCGGCTAACAGTACAAGACTCAAAAAAGTCATGGCAGGAAACAGAGACCATGGAGAAATGCTGCTTACTGATTGCTTTTCATGTCTTGTTCAAGTGGCTTTCTTATACATCACAGGACCACCTGCCCAGGGATGGCACTATCCCCAGTTGACTAGGCCTCTCCAAATCAATCATTAATCAGAGCAATATCCTATAAACTTGCCTCCAAGTAATCTGATGGAGGCATTTTCTTAACTGAGGTCCCTGTTCCCAGGTAGCTCTAGCTTGTGTCAAATTGACAAAACTTCAACCAAGACAGGAAATGGGAAATACACTTACTTATCTGTGGATATAAGAATAAGTATCTAGAATACAGTTCAAAATTATGAGATGTAGGAAAATGGTAGTAGTTGATTGCCCTCTAGTGTCTGTGACCTCTTCAGGCATGGGTAGTTGGATAGATTTATAGAATTAAGGATGAGTTCCCTCATGTTGAGATGGCCTTAAGTCCAGATTGCTTTTCTCCAAGATATAAGTGCTACTACTGCACCACTGGGCTACTTTGCCAGACTAGTCATTTTGTGGTCCCCAGACTCAACAGCTGGGTGGAACAATTGATTATCTTCCATTTTTATTTGTGTGTGTGTGTGTGTGTGTGTGTGTGTGTGTGTGTGTGTGTGTGTGTCCATGCACATGCATCAGTTTGTGAATAGAGGTTAGAAAACAACTCTTGGGAGTCAGTTTTGTCCTTCTATCATGTGG